>NC_041388.1:604964952-605052403 GCF_002162155.2 Triticum dicoccoides
CGGGCTTGCCAAAGGATAAAATGAAAAAGGGGGAGGTGAAGCACCATGACACTTGCATAAGGTAGAAGATAATAATAAAAGATAGGCCCTTCGCAGAGGGAAGCAGAGGTTGCCATGCACTTTTATGGTTGGATGCACAAAATCTTAATGCGAAAGAATGTCACTTTATATTGCCCCTTGTGATAAGAACCTTTATTATGCAGTGCGTCTCTTTTATTACTTCCATATCACAAGATCGTATAAAGCTTATTTCTCCCACACTAATCATACATATTTAGAGCAATTTTTATTGCTTTGCACCGATGAAAACTTACTTGAAGGATCTTACTCAATCCATAGGTAGATATGGTGGACTCTCATGGCAAAACTGGTTTAAGGGTATTTGGAAGCACAAGTAGTATCTCTACTTGGTGCTGAGAATTTGGCTAGCATTAGGGGGAAAGGCAAGCTCAACATGTTGGATGATCCATGACAACATACTTTATCTCAAATTTAAGAAAACATAACCCATTACGTTGTCTTCCTTGTCCAATGTCAACTCTTTAGCATGTCATATTTTGATGAGTGCTCCCTGATACGTCCGTTTTGCATCATGCTTTTATATCGATATTTATTGCATTATGGGATGTTATTTCACTTTATGTCACAATACTTATGGCTATTCTCTCTTATTTTACAAGGTTTACATAAGGAGGGAGAATGCCGGCAGCTGGAATTCTGGGCTGGAAAAGGAGCAAATATTAGAGACCTATTCTGCACAACTCCAAAAGTCCTGAAACTCCACGGAATACCTTATAATAAATAATGAAAAATCCTCACCAAAGATGAAGACCAGGGGGCCCACACCCTGCTCACGAGGGTGGGGGGCGCCCCCCCTAGGGCGCGCCCCTACCTCATGGGCCTCCTGGTGGCTCTCCGACGTCCATCTTCTCCTATATGAAGTCTTTCGATGAGAAAAAAGAGGGAGGAACCTTTAGGGACGAGACTCCGCCGCCACGAGGCAGAACCTTGGTGGATCCAATCTAGTGCTCCGGCAGAGCTGTTCTGCCGGGGATACTTCCCTCCAGGAGGGGGAAATCATCACCATCGTCATCACCAACGCTCCTCTCATCGGGAGAGGGCAATCTCCATCAAAATCTTCACCAGCACCATCTCATCTCCAAACCCTAGTTCATCTCTTGTATCCAATTCTTGTCTCAAAGCCCGGGATTGGTGCTAGTAGGTTGCTAGTAGTGTTGATTACTCCTTGTAGTTGATGCTAGTTGGTTTATTTGGTGGAAGATCATATGTTCAGATCCTATATGCATATTATTACCCCTCTGATTATGAACATGAATATGCTTTGTGAGTTATTATGTTCGTTCCTGAGGACAAGGGAGAAGTCTTGCTATTAGTAGTCATGTGAATTTGGTATTTGTTTGATATTTTGATAAGATGTATGTTGTCTAGCCTCTAGTGGTGTTATGTGAACGTCGACTACGTAACACTTCACCATTATTTGGGCCTAGAGGAAGGCATTGGGAAGTAATAAGTAGATGATGTGTTGCTAGAGTGACAGAAGCTTAAACCCTAGTTTATGCGTTGCTTCGTAAGGGGCTGATTTGGATCCATATGTTTCATGCTATGGTTAGGTTTACCTTAATACTTTTGTTGTAGTTGCGGATGCTTGCAATAGAGGTTAATCATAAGTGGGATGCTTGTTCAAGTAAGAATATCACCCAAGCACCGTTCCACCCACATATCAAATTATCAAAGTATCGAATGCGAATCATATGAACATGATGAAAACTAGCTTGACGATATTCCCATGTGTCCTCGGGAGCGCTTTTCCTATTGTAAGAGTTTGTTTCGGCTTGTCCTTTGCTACAAAAGGATTGGGCCACCTTGCTGCACTTTATTTACTTTTTGTTACTTGTTGCTCGTTACAATTTATCCTATCACAAAACTATCTGTTACCACTTATTTCAGTACTTGCAGAGAATACCTTGCTGAAAACCGCTTATCATTTCCTTCCGCTCCTCGTTGGGTTCGACACTCTTACTTATCGAAAGGACTACGATAGATCCCCTATACTTGTGAGTCATCAAGACTCTTTTCTGGCGCTTTTGTCGGGGAGTGTAGCGCCTTTGGTAGGTGGAATTTGGTAAGGAAAAATTTATATACTGTGCTGAAATTTACTGTCACTTGTTACTATGGAAAGTAATTCTCTGAGGGGCTTGTTCGGGGTATCTTCACCCCGTCCAGTAGGGCAAAGAGTTTGAAAGGATCGATATGGTTGACTAGATGGGGGGGGGTTAATAGGCAACTAACAATTTTTAGCTTTTCTTTAACAAGTTAAACTTTGCATCAAAATAGGTTGTCTAGAAATGCAACTAGGTGAGCAACCTATATGATGCAACGAGGATAGGTACACAAGCAAGCAAGAGATATGAATCAAGTAAGCTTGCTTAAATAAAGGCACGAGATAACCAAGAGTGGAGACGGTGGAGACAAGGATGTGTTACCGAAGTTCCTTCCCTTTGAGAGGAAGTACGTCTCCGTTGGAGCGGTGTGGAGGCACAATGCTCCCCAAGAAGCCACTAGGGCCACCGTATTCTCCTCATGCCCTCACACAATGCGAGATGCCGTGATTCCACTATTGGTGCCCTTGAAGGCGGCTACCGAACCTTTACAAACAAGGTTGGGGCTCTCTCCACAACTTAATTGGAGGCTCCCAACAAAACCACGAAGCTTCACCACAATGGAATATGGCTCCGAGGTGACCTCAACCGTCTAGGGTGCTCAAACACCCAAGAGTAACAAAATCCACACAAGAAAGTATGGGGGAACCAAATATCCTTTGGTGGAAGTGTATATCTAGGTCTCCTCCTTCAATCCCTAGCAAATCAACAAGTTTGAGTGGCTAGAGAGAGAGATCGGGCAAGAGAGCTTCAAGGGCATCAATGGTGGAGTGAGAGAGGTCAAAGGTGGGAGAGGTTGGTGGGAGAAGCTCCCTTATATAGGGCCAGTTCTTTTGGGCAATTCTCCGAGAATTGACCCCCTCCCCAGCTTCTCCCAGAATTGCCACTCTATATTTTCTTACAATTCCTAGCTAACTAGCTAGGAATTGTAAGAAAATATAGAGTGGCAATTCTGGGAGAAGCTGGGGAGGGGGTCAATTCTCGGAGAATTGCCCAAAAGAACTGGCCCATAGTCACCCTCAATTTCCAACCGTTACTATGAAAATAGCACTACAGCGGTACAACCGGTCCTCGTCCCGGTACAACCGGGACTCACGGTGTATCTGCAGAACCCTACCAAGCGGTACAACCGGACCAGGGGGCGGTAGTACCGGCTAAGAAAAATAACCGGACTAACCGCCTGGCCACCGCACAATCACCGCATCAAAACAGGAGCTTGACCGGTACTTGGGCGGTGCCTGGCCGGAACAACTGTATGGCCTTGAGCTCTTGGGTGGCTAAGTCCTGAGCGGAAGAACCGCTCGGACCACCGGTGGTACCGGTCATCGTGGAACGACCGAACCAAGCGGGCCACTACCGCCCAAGAACCGCATCAAACCAGAAGCGAGAGCGGTACTTGAGCGGTGCATGGACGGAACCACCGCCCCAGCTGTTGCAGAGCATGGTGGCGGTACCACCGCCCGGAGGTAGCGGTACAACCGCTCAAGCACAGCTGGTGAGCGACAAGACCCAGCGGTACAACTACTCCAGAGAGCGGTACAACCGCTGGGCAGAAACAGTGAGCAGAAAAGAAAAGAGGGGAAGAGGCAAGGAAAACTCTCTCTCACACACACACCTGAGGAAGGCAAAGAGAGGGTGAGAAAAGTGTACGTGAACTGATTCCCCCAGAACTTCCTAATGAGGATTCCCTCTTGATAGTACGGGTACTCTACGACCAAAGAAAATAAAACCGTAGAGGACACGTCTTCGATCTTTTCCTTCGAGAGGTAATAGCAATCCGATGTAAGCCTAAGCATCGAGAACCTGAAACATATAGCACACGTTTAGACCACAAAGGGGTTGTCATCATCATCCAAAACAGAAAGTAGGGAAATGCCCTTTCAATATCCCCCTTTTTGGTGGATGATGACAACAACACGATTTGCAAGAGATAAGTCAATGAAATCTAGACGGAACTCCCCCTGAATGTGTGCCCCAACAAGTACTAGCTGTTAGAAAGCATGGGCACACTTTCAGGACTAGACTCCCCCTAGATTTTATAGACTCATCACTCTGAGCTCAAAAGGATAGACAATATAATACTTAGAGGCAATAATAATGATAAAGACCTATGAATAAACGGAGTAGCAAGTCTAGCAAGTCTCACACACAGCACGGAACGAAACAAGTCCACAAACAAACACAAAAACACGAGAACAAGAGAAAACAACCCAAGCAAATCCCCGAGACCTATAGAACCCTCTCCCCCTTTGGCATCAAGACACCAAAAAGTAAAAGAGCGAAGCTAGCGACCCAAAGCTCAGGCGTCCTCCTCTGACTCCTCGGTCGCATCTGGATCTTCATCATCAGAGTCGTCATCGTCATCGTGATCAGATTCTTCCATGGCATTGTCCGCTGCTGCAAACGAGGATGATGGCTGGGGAGGGGCTTCATCATCAGTCCAGGTGCTATGGGTAGAGATCCAATGCTCCTCTGGGGTGATACTCTTCTCAGAGCCACTCTGAACCTGCATGTTGAGGTGCTTCATCATTGCAATTTGGCGACGCCGTGCAAGCTTCTCATTGACATGTGCCTCATACATCTTCTTCTGGATGTCAGCCTGGAGACAAAAGGTCTTCTTCACTTTGGCAGTAAGTTTGGCCACCCACGAAGGCTTGGCCCCTGGCTCCAGCTCAAAGTACTCATCGTTAGAAGTAGCATAGACATCCTCAGGAGCATGTTCAGGGAAGCGAGGCTCGGCATGCTTCTTCTTCTTAAGGAGCTTGACCTCATGAACAGTGAGGTTGTCTGGAGAAGTGAGGAGCTCTCCAGGACGACGAACAACCCACACAGAGTTCAGAAAGCACATGACAAACGGAGCGTAGATTGGGACTTTACGGTAGATGACCATGTTGTACATCTCATGCCACAGCCAATTTGACACATCAAATGTTGCCCCTGTCCCCACCATGGTCTTCATAGCAACCATCAAATCAACCAGATAGCCATGAATATCATCTTGATTGCCCACCTTGGGCAAGAGCACATTGCGGAACACTCGGTGCATGATGTCATAGACCTTCTCCAAATCCTTGGATTCTCCAATAATCCCACGGCCCCTAATGTACAGAGGGGCAAGCTTCTCCTTAGGCATGGACTCAGGAAAATCATGAGGGCGAATGCCACCCCTTCCTTGCAGACCGGTATCCTCGTACCCAATAGCATTGCAGAAAGCCCTCCAGGGAACATGAAACAATTCATCGCGACACATGAAGGTGAGAGTGCGCGCATCATCTTCTCCAAAATGAACTGTGGCATAGAACTGATGGATAAGTTGAACATCAAAGTCACAGTTGACTGACATGATCTTGACAAGATCAAACTCCTCGCAGAGAGCTAGTGCCTCACCAAAATACTCCATGTTGTTTCTCCAATGATCAAAATCAATTGTCCACTGCTTGGCATATCTGTTCTTGTTGTGCTCAAAGAGTTCATGAACAATCCGCACTTGCATCTCATTCCGGAACTGAACAGTGGTCCAACGGGGAGCAATGGGAACCTCATACGGATTCTTTGAGCGGTAGGCTTCCCAATCCTTGGCTTTCCAATGATGCAACGGCATGACAACACGTTGCTTAGCAGCTGCAGACTTTTCACAGCGAGTGGGCTTGGTGGTAATCACAACTTCTTCATCATCTGACACAATCGGTCGCAAGGTCCTTCGTGCCCTCTTCTTGGTCTTGCGAGGAGCAGAGCGAGAACTAGAGCCACCTGAACACACACACGAAAAGAACACACAAAAACCCAACAAGGATGAGAGGATTGCACCCACTAGCAGAAAAGGAACAAGTTGCAACAAAAGAGAAGATAGAACAGTGCTTCGTGGTTGATATACTCCGTTGTACCGGATCTTCCGCCGGTAGTACCGCTCCAGCGGTTGTACCGCCCGTAGGGGCGGTAGAACCGCTGACAGTGGCACTACCAGGGAAGATAGATCTAACCGAGTCATACGAATCACACAAGTAATATTCCGAATTCTAAGTGTTGCAAACAAGACAGGAGGCTAACAAAGAACTCTTATAAGCCATAGAACAAACACTAAACGCGGAAAGATGGGTAAAGCCCTAGGCAAGGAATAACCCTAAACAAACAACTAGAGGCAAAGAACACGAGGCATTACCACCATCCATGGGAAGAGATCGGAAGGCCTCCACGGAGAGAATCCACGGAGAGCCAAGGATCCGAAGCGCGAGACGCACTCCGGGGCAGGGGTAGAGATGGCTGGCGGCTAGGGCAAGAAAAAGAGGAACGAGGACGAAGGGAAAAAGACAGCCCTTCAGCCCCCTCGAGTATATATAGGCCCGTACGCACGCCCCGGTAGAACCGCTTAGGGGAGCGGTTGTACCGCTAGTCTGGTACAAACCGGTGGATGGAGGCGGTACTTCCAGTGCCTGGAAGGCAGCGGTAGTACCGCACGGCAACAACCGGTAGTACCGGACGTGGGTTACCGTGGGATTGTGCGGTGGAACCGCCCAAGCACCGAACGGAAACCCTTGGGACGGCACAACCCGGTACCAGCGGTAGAACCGCTCGTGGTACCGGTTGTACCGCCCGACCACCTAAGCCCAAACCAAGATCAAATGAGTGCAATCCGAAGGGAGGAAGAAGGGGCACAAAAACAGGAGAACCTAACACAAAGAGCAAAGAGAGAAAGAGAGAAAACAACACGAGAATAGCAAGCTAACTACAACTCCCCGAAGAGAGGACGGTGGCCGAGGCCACCTATGTTTGAGTCAATTGGTATGGCACCGCGAAGAATTATCCTTGGGTCCATGACCAAAACTCGTCTTTGAAGCACAAGTACCATCAAATATGGCTAATGTGAAAGACACAATCAATTTATGCATAATGGGGGGAGGGAGAGTTCATTGAGAGAACAACACTCCCCCTATGTCCATGCGAACACCTAAACTAGACAACAAGTTGAGCGTGGTAGGGTGTGCAAGGGTTCAAGCCACATTGCTCGAATCAATGATATTTAGCTCATGCCTTAACTCGCGAAATCTTGCTTCATCTAAGGGCTTCGTGAAAATATCTACAAGGTTGTCATGAGTGTAGACATAGTTGAGCTTGATCTCTCCTCGTCTAATGTGATCCCGGATGAAGTGATACCGGATCTCAATATGCTTCGTCTTGAAATGTTGTACCGGATTGAGAGAGATCTTGATGGCACTTTCATTGTCACACCAAAGAGGCACTTTGTCACAAGTGACACTGTAATCCTTTAAAGTTTGCCTCATCCATAGGAGTTGAGCACAACAACTACCGGCGGCAACATACTCCGCCTTAGTGGACGAGAGAGACACACAACTTTGCTTTTTGAAAGACCAACTTACCAAAGAGCAACCAAGGAATTGGCACCCTCCTATCCACTTTGTCTCCCGCCCAATCGGAATCCGAGTACCCTACAAGCTTGAAGTTTGATCCTCTAGGGTACCATAGGCCAAAGTTTGGGGTATGAGCCAAATATCGAAAGATTCGTTTGACCGCCACATAGTGACTTTCCTTAGGTGCGACTTGAAACCGTGCACAAATTCCCACACTCAACATGATGTCCGGTCTAGATGCACAAAGGTAAAGCAAGGATCCAATCATGGAACGATATACCTTTTGATCCACCACTTTACCATTGGGATCTAAGTCAAGTTGGCACTTGGTGGGCATTGGAGTGGAAGCCGGCTTGACGTCACTTAGCTTGAATCTCTTGAGCATGTCTTGAGTGTATTTGGATTGATTGATGAAGGTTCCTTCTCTTCTTTGCTTCACTTCGAACCCTAGAAAGAACTTCAACTCTCCCATGGAGGACATCTCGAACTTTGAGGTCATGAGAGCGGCAAATTCCTCATTGAAAGCTTTGTTAGGAGAACCAAAGATAATATCATCAACATATAATTGGCACACAAACAACTCCCCTTTGACCTTCTTAGTAAAAAGAGTGGGGTCGATTAGCCCAACTTCAAAACCACGGTCTTGTAACAACTCGGTAAGGTGGTCATACCACGCACGTGGGGCTTGTTTAAGGCCATAGAGCGCCTTATCGAGTTGATACACATGATCGGGAAAGTAGGGATCCTCGAACCCGGGGGGTTGCTTGACGTAAACCAATTCATTAATGGGACCATTAAGAAAAGCACTCTTCACATCCATTTGTTGTAACTTAAAATTATGATGAGAAGCATAAGCAATTAACAAGCGAATGGATTCAAGACGAGCAACGGGAGCAAAGGTTTCACCATAGTCGATACCCTCGACTTGGGAGTAGCCTTGTGCTAGCAAATGAGCCTTGTTGCGAATGATAATCCCATGGGCATCTTGCTTGTTCTTGAATATCCACTTGGTTCCAATGACATTGTGGTTCCCCGTTGGCCTTGGCATCAATCTCCACACTTTGTTGCGCTCGAAGTTGTTGAGTTCTTCGTGCATGGCATTGAGCCAATCCGGATCTTCTAGCGCCTCATAAACCTTGTGGGGTTCCACACAAGAGACAAACGCGTGATGCTCACAATAATTTGCTAATTGTCTACGAGTGCTTACCCCCTTTCTTAAGCTTCCAAGCACATTCGTCATGAGATGATCCTTGGTGGAGAGCTTGGATGCAATCTTGGCGGCACGACGCTCTAATTCCTCCTCGGTGGTGAGTTGAGGAGAGGTTACTTGATCATCTTGAGCGCCGTCATGAACTTGTTCTTGATCTTGAACTTGCTCGGGGGAGAGAACTTGACCTTGGGCATCACTTGGTGTGTCAACACCGTCTTGAGTATGATCTTGCCCTTGGTCTTGTTCATGAGGTTGAGGGCCTTCACTTTGTTCTTCGGAAGCGTGTGGGCCTTGGGTTGGTGATGGCTCCACTTGAGTGGAGCATTGTCCTTCTCCTTCGGCCACAAGGGGTTCCTCAATGGGTAGGATAAAACCAACACCCATTCTTCTTATGGCTTGAGGAGGAATTTCATCACCTACATCACAAGTGCCACTTTGCTCCACTTGGGAGCCGTTATTCTCATCAAACTCCATGTTACACGTCTCCTCAATAAGTCCCGTGGATTTATTGAGGACACGGTAAGCATGAGAGTTTGTAGCATAACCAAAAAATATGCCCTCATGAGCTCTAGCCTCAAATTTAGACAACCGAACACCTTTCTTGAGAATGAAACACTTACACCCGAACACCCGGAAGTACTTGAGGTTGGGCTTGTTACCGGTGAGTACCCCGTATGGAGCCTTGTTCAATCCCTTGCGGAGGTAGAGCCGATTGGATGCATGACACGCGGTGTTGATGGCTTCGGCCCAAAAGTTGTACGGAGACTTGAACTCCGCCATCATGGTCCTTGCAGCATCCATCAACGTCCGGTTCTTCCTTTCCGCAACACCATTTTGTTGAGGGGTGTATGGTGCGGAATATTGATGCTTGATTCCCTCATCACTAAGAAATTCATCCAAGGTGTAGTTCTTGAACTCGGTGCCGTTGTCACTTCTTATTGTCAAGATCTTTGCATTGTGTTGACATTGTGCTTCATTTGCAAAGTCAATGACGGTTTGTTGGGTCTCGCTCTTCCTCTTGAAGAAATACACCCACGTGTACCTTGAGTAGTCATCCACAATCACCAAGCAATACTTCCTACCTCCAAGACCATCGAAGGATGGAGGCCCAAAGAGATCCATGTGAAGGAGCTCCAAAGGCCTCTTTGAATAAATGAGAGTCGTGGGAGGGTGAGCCTTCTCATGTAGCTTTCCTTCGATACAGGCACTGCAATCACGATCTTTAGCAAAACTAACATTCGCTAGTCCACGGACATGGTCCCCCTTGAGGAGACTTTGCAAAGATCTCATATTGACATGGGCTAAACGGCGATGCCAAAGCCATCCCACATCAACTTTAGCCATTAGGCATGTCGCAGTCTTAGTGGGTCGCTCCGAAAAGTTAATCACATATAGACCGTTCTCGACATGCCCAACAAAGGCTACTTTAAGAGTCTTGCTCCACAAGAGGGCCATGGTATCGATATCAAAGAAAGTGGCAAAGCCCATGATTGCAAGTTGACGAACGGAAAGTAAATTGTATGCAAGGGACTCAACAAGCATGACCTTCTCGATCGTGAGATCATGAGAGATGACCACCTTGCCAAGTCCCAATACCTTAGAAGATGAGGCGTCACCCCACTCGACATTGGTGGGCATAGATGGAACCTTGTGCACGTCCACCACCAAGTCCTTGCTTCCAGTCATATGATTTGTAGCTCCGCTATCAAGCAACCATGATCCACCACCGGAAGCAAACACCTACAAGATATCAATGCTTGGTTTTAGTTACCCATTTTGTAATGGGTCCTTTGATGTTAGTAACAAGGGTCTTAGGAACCCAAATAGACCATTCAATGTATTCATGAAGAGAACCAACAAATTTGGCATAAACATGCCCATCACTAGCACGGCATAACACATAAGAAGGATTAAAATCGCCGGCTTTGTTGGGAGGGGTGACATTGCCCTTCTTAACATTATTCTTCTTCTTCTCCTCGGGGCACTCTCTCCCTCCCTCACAAAGGTTTGCATGAGAGGAGGAGGCCGTTTGGTCTTGTCATTCTTCTTCTTGTTCTTGGAGTCGGGGACGTACCCAACCCCTTCCTTGGCCACACCTCCCTTTTGCTTGGTCAAGAGATCGTTGAGGTTCTTCTTGCCTTGTATGCAAGTCGCAAGACCTCTCTCAAGTTGCTCCTTCAACTTAGCATTTTCCTCAACAAGATGTGTATGCTCACAACACGGGTTAGTAGCATTTGCATTATCAATTAAAACCATATGAGGAAAAGTTGCTTTCTCCTTAGTTAGCTTCACTTGGAGTTGATCATGAGACTCCTTGAGACTAGCGTGAATACCCTTCAAGGCCTTGTGGGCCTTGTCAAGTATATCAAACTCCTCTTTGAGTCTAGCAAGATCAACCCCGAGTTTGGCCTTCTCGGAATTTAGCACACGAGAAACAACAAGGGCATGATCATAATCTTTCTCTAACTTAGCATGATCTACGTTGTGTGACTCCACAAGAGCCAAACGAAGACCATGCTCTTCCTCAAGAGCATTGGAAAGATCCGAAATCTCATCGGCGTAGTCACGACTATGTCCTTCCATCTTAGAGATGGTGTCTTCGTGAGCCTCGATCATGTCATTGGCCTCACCAAGTTGTTCCAAGAGAGCAATAAAGTGCTTCTTGGATTTTTCCCTTGAGTTTTCCCATAAAGGCCTCAAACTCGTTAGCCTCCATATTAGCTCCCTCAAATTCATTAATGCTATCCGTTGGGGAAGGATGATTAATGATGGTAGTTTTGATGTTGGAGGTTACCTTGTTGGTGGCTTTAGCCATGAGGCACTTGGCGGTGATGCTCTCGTTGGGTGAGTCGAAGAGAGACACCCGTGACGTTGTTGCAATGGCAACGGAGGCCATGGCAACCGACTCATCATCTTCATCATCGTCATCGTCCTTATTGTACTCTTCTTGCACTACCAAGGCCTTGGGATGAGTCTTCTTGGTGAAGTTGTTCTTGTTGGGGAATGACTTGGCCTTGTCCTTTCGGATGAGTTTGCCACCATTGTCTTCCCTCTTCTCATACAGGCATTCCGCAACGAAATGACTCACGTTGCCGCAATTGTAGCAAGTCCTTACACGTTGCTTGCCCCTTGTACCACTCGAGTTGTTTTTGCTAAAGTTTGGCCTTGAGTTTTTCTTGCTCCAAAATTGCCTTGAAGCAAGTGCCATGTGTTCATGATATGCATACTTCGTATCTTCGGGGTTGCTCTCCTCTTCTTCCTCTTCTTCGTCTTCCACTATGAGCTTGGCCTTCAATGCAAGGTTAGGCTTCTTTGCCCGTTGAGAACGGAGCACCGCATTGTCGGCGGTCTTGTCCAAAATGTTCATGGCCACAAACTCATCCAACACTTCGCTTAAGGTTAAAGTGTGGAAGTCCGGTCTTTGACGAATGACGGAGGACATGGCCTTGTGATAGGGCATCATTGCCTTGAGGAATTTGTGCTTGATCCAATTGTCATCCGTGTCCTTGCTCCTGTGATCTCGTAGTGAGACCGCGAGTTTGGTTACTCTCCGATATAGCTCACGAGGTTCTTCATCTTCCTTCATTGCAAACTCATCGGCCTCATCTTGTACCACTTCATAGTTGGAGCGTTGAATGCTTGCGCTTCCCCGGTAGAGAGACACGACACAATGCCATGCATCTTTGGCCAAGGCGAAAGGACGAAGATGAGGTAGGTCTTCGGGTGGAATAGCATCTTGAATGATGAAGAGAGCATTCTCGTTGAATTGATTGTCCACGGCTTCTCGAGGAGTGAAGTTGCTTGGATCATGTGGATAGAAACCTTCTTCAATGATTCTCCAAAGGTTAGTGTTCACATGATTTAAATGACGTTTAAAGCGGTAAACCCAAGAATCAAAATCCTCATTTTTCACAATCTTAGGGGGAGGACCGGCATGATTCAAATGAGTGGAAGGAACCGGTCCACCATAAACAAGTGGTGGTTCCACATGGGCAAAGATGTCGGTGCCATTCTTGCCACTAGAAGAAGGAGCCTTTTCACTACTAGCTTCCCCCTTGTCGAGGATAGCATCCGTCACCTTGTTGGCGGGATCACCCACTTTCAACGGTGCGGTGGATAGTTTAAGCCCCTCAAGAAATTTAGTAAACATGATTTTGACTTCGGTCGTCATGGAGGTTTTCAATGTCTCCAAGGCCACATTGAACTCCTCACGAGAGACCGAAGTTCCCCCATCTCCCGTAGACGAGATCGGATTCACACTGGAGTGTTCCTCCACACCGTCTACGGTATCAACCATACTCTTTGGACGGTAAAGTCCTTAATAAAGAGACGAGGCTCTGATACCAATTGAAAGGATTGATATGGTTGACTAGAGGGGGGGTGAATAGGCAACTAACAATTTTTAGCTTTTCTTTAACAAGTTAAACTTTGCATCAAAATAGGTTGTCTAGAAATGCAACTAGGTGAGCAACCTATATGATGCAACAAGGATAGGTACACAAGCAAGCAAGAGATATGAAACAAGTAAGCTTGCTTAAATAAAGGCACGAGATAACCAAGAGTGGAGACGGTGGAGACGAGGATGTGTTACCGAAGTTCCTTCCCTTTGAGAGGAAGTAAGTCTCAGTTGGAGCGGTGTGGAGGCACAATGCTCCCCAAGAAGCCACTAGGGCCACCATATTCTCCTCACGCCCTCACACAATGCGATATGCCGTGATTCCACTATTGGTGCCCTTGAAGGCGGCTACCGAACCTTTACAAACAAGGTTGGGGCTCTCTCCACAACTTAATTGGAGGCTCCCAACAAAACCACGAAGCTTCACCACAATGGAATATGGCTCCGAGGTGACCTCAACCGTCTAGGGTGCTCAAACACCCAAGAGTAACAAAATCCACACAAGAAAGTATGGGGGAACCAAATATCCTTTGGTGGAAGTGTAGATCTAGGTCTCCTCCTTCAATCCCTAGCAAATCAACAAGTTTGAGTGGCTAGAGAGAGAGATCGGGCAAGAGAGCTTGAAGGGCATCAATGGTGGAGTGAGAGAGGTCAAAGGTGGGAGAGGTAGGTGGGAGAAGCTCCCTTATATAGTCACCCTCAATTTCCAACCGTTACTGCGAAAATAACACTGTAGCGGTACAACCGGTCCTCATCCCGGTACAACCGGGACTCACGGTGTATCTGCAGAACCCTACCAAGCAGTACAACCGGACCAGGGGGCAGTAGTACCAGCTAAGAAAAATAACCGGACTAACCGCCTGGCCACCGCACAATCACCGCATCAAAACAGGAGCTTGACCGGTACTTGGGCGGTGCCTGGCCGGAACAACCGTATGGCCTTGAGCTCTTGGGTGGCTAAGTCCTGAGCGGAAGAACCGCTCGGACCACCGGTGGTACCGGTCATCGTGGAACGACCGGACCAACCAGGCCACTACCGCCCAAGAACCGCATCAAACCAGAAGCGAGAGTGGTACTTGAGCGGTGCATGGATGGAACCACCGCCCCAGCTATTGCAGAGCATGGTGGCGGTACCACCGCCCGGAGGCAGCGGTACAACCGGTCGAGCACAGCTGGTGAGCGACAAGACCCAGCGGTACAACCACTCCAGAGAGCGGTACAACCACTGGGCAGAAACAGTGAGCAGAAAAGAAAAGAGGGGAAGAGGCAAGGAAAACTCTCTCTCTCACACACCTGAGGAAGGCAAAGAGAGGGTGAGAAAAGTGTATGTGGACTGATTCCCCCAGAGCTTCCTAATGAGGATTCCCTCTTGATAGTACGGGTACTCTACGACCAAAGAAAATAAAACCGTAGAGGACACGTCTTCGATCTTTTCCTTCGAGAGGTAATAGCAATCCGATGTAAGCCTAAGCATCGAGAACCTGAAACATATAGCACACATTTAGACCACAAAGGGTTGTCATCATCATCCAAAACATAAAGTAGGGAAATGCCCTTTCAGAGTTGCTCCTCAACCTACTGAACCTATTGAAAATTAAACTCCTTTTGAATTTCCTTCCGGTATGATGGAAAAACTGCTAGCTAACCCTTTTACAGGAGATGGAACAGAGCATCCTGATGAGCACTTAATATATGTGGATGAAGTTTGTGGATTATTTAAGCTTGCAGGTATACTCGATGATGTTGCTAAGAAGAAGGTCTTCCCTTTATCTTTGAAGGGAGACGCATTGATATGGTATAGGCTATGTGATGATATGAGATCATGGGACTATAAAAGATTGAAGTTGGAATTTCATCAAAAGTATTACCCTATGCATCTTGTTCATCGTGATCGCAATTATATATATAATTTCTGGCCTCGCGAAGGAGAAAGCATCGCTCAAGCTTGGGGGAGTCAATGTTATATTCATGTCCCAATCATGAGCTCTCGAGAGAAATAATTATGCAAAGTTTTTATGCTCGGCTTTCTGATAACAATCGCACCATGCTCGATACTTCTTGTGCTGGCTCTTTTATGATGAAGACTATTGAATTCAGATGGAATTTATTGGATAGAATTAAACGCAACTCTGAAGATTGGGACCTCGACGAAGGTAAGGATTCATGTATGACACCTAAGTTTGATTGTGTTAAATCTTTTATGGATACCGATATTTTCCGTAAGTTTAGCACTAAATATGGACTTGACTCTGAGATAGTAGCTTCTTTCTGTGAATCTTTTGCTACTTATGTTGATCTCCCTAAGGATAAATGGTTTAAATATCATCCTCCCATAGAAGTAAAAGTAGCTGCACCTATTAAAGTTGAAGAAAATACCGTCACTTATAATGATCCTATTGTTCCTACTTCTTATGTTGAGAAACCACCTTTCCCTGTTAGAATAAAGGATCATGCTAAAGCTTCAACTGTTGTTCATAAAAGCAATATTAGAACTTATACACCTCCTGAGAAAGTTAAAGTATAACCTAATATTGCTATTGTTAAAGATCTCTTGTCTGATAATATTGATGGGCATGTTATTCAGTTCGAAGGCGAAACTGCTAGAATTGCTAAACCTTGTGATAAAGATAAACATAGACCTGTGGTAGGCGTGCCTATTATTTCTGTTAAAATAGGAGAACATTGTTATCATGGCTTATGTGATATGGGTGCTAGTGCTAGTGTAATAACTATTGACTTATACGAAGAAATTAAGAATGAAATTGCACCTGCTGAGTTAGAAGGTATTGATGTCACAATTAAACTTGCCAATAGAGATACTATTTCACCAATTGGAATTGTTAGAGATGTTGAAGTCTTGTGTGGGAAAACTAAATATCCTGCTGATTTTCTTGTTCTTACTTCTCCGCAAGATAGCTTTTGTCCCATTATATTTGGTAGACCCTTCTTAAATACTGTTAATGCTACCATAGATTGCACAAAGAATGTGGTTACTGTTGGCTTGGATGATATGGTTCATGAGTTTAATTTCTCTAAATTGAGTAAACAACATCATGAGGAATAATTACCTAGTAAGGATGCAATTATTGGTCTTGTTTCTATTTTCGTACCTCCTAGTGATCCTTTAGAACACTATTTGCTAGACCATGAAAATGACATGTTCATGAATGAAAGAAGGGAAATAGATGAAGTATTATTTAAACAGGAACCTATTCTGCAACATAATTTGCCTATTGAAATTTTAGGGGATCCTCCTCCACCCAAGGGTGATCCCGTGTTTGAGCTTAAACCTTTGCCTGATAATCTTAAATATGCTTATCTTGATGAAAAGAAGATATATCTTGTTATTATTAGTGCTAACCTTTTAGAGCATGAAGAAGAAAGATTATTGAAAACTCTGAAGAAGCACCGTGCTGCTATTGGATATACTCTTGATGATCTTAAGGGCATTTGTCCCACTCTATGTCAACATAAAATAAATTTGGAAGCAGATGCCAAACCAGTTCATGATCCTCAACGGCGTCTGAATCCTAAAATGAAAGAAGTGGTAAGAAAACAATACTAAAGCTTCTGGAGGCAGGTATAATCTATCCCGTTGCTGATAGTGAGTGGGTAAGTCCTGTCCATTGTGTCCCTAAGAAGGGAGGTATTACTGTTGTTCCTAATGATAAAGATGAATTGATTCCACAAAGAATTATCATAGGTTATAAGATGGTAATTGATTTCCGCAAATGAAATAAAGCTACTAAGAAAGATCATTACCCCTTACCTTTTATTGATCAAATGCTAGAAAGATTATGCAAACATACACACTATTGCTTTCTAGATGGTTATTCTGGTTTCTCTCAAATACCTGTGTCGGCTAGAGATCAATCAAAGACTACTTTTACATGCCCTTTTGGTACTTTTGCTTATAGACGTATGCCTTTTGGTTTATGTAATGCACCTGCTACCTTTGAAAGATGCATGATGGCTATATTCTCTGACTTTTGTGAAAAGATTTGTGAGGTTTTCATGGACGACTTTTCCGTCTATGGTTCCTCTTTTGATGATTACTTGAGCAATCTTGATCGAGTTTTGCAGAGATGTGAAGAAACTAATCTTGTCTTGAATTGGGAAAAGTGGCACTTTATGGTTAATGAAGGTATTGTCTTGGGGCACAAAGTTTCTGAAAGAGGTATTGAAGTTGATAAAGCCAAGGTTGATGCTATTGAAAAGATTCCATGTCCCAAGGACATCAAAGGTATAAGAAGTTCCTTGGTCACGCTGGATTTTATAGGAGGTTCATTAAGGACTTCTCAAAAATTTCTCGGCCTCTAACTAATTTATTGCAAAAAGATATACCATTTGTCTTTGATGATGATTGTGTAGAAGCATTTGAAATACTTAAGAAAACATTAGTCACTGCACCTGTTGTTCAACCATCTGATTGGAACCTACCCTTTGAAATTATGTGTGATGCTAGTGATTATGCTGTAGGTGCTGTTCTAGGGCAAAGAGTTGATAAGAAATTAAATGTTATTCATTATGCTAGTAAGACTCTAGACAATGCTCAAAGAAATTATGCTACTACTGAAAAAGAGCTTTTAGCAGATGTATTTGCTTGTGATAAGTTCAGATCTTATATTGTTGATTCTAAAGTAACTATTCAAACTGATCATGCTGCTATTAAATATCTTATGGAAAAGAAAGATGCTAAACCTAGACTTATTAGATGGGTTCTCTTGCAACAAGAATTTGATTTGCATGTTGTTGATAGAAAGGGAGCTGAGAACCCCGTTGCAGACAACTAGTCTAGGTTAGAAAATATTCTTGATGACCCACTACCTATTAATGATAGCTTTCCTGATGAACAATTAAATGTTATAAGTACTTCTCGTAGTACTCCATGGTATGCTGATTATGCTAATTATATTGTTGCTAAGTTTATAACACCTAGCTTCACATACCAGCAAAAGAAAAAGTTCTTCTATGACTTGAGACATTACTTTTGGGATGACCCACATCTTTATAAAGAAGGAGTAGATGGTGTTACGTTGTGTACCTGAGCATGAACAGGAACAGATCCTACGCAAGTGTCACCCCGAGTCTTATGGAGGACACCACGCTGGAGATAGAACTGCACATAAGGTATTGCAATCTGGTTTTTATTGGCCTACTCTCTTCAAGGATGCCCGTAAGTTTGTCTTGTCTTGTGATGAATGTCGAAGAATCGGTAATATTAGTAGACGTCAAGAAATGCCTATGAATTATTCTCTTGTTATTGAACTGTTTGATGTTTGGGGCTTTGATTATATGGGACCTTTTCCTGCCTCTAATGGATACACACATATTTTAGTTGCTGTTGATTACGTTACTAAGTGGGTAGAAGCTATTCCAACTAGTAGTGCTGATCATAACCCTTCTATTAAAATGCTTAAAGAAGTTATTTTCCCGAGGTTTGGAGTCCCTAGATATTTAATGACTGATGGTGGTTCACACTTTATTCATGGTGCTTTCCATAAAATGCTTGCTAAATATGATGTTAATCATAGAATTGCATCTCCTTATCACCCTCAGTCTAGTGGTCAAGTAGAGTTGAGCAATAGAGAGCTCAAATTAATTTTGCAAAAGACTGTTAATAGGTCTAGGAAGAGTTGGTCCAAAAAATTTGATGATGCATTGTGGGCTTATAGAACTGCATACAAAAATCCTATGGGTATGTCTCCGTATAAAATGGTTTATGGAAAAGCATGTCACTTACCTCTTGAACTAGAACATAAGGCGTATTGGGCTATTAAAGAGTTCAATTATGATTTTAAACTTGCCGGTGAGAAGAGGTTATTTGATATTAGCTCACTTGATGAATGGAGAACCCAAGCTTATGAAAATGCCAAGTTGTTTAAAGAAAAAGTTAAAAGATGGCATGAGAAAAGGATACAAAAGCGTGAGTTTAATGTAGGTGATTATGTATTGCTATACAACTCTCGTTTAAGATTTTTTGCAGGAAAACTTCTCTCTAAATGGGAAGGCCCCTATGTTATCGAAGAGGTCTATCATTCCGGTGCCATAAAAATCAACAACTTCGAGGACACAAATCCGAAGGTGGTAAACGGTCAAAGAATCAAACATTATATCTCAGGTAATCCCATAAATGTTGAATCCAATATTATTGAAACCGCAACCCCGGAGCAATACATAAGGGACACTTTCCGGAACGTTTCAGACTCCGAAAAGGAATAGGTATGTGGTATGGTAAGTAAACCGACTCCAAAACAATTTTTAAGGCAATATTTCTCTGTTTTGGAATATTTAGAAAAATAGAAAAATAAGTAGTAGTCCGGGAAGGACACGAGGGCCCCACGAGGGTGGTGGGCGCGCCCCCTACCTCGTGAGCACCTCGTGTGCCTTCCGGACTCTGTTTTCTTGCACGATACGTATTTTGGTCGGTAAAAATTCATTATATATTCTCCCTAAGGTTTTGACTCCCGTATCATGCAAACCTCCTATGTTCTTGTTTCGAGCTGTTTTCTGTCAGGGTTTTCCAGGCTAGGCATCATGTCGTCTCCCTCCTCCAACAATGGTGACAACGATGCTTGGGTAATGAAGATAGATCTGAAGAGGGAAGAACCCACGAGGGTCAACAAGGATGAAAGGCTCAAGAAGGCCATGGAGGATCAAGCTCCAGCAGCAAAAGACACCCTCCAACTTGATCATAACCTTCTTACCCCAACTGAGATCAAAGCTTTCAAGATGATTGAGTTAGCTCGTATACAAAACAAGTATCTCACACAAGAAAACATTTTGTTGAAGGAGAATATTGTTGCACTCAAGGGCATTATTCGCAAGCTGGAGGACCTCTTACGCTCTATGTGCGATTATCCGTCACCGCCACCTTCTTCACCAACAAAGGAGATATAGTCACATGGGTATGGGCACTCCCCTTGGCAACTGCCAAGCTTGGGGGAGGTGCCCCGGTATCGTATCACAATCACAACTCCTATCTTTACCGTTTTTCTTAGTTTGATCCTATTAGTAGTATCTTGATCTAGTAGAATAAAGTTTATGGCATGATCTAGTTTTGAGTTTTGCTTTATGATCTCTCTATGTAATCGAGTCCGTGAGCTACATATAATAAAGATTAGTGTTGAGTCAAGGGCTTGATTATTTTGCCATGATCTTGGATGAATAAAAGAAAAGAGAAAAAGAATAAAAAGAAA
Organism: Triticum dicoccoides; assembly: GCF_002162155.2. Lineage (NCBI taxonomy): Eukaryota > Viridiplantae > Streptophyta > Magnoliopsida > Poales > Poaceae > Triticum > Triticum dicoccoides. The sequence continues at coordinate 604,985,304 of NC_041388.1, forward strand.
CAAAAAGTTCATATTGATCTTATTGAGAGTAATGACTTCACATAGAAAGAGTATGATGATTAAAAGTTGTTGGGAGTTGGCAAACATAGCTTTGGTCATTATTGCAATTAATAGGAAGTAATAAGGAAAGAGAGGTTTTCACATATAGATATATTATCATTGACATCTTTTATGATTGGGAGCACTCATTAAAATATGACATGCAAAAGAGTTGATGTTGGACAAGGAAGACAACGTAATGAGTTATGTCTTTCTTATATCTGAGATAAAGTATGTTGTCATGGATTCTCTAACTTGTTGTGCTTGCCTTTCCCCCTCATGCTAGCCAAATTCTCAGCACCAAGTAGAAATACTACTTGTGCTTCCAAATACCCTTGAACCAGTTTTGCCATGAGAGTCCACCATATCTACCTATGGATTGAGTAAGATCCTTCAAGTAAGTTGTCATCGGTGCAAAGCAATAAAAATTGCTCTAAATATGTATGATTGATTGGTGTGGGAGAAATAAGCTTTATACGATCTTGTGATGTGGAAGTAATAAAAGCGATGGACTGCATAATAAAGGTTCATATCACAAGGGGAAATATAAAGTGACGTTCTTTCGCATTGAGATTTTATGCATCCAACCATGAAAGCACATGGAAACCTCTGCTTCCCTCTGCGAAGGGCCTATCCTTTATTATTAGCTTCTACCTTATGCAAGAGTCATGGTGATCTTCACCTTTTCTTTTTTATTTTATCCTTTGGCAAGCTCAGCATGTTGGAAAGAACATGATATATATATATATAATTGGATGTAGGGGAGCATGAACCATTATTGTTGACATTACCCTTGAGGTAAAAGGTTGTGGGGCAAAACTATAAGCCCCTATATTTCTCTGTGTCCGATTAAAACTCCATAACCACAAGTATTGCGTGAGTGTTAGCAATTTTGGAGGACTAAATGATAGTTGAGTATGTGGACTTGCTTTTTAGCTCTGACATAGACTCTTTCCAATGTTATGATAAATTGCAATTGCTTTAATGACTGAGATTATAGTTTGTCGGAGCCCAATAAGGTTTATGATTTATACTTTTGCATTGTGAAGAGATCATCACTTGAACATAAGTAATCATATGACAAAATCTATATATGTTGTTGTATGAGAATAATCATGATGCCTTCATGTCCATATTTTATTTTTATCGATGCCTCCACCTCTAAACATGAGGACATATTTATTGTTATCGGCTTTTCGCTTGAGGACAACCGAGGTCTAAGCTTCGGGGAGTTGATACGTCCATTTTGCATCATGCTGTTATATCGATATTTATTGCATTATGGGCTGTTATTTCACTTTATGTCACAATACTTATGGGTATTATCTCTTATTTTACAAGGTTTACATAAGGAGGGAGAATGCCGACAGTTAGAATTCTGGGCTGGAAAAGGAGCAAATATTAGAGACCTATTATGCGCAACTCCAAAAGTCCTGAAACTCCACGGAACATCTTAAAATAAATAAATAAAAATCCATGCCAAAGATGAAGGCCAGGGGGCCCACACCCTGCTCACGAGGGTGGGGGCGCCCCCCCTAGGGCGCGCCCCCTACCTCGTGGGCCCCCTGGTGGCTCTCCGTCGTCCATCTTATCTATATGAAGTCTTTCGATGAGAAAAAAAGAGGGAGGAACTTTTCGGGACGAGACTCCGCTGCCACAAAGCGGAACCTTGGCGGATCCAATCTAGAGCTCCGGCAGAGCTGTTCTGCCGGGGATACTTCCCTCTGGGAGGGGGAAATCATCACCATCATCATCACCTACGCTCCTCTCATCGGGAGAGGGCAATCTCCATCAACATCTTCACCAGCACCATCTCATCTCCAAACCCTAGTTCATCTCTTGTATCCAATTCTTGTCTCAAAGTCCGGGATTGGTGCTAGTAGGTTGCTAGTAGTGTTGATTACTCCTTGTAGTTGATGCTAGTTGGTTTATTTGGTGGAAGATCATATGTTCAGATCCTATATGCATATTATTACCCCTCTGATTATGAACATGAATATGCTTTGTGAGTAATTACGTTCGTTCCTGAGGACAAGGGAGAAGTCTTGCTATTAGTAGTCATGTGAATTTGGTATTCGTTTGATATTTTGATAAGATGTATGTTGCTAGCCTCTAGTGGTGTTATGTGAACATCGACTACATAATACTTCACCATTATTTGGGCCTAGAGGAAGGCATTGGGAAGTAATAAGTAGATGATGGGTTGCTAGAGTGACGGAAGCTTAAACCCTAGTTTATGTGTTGCTTCATAAGGGGCTAATTTGGATCCATATGTTTCATGCTATGGTTAGGTTTACCTTAATACTTTTGTTGTAGTTGTGGATGCTTGCAATCGAGGTTAATCATAAGTGGGATGCTTGTTCAAGTAAGAACAGCATCCAAGCACCGGTCCACCCACATATCAAATTATCAAAGTATCGAACGCGAATCATATGAACGTGATGAAAACTAGCTTGACGATATTCCCATGTGTCCTCGGGAGCGCTTTTCCTATTATAAGAGTTTGTTCTGGCATGTCCTTTGCTACAAAAGGATTGGGCCACCTTGCTGCACTTTATTTACTTTTGTTACTTGTTGCTCGTTACAATTTATCCTATCACAAAACTATCTGTTACCACTTATTTCAGTACTTGCAGAGAATACCTTGCTGAAAACCGCTTATCATTTCCTTCTGCTCCTCGTTGGGTTTGACACTCTTACTTATCGAAAGGACTACGATAGATCCCCTATACTTGTGGTCATCACTCCCAATCATAAAAGATGTCAATAATAGTATATTTATATGTGAAACCTCTCTTTCCTTATTACTTCCTATTAATTGCAACGATGACCAAAGCTATGTCTGCCATCTCCCAACAACTTTTAATCATCACACTCTTTCTATGTGAAGTCATTACTATCAATAAGATCAATATGAACTTTTGTTTCTTCTTATTCTTTTTCTATTTTCTATTATTCACCCAAGATCATAGCAAGAAAATCAAGCCCTTGACTCAACACTAATCTTTATTATATAGCTCACGGACTCGATTACATAGAGAGATCATAAAGCAAAACTTAAAACTATATCATGCCATAAACTTTATTCTACTAGCTCAAAATACTACTAATAGGATCGAACTAAGGAAAACGGTAAAGATAGGAGTTGTGATTGTGATACGATACCGGGGCACCTCCCCCAAGCTTGGTTGTTGCCAAGGGGAGTGCCCATACCCATGTTATTATATCTCCTTGGTTGGTGAAGAAAGTGGAGGTGTTGTTGACTTAGTTGATGGCATAGACTTCTCCCTTAATTTACGCTTGAGGACGGCATTTTGATCCCTCAGATCATCAATCTCCCACTCCAGGGTTAATATCTTTTGCATAGGTCCTGCTTATTTTCCTGCAAGAGACGAAAATGGATAAACTCGAATTTTGGTTTCTTTACCCTATCAGGGAGACTTGACTTTTTGAACTCCACGTGCATATCCCCAGGTTGAGGTAATGGGGCTTCATCTTCATCTGAGCTCATCTCCTCCTTCCCATTGGGTTCATAGTCCTCTTCTTCCTCCGTGGTCCAACCATCGTGCTCCACATCTCCATAGACCTTAGGATTAGCTAAGTAATCATCCACATAGCTTTCTCCTTCCGAATCCTGGGAAGACATGTTGATCTAATCTGCAGCGGGACAGCTCGAAACAAAAACAGAGGATAATTGCGTGATACGGGAGTCAAAACCTTCGCGAGAATATATAGTGAATTTTTACCGACCAAAATACGTATCGTGCAAGAAAACGGAGTCCGGAAGGCACACGAGGTGCTCACGAGGTAGGGGGCGCGCCCTCCACCCTTGTGGGGCCCTCGTGTCCTTCCCGGACTGCTACTTAATTTTCTATTTTTCTAAATATTCCAAAACGGAGAAATATTGCCTTAAAAATTATTTTGGAGTCGGTTTACTTACCGTACCACATACCTATTCCTTTTCGGAGTCTGAAATGTTCTGGAAAGTGTCCCTTATGTATTCCTCCGGTGTTACGGTTTCAATAATATGGGTTTCAATATTTATGGGATTACCTGAGATATAATGTTTAATTCTTTGACCGCTTACCACCTTCGGATTTGTGCCTTCGAAGTTGTTGATTTTTATGGCACCGGAACGATAGACCTCCTCGATAACATAGGGGCCTTCCCATTTAGAGAGAAGTTTCCCTGCAAAAAATCTTAAACGAGAGTTGTATAGCAATACATAATCACCTACATTAAACTCACGCTTTTGTATCCTTTTTTCATGCCATCTTTTAACCTTTTCTTTAAACAACTTGGCATTTTCATAAGCTTGGGTTCTCCATTCATCAAGAGAGCTAATATCAAATAACCTCTTTTCACCGGCAAGTTTGAAATCATAATTGAGCTCTTTAATAGCCCAATATGCCTTATGTTCTAGTTCGAGAGGTAAGTGACATGCTTTTCCATATACCATTTTATACGGAGACATACCCATAGGATTTTTATATGCAGTTCTATAGGCCCATAATGCATCATCAAGTTTCTTGGACAAATTCTTTCTAGACCTATTGACAGTCTTTTGCAAAATTAATTTGAGTTCTCTATTACTCAATTCTACTTGACCACTAGACTGTGGGTGATACAGAGATGCAATTCTATGATTGACGTCATATTTAGCAAGCATTTTACAGAAAGCACCAAGAATAAAATGTGAACCACCACCAGTCATTAAATATCTAGGGACTCCAAACCTAGGAAAAATAACTTCTTTAAGCATTTTAATAGAAGTGTTATGATCAGCACTACTAGTTGGAATAGCTTCTACCCACTTAGTAACGTAATCAACAACAACTAAAATATGTGTATATCCATTAGAGGCAGGAAAAGGTACCATATAATCAAAGCCCCAAACATCAAACGGTTCAATAACAAGTGAATAATTCATAGGCATTTCTTGACGTCTACTAATATTACCAATTCTTTGGCATTCATCACAAGATAGGAAAAACTTACGGGCATCCTTGAAGAGAGTAGGCCAATAAAAACCTGATTGCAATACCTTATGTGCAGTTCAATCTCCCGCGTGGTGTCCTCCATAAGTTTCAGAGTGGCACTTGTGTAGGATTTGTTCCTGTTCATGCTCAGGTACACAACGTCTAATAACACCATCTACTCCTTCTCTATAAAGATGTGGGTCATCCCCAAAGTAATGTCTCAAATCATAGAAGAACTTTTTCTTTTGTTGGTATGTGAAGCTAGGTGGTATAAATTTAGCAACTATGTAATTAGCATAATCAGCATACCAAGGGGTACTACGAGAAGTACTTATGACATTTAATTGTTCATCAGGAAAGCTATCATCAATAGGTAGTGGGTCATCAAGAACATTCTCTAACCTAGATAAGTTCTCTTCAACGGGGTTCTCAGCTCCTTTTCTATCAACAATATGCAATTCAAATTCTTGTAGCAAGAGAACCCATCTAATAAGTCTAGGTTTAGCATCTTTCATCTCCATAAGATATTTAATAGCAGCATGATCAGTGTGGATAGTTACTTTAGAATCAACAATATAAGGTCTGAACTTATCACAAGCAAATACAACTGCTAAAAGTTCTTTTTTAGTAGTAGCATAATTTCTTTGAGCATTGTCTAGAGTCTTACTAGCATAATGGATAACATTTAATTTCTTATCAACTCTTTGCCCTAGAACAACACCTACAGCATAATCACTAGCATCACACATAATTTCAAAGGGTAAACTCCAATCAGGTGGCTAAACAATAGGTGCAGAGACTAATGCTTTCTTAAGTATTTCAAATGCTTCTACGCAATCATCATTAAAGACAAATGGTATATCTTTTTGTAATAAATTAGTCAGAGGCCGAGAAATTTTTGAGAAGTCCTTAATGAACCTCCTATAAAATCTGGCGTGACCAAGGAAACTTCTTATACCTTTGATGTCCTTGGGACATGGCATCTTTTCAATAGCATCAACCTTGGCTTTATCAACTTCAATACCTCTTTCAGAAACTTTATGCCCCAAGACAATACCTTCATTAACCATAAAGTGGCACTTTTCCCAATTCAAGACAAGATTAGTTTCTTCACATCTCTGCAAAACTTGACCAAGATTGCTCAAGCAATCATCAAAAGAAGATCCATAGACGGAAAAGTCGTCCATGAAAACCTCACAAATCTTTTCACAAAAGTCAGAGAATATAGCCATCATGCATCTTTGAAAGGTAGCAGGTGCATTACATAAACAAAAAGGCATACGTCTATAAGCAAAAGTACCAAAAGGGCATGTAAAAGTAGTCTTTGATTGATCTTTAGCCGACACAGGTATTTGAGAGAAACCAGAATAACCATCTAGAAATCAGTAATGTGTATGTTTGCATAATCTTTCTAGCATTTGATCGATAAAAGGTAATGGGTAATGATCTTTCTTAGTAGCCTTATTTAATTTGCGGAAATCAATTACATCCTATAACCTGTAATAATTCTTTGTGGAATCAATTCATCTTTATCATTAGGAACAACAGTAATACCTCCCTTCTTAGGGACACAATGAACAGGACTTACCCATTGACTATCAGCAACGTGATAAATTATACCAGCCTCCAGAAGCTTTAGTATTTCTTTTCTTACCACTTTTTCATTTTAGGATTCAAACGTCGTTGAGGATCACGAACTGGTTTGGCATCTGCTTCCAAATTTATTTTATGTTGACATAGAGTGGGACTAATGCCCTTAAGATCATCAAGAGTATATCCAATAGCAGCACGGTGCTTCTTCAGAGTTTTCAATAATCTTTCTTCTTCATGCTCTGAAAGGTTAGCACTAATAATAACAGGATATATCTTCTTTTCATCAAGATAAGCATATTTAAGATTATACGGCAACGGTTTAAGCTCAAACACGGGATCACCCTTAGGTGGAGGGGGATCCCCTAGGATTTCAATAGGCAAATTGTGTTTCAGAATAGGTTCTTGTTTAAAGAATACTTCATCTATTTCCCTTCTTTCACTCATAAACATATCATTCTCATGGTCTAACAAATATTGTTCTAAAGGATCACTAGGAGGTACGGCAATAGAAGCACGACCGATAATTTCATCCTTACTAGGTGTTGTTTACTAAATTTAGAGATATTAAATTCATGAGTCATATCATCCAAGCCAATAGCAACAACATTCTTTTCGCAGTCTATCTTAGCATTAACAGTGTTCAAGAAGGGTCTACCAAATATAATGGGACAAAAGCTATCTCATGGGGAACTAAGAACAAGAAAATCAGCAGGATATTTAGTTTTCCCACACAAGACTTCAACATCTCTAACAATTCCCACTGCTGAAATAGTATCTCTATTAGCAAGTTTAATTGTGACATCAATATCTTCTAACCAACAGGTGCAATTTCATTCTTAATTTCTTCGTATAAGTCAATAGGTATTACACTAGCACTAGCACCCATATCACACAAGCCATGATAACAATGATATCCTATTTTAACAGAAATAACAGGCACGCCTACCACAAGTCTATGTTTATCTTTATCACAAGGTTTAGCAATTCTAGCAGTTTCACCTTCGAACCGAATAACATGCCCATCAATATTATCAGACAAGAGATCTTTAACAATAGCAATATTAGGTTCTACTTTAACTTGCTCAGGAGGTGTATAAGTTCTAATATTGCTTTTACGAACAACAGTTGAAGCTTTAGCATGATCCTTTATTCTAACAGGGAAAGGTGGTTTCTCAACATAACAAGTAGGAACAATAGGATCATTATAAGTAATAGTCTTTTCTTCAACTTTAATAGGTGCAGCTACTTTTACTTCTATGGGAGGTTGATATTTAAACCACTTCTCCTTAGGGAGATCAACATAAGTAGCAAAAGATTCATAGAAAGAAGCTACTATCTCAGAATCAAGTCCATATTTAGTGCTAAACTTACGGAAAATATCGGTATCCATAAAAGATTTAACACAACCAAACTTAGGTGTCATACCTGACTCCTTACCATTGTCGAGGTCCCAATCTTCAGAGTTGCGTTTAATTATATCCAATAAATGCCATCTAAATCCAATAGTCTTCATCATAAAAGAGCCAGCACAAGAAGTATCAAGCATGGTGCGATTATTTTCAGAAAGCAGAGCATAAATTTTTTGAAGAATTGTTTCTCTTGGGAGCTCATGATTGGGGCATGAATATAACATTGATTTAATCCTCCGCCAAGCTTGAGAGATGCTTTCTCCTTCGCGAGGCCAAAAATTATATATATAATTGCGGTCATGATGAACAAGATGCATAGGGTAATACTTCTGATGAAATTCCAATTTCAATCTTCTATAGTTCCATGATCTCGTATCATCACATAGGCTATACCATGTTAATGCGTCTCCCTTCAAATATAAAGGGAAGACCTTCTTCTTAGAAACATCATCGGGTATACCTGCAAGCTTAAATAATCCACAAACTTCATCCACATATATTAGGTGTTCATCAGGATGCTTTGTTCCATCTCCTGTAAAAGGATTAGCTAGCAGTTTTTCTATCATACCCGAAGGATACTCATAAGGAATTTCATTTTCAATAGGTTCAGTAGGTTGAGGAGCAACTCTTTGCTCTACTGGTCGGGGTGAAGATACCCCTAACAAGCCCCTCAGAGGATTACTTTCCATAGTAACAAGTGACAATAAATTTCAGCACACTATATAAATTTTTCCTTACCAAATTTCACCTACCAAAGGTGCTTCACTCCCCGGCAACGGCGCCAGAAAAGAGTCTTGATGACCAACAAGTATAGGAAATCTATCGTAGTCCTTTCGATAAGTAAGAGTGTCGAACCCAACGAGGAGCAGAAGGAAATGATAAGCGGTTTTCAGCAAGGTATTCTCTGCAAGTACTGAAATAAGTGGTATAGTTTTGTGATAAGATAATTTGTAACGATCAACAAGTAACAAAAGTAAATAAAGTGCAGCAAGGTGGCCCAATCCTTTTTGTAGCAAAGGACAAGCCTGGACAAACTCTTATATAAGGAAAAGCGCTCCCGAGGACACATGGGAATATCGTCAAGCTAGTTTTCATCACGGTCATATGATTCACGTTCGGTACTTTGATAATTTGACATGTGGGTGGACCGGTGCTTGGGTGTTGTTCTTACTTGAACAAGCATCCCACTTATGATTAACCTCTATTGCAAGCATCCGCAACTACAACAAAAGTATTAAGGTAAATCTAACCATAGCATGAAACATATGGATCCAAATCAGCCCCTTACGAAGCAATGCATAAACTAGGGTTTAAGCTTCTGTCACTCTAGCAACCCATCATCTACTTATTACTTCCCAATGCCTTCCTCTAGGCCCATACAATGGTGAAGTGCCATGTAGTCGATGTTCACATAACACCACTAGAGGAGAGACAACATACATCTCATCAAAATATCGAACGAATACCAAATTCACATGACTACTAACAGCAAGACTTCTCCCATGTCCTCAGGAAAAAAAGTAACTACTCACAAAGCATAAACATGTTCATAGTCAAAGGGGTAATAATATGCAAAAAAGGATCTGAACATATGATCTTCCACCAATTAAACCAACTAGCATCAACTACAAGGAGTAATTAACACTACTAGCAACCTACTAGCACCAATCCCGGACTTGGAGACAACAATTGGATACAAGAGATGAACTAGGGTTTTCAGATGAGATGGTGCTGATGAAGATGTTGATGGAGATTGCCCTCTCCCGATGAGAGGAGCGTTGGTGATAACGATGGCGATGATTTCCCCCTCCGGGAGGGAAGTTTCCCCGGTAGAACAGCTCTGCCGGAGCCCTAGATTGGATCCGCCAAGGTTCCGCCTCATGGCGACGGAGTTTCATCAGAAAGGTTGCTTCTGGTTTTTTTCTCGACAAAAGACTTCATATAGGAGAAGATGGTCATCGGAGAGCCACCAGGGGGCCCACGAGGTAGGGGGCGCGCCCCCACCCTCGTGGAAAGGGTGTGGGCCCCCTGGTCTTCATATTTGGTGAGGATTTTTCATTATTTATTATAAGGTATTCCGTGGAGTTTCGGGACTTTTGGAGTTGTGCAGAATAGGTCTCTAATATTTGCTCCTTTTCTATCCCAGAATTCCAGCTGTCGGCATTCTCCCTCCTTTATGTAAACCTTATAAAATAAGAGAGAATATCCGTAAGTATTGTGACATAATGTGAAATAACAGCCCATAATGCAATAAATATCGATATAAAAGCATGATGCAAAATGGACGTATCACTTATCTATGGTGACAATGGGATATCATGTGATCCACTTGATGTATATTTTGGTGATCAACTTGCGAGTTCCGTGACCTCGTGAACTTATGCATAGGAGTTGGCACACGTTTTTGTCTTGACTCTCCGTTAGAAACTTTGGGGCACTCTTTGAAGTTCTTTGTGTTGGTTGAATAGATGAATCTAAGATTGTGTGATGCATATCGTATACTCATACCCACGGATACTTGAGGTGACATTGGAGTATCTAGGTGACATTAGGGTTTTGGTTGATTTGTGTCTTAAGGTGTTATTCTAGTACGAACTCTATGATAGATCAAACGGAAAGAATAGCTTTGTGTTATTTTACTACGGACTCTTGAATAGATCGATCAGAAAGGATAACTTTGAGGTGGTTTCGTACCCTACCATAATCTCTTCGTTTGTTCTCCGCTATTAGTGACTTTGGAGTGACTCTTTGTTGCATGTCGAGAGATAGTTATATGATCCAATTATGTTATTATTGTTGAGAGAACTTGCACTAGTGAAAGTATGAACCCTAGGCCTTGTTTCAACACATCGCAATACCGTTTGTGCTCACTTTTATCATTAGTTACCTTGCTGTTTTTATATTTTCAGATTACAAAACCTTTATCTACTATCCATATTGCACTTGTATCACAATCTCTTCGCCGAACTAGTGCACCTATTCAATTTACCATTGTATTGGGTGTGTTGGGGACACAAGAGACTCTTTGTTATTTGGTTGCAGGGTTGCTTGAGAGAGACCATCTTCATCCTACGCCTTCCATGGATTGATAAACCTTAGGTCATCCACTTGAGGGAAATTTGCTACTGTCCTACAAACCTCTGCACTTGGAGGCCCAACAACGTCTATAAGAAGAAGGTTGTGTAGTAGACATCAAGCTCTTTTCTGGCGCCATTGCCGGGGAGGTTAGCGCTTGAAGGTATATCTTTAGATCTTGCAATCGAATCTTTTAGTTTCTTGTTTTATCACTAGTTTAGTTTATAAAAGAAAACTACAAAAAATGGAGTTAAGGGTTCCTCATATGCTTCATCTTTTTAATATCTTTCATGAAAATAAGGATTCCGATAATTGTACCAAATTGTTAGAAGAAGAATGCATTAGAATGTTTGGCACTAAATCTTTGTATGATGAGCATGAATGCAATGTTGTTAGTATGCATTCCTTGAATATCCATGATGCTAATGATATGCAAAGCTACAAGCTTGGGGATGCTATGTTTGATGAAGATGATATTTTTTGTCCCCCAAGTTTTGATGAGAAAATTTATGTTGATGATAGAATTCCTCCTATTTATGATGATTATATTGATGAAAGTGGGTTTGGAAGAGTGTCAACTTTACGAAGTATTAATCCCACTATTTTGGAAGAGTGTCAACTTTGCATACATGTGGATCGTGTTAGTAATATGTTTTGTGATAGCTATATTGTTGAATTTGCTTATGATCCTACATGTAATTATTATGAGGGGAGAACATATGCATGTAGGAATTGCAATAATATCAAGTTTCCTCTCTATGTGTTGAAAATCTTGAAGATTTGCTTGTTTTACCTTCCTATGCAAGTTGATTATTGTTCCCACAAGTTGCTTGCTCACAAAATCCCTCTGCATAGGAAGTGGGTTAGGCTTAAATGTGCTAGTCATATTCTTCATGATGCTCTCTTTATGTTTCAATTCTTATCTTTTATATGAGCATCATTGAAATCATCATGCATAGCTAGGGGAGTTAAACGATAGTGCTTGTTGGGAGGCAACCCAATTTTATTTTTGTTCCTATTTAGTAATAAATAAATCATCTATCCTCTGTTATGATTGTGTTTTTTATATTTTAATTAGTGTTTGTGCCAAGTAAAGCCTTTAGGATCTTCTTGGGTGATTGTTATTTGATCTTGCTGTAAAAAACAGAAAGTATGCGCTCACGAGAATACTTTTAATTTTTTACCAGAGAGAGATAAAATACCAATTCCACTTGCATTAGATTAATAAACAAATTTCCTAGGACTTCCTAATTTCTCAGGATTTTTGGAGCTACAGAAGTATTCGGAACCTACAGATTACTACAGCCTGTTCTGTTTTTGACAGATTCTGTTTTCTATGTGTTGTTTGCTTATTTTGATGAATCTATGAGTAGTATCGGAGGGTATGAACCATAGAGAAGTTGTAATACATTAGATATTACACCAATATGAGTTTATAATGAGTTCACAACAGTACCTAAGTGGTGATTTATTTTCTTATACTAACGGAGCTTACGAGTTTTCTGTTAAGTTCTGTGTTGTGAAGTTTTCAAGTTTTGGGTAAAGATTCGATGGACTATGGAATAAGGAGTGGCAAGAGCCTAAGCTTGGGGATTCCCAAGGCACCCCAAGGCAATATTCAAGGACAACCAAGAGCCTAAGCTTGGGGATGCCCCGGAAGGCATCCCCTCTTTCGTCTTCGTTCTTCGGTAACTTTACTTGGAGCTATATTTTTATTCACCACGTGGTATGTGTTTTGCTCGGAGCGACAATTTATTTTGCTAGGATTTTCTTGATGTTATTTATAACAATGTTTTGCATCTTTTATTTCAATAAAAGTGGCATTGATAGCCTTTACTATGCCTATTTTACAAGCCCACATGTTGCTGTTTGAAAACATAAAGTTTACCGCTGTTGCAAAAATTCCCTACAAAAGTCAGAATGTGATAAAATGTTGAAACCGTTTGAATAATAAGCTCTGATAAATTTACTACATTGGGAGTTTTCTTTCATAATTTTTGGATGTAGGGAAGTATGGATCTTGCTGCACTCTTTACAGACTGTCCTGTTTAGGCAGATTGCTGTTATGTTTGCATTGTTTGCATATGTTTGCTTTTTTAATGATTCTATTTGAGGATAGGACTATTAAATATGCAGAGTCATTTAGTATGCAATGTGTAATAATAATTTTAGTGATTTTCTATAGTAGAGTATGACAAGGTTTTTTGCATTGGTTTATACTAACTTATCTCACGAGTCTTTGTTGAGTCTTGTGTCGATGAAGCTTTTGAGATTTAGGGAGACCGTGATATGAGAGGAATTAAGGAGACACAAAAGCTCAAGCTTGGGGACTCCCAAGGCATCCCAAGATAATATTTCAAGAAGTCTCAAGCGTCTAAGCTTGGGGGTGCCCCGGTTGGCATCCCACCTTTCTTCTTCAACAACTATCGGTTAGTTTCGGTTGATCCTATGTTTTTGCTTCTTCACATGATGTTTGCCATTATTAGAATGTCATTTTACTTTGTTTTGTTTGCTGTTTGAATAAAATATCAAGATCTGAAATTATTAAATGGGAGAGTCTTCACATAGTTGCATAATTATTCAACTACTCATTGATCTTCACTTATATCTTTCAGAGTAGTTTGTCATTTGCTCTAGTGCTTCACTTATATCTTTTAGAGCACGGCGGTGGTTTTATTTTATAGAAATAATTGATCTATCATGCTTCACTTATATTATTTTTAGAGTCCTTTAGAACAACATGGCAATAATAAAAACTTTCATATAAGTGCATTGAATACTAAGAGAAGTTTGATACTTGATGATTGTTTTGAGATATGGAGATGGTGATATTAGAGTCATGCTAGTTGAGTAGTTGTGAATTTGGGAAATACTTGTGTTGAAGTTTGTGATTCCCGTAGCATGCACGTATGGTGAACTGTTATGTGATGAAGTCGGAGCATGATTTATTTATTGATTGCCTTCCTTATGAGTGGCGGTCGGGGACGAGCGATGGTCTTTTCCTACCAATCTATCCCCCTAGGAGCATGTGTGTGGTACTTTGTATCAATAACTAATAGATTTTTGCAATAAGTATGTGAGTTCTTTATGACTAATGTTGAGTCCATGGATTATACGCACTCTCACCCTTCCACCATTGCTAGCCTCTCTAGTATCATGCAACTTTCGCCGGTACCATAAACCCACCATATACCTTCCTCAAAACAGCCACCATACCTACCTATTATGACATTTCCATAGCCATTCCGAGATATATTGCCATGCAAATTTCCACCGTTCCGTTATTATGACATGCTTCATCATTGTCATATTGCTTGCATGATCATGTAGTTGACATCGTATTTGTGGCAAAGCCACCGTTCATAATTCTTCATACATGTCACTCATGCATCATTGCATATCCTGGTACACCGCCGGAGGCATTCATATAGAGTCATATCTTGTTCTAAGTATTGAGTTGTAATTCTTGAGTTGTAAGTAAATAAAAGTGTGATGATCATCAGTATTAGAGCATTGTCCCAAGTGAGGAAAGGATGATGGAGACTATGATTCCCCCACAAGTCGGGATGAGACTCCAGACGAAAAAAAAGAGAAAGGCCATAAAAAAGGAGAAGGCCCAAAAAATGAGAGAAAAAGAGAGAAGGGGCAATGCTACTATCCTTTTACCACACTTGTGCTTCAAAGTAGCACCATGATCTTCATGATAGAGAGTCTCCTATGTTGTCACTTTCAGATACTAGTGGGAATCTTTCATTATAGAACTTGGCTTGTATATTACAATGATGGGCTTCCTCAAAATGCCCTAGGTCTTCGTGAGCAAGAAAGTTGGATGCACACCCACTTAGTTTCTTTTGTTGAGCTTTCATACACTTATATCTCTAGTGCATCCGTTGCATGGCAATCCCTACTCACTCACATTGATATCTATTGATGGGCATCTCCATAGCCCGTTGATACGCCTAGTTGATGTGAGACTATCTTCTCCTTTTTGTCTTCTCCACAACCACCATTCTATTCCACCTATAGTGCTATATCCATAGCTCATGCTCATATATTGCGTGAAGATTGAAAAGTTTGAGAACATCAAAAGTATGAAACAATTACTTGGCTTGTCATCGGGGTTGTGCATGATTTAAATATTTTGTGTGGTGAAGATGGAGCATAGCCAGACTATATGATTTTGTAGGGATAGCTTTCTTTGGCCATGTTATTTTGAGAAGACATGATTCCACATCAAAAATTCTCTTTTTATCATTTACCTACTCGAGGACGAGCAAGAATTAAGCTCGGGGATGCTGATACGTCTCCAACATATCTATAATTTTTGATTGTTCCATGCTATTATATTATCTGTTTTGGATGTTTATGGGCTTTATTAAACATTTTTATATTATTTTTGGGACTAACCTATTAACCCAGAGCCCAGTGCCAATTTTTGTTTTTCCCTTGTTTTAGTGTTTCGCAGAAAAGGAATATCAAACAGAGTCCAAACGGAATGAAAGCTTCGGGAGAGTTAGTTTTGGAACGGAAGCAATCCAGGAGACTTGGAGTATACGTCAGGCAATCAATGAGGTGGCCACGAGGCAGGGGGGCGCGCCCTCCACCCTCGTTGCTCCACCGACATACCCCCAAACATTCGAGAGTAGAATAGATAGGGAGTTCCGCCGCCAGAAGCCTCCGTAGCCACCAAAAACTAATCTAGACCCGTTCTGGCACCCTGCCGGAGGGGGGAATCCCTCTCCGTTGGCCATCTTCATCATCCCGGTGCTCTCCATGACGAGG
Source organism: Triticum dicoccoides (assembly GCF_002162155.2). Lineage (NCBI taxonomy): Eukaryota > Viridiplantae > Streptophyta > Magnoliopsida > Poales > Poaceae > Triticum > Triticum dicoccoides. The sequence goes on from NC_041388.1 coordinate 605,001,181, forward strand.
AGGGAGTAGTTCACCCTCGGGGCTGAGGGTATGTACCCGTAGCTATGTGTTTGATCTCTCTCTCTCTCTCTCTCGTGTTCTTGAGGTGGTACGATCTTGATGTATCGCGAGCTTTGCTATTATAGTTGGATCTTATGATGTTTCTCCCCCTCTACTCTCTTGTGATGGATTGAGTTTTCCATTTGAAGTTATCTTATCGGATTGAGTCTTTAAGGATTTGAGAACACTTGATGTATGTCTTGCACATGCTTATCTGTGGTGACAATGGGATATCATGTGATCCACTTGATGTATGTTTTGGTGATCAACTTGCGAGTTTCGTGACCTCGTGAACTTATGCATAGGGGTTGGCACACGTTTTCGTCTTGACTCTCTAGTAGAAACTTTGGGGCACTCTTTGAAGTTCTTTGTGTTGGTTGAATAGATGAATCTGATATTGTGTGATGCGTATCGTATAATCATACCCACGAATACTTGAGGTGACATTGGAGTATCTAGGTGACATTAGGGTTTTGGTTGATTTGTGTCTTAAGGTGTTATTCTAGTACGAACTCTATGATAGATCGAATGGAAAGAATAGCTTTGTGTTATTTTACTACGGACTCTTGAATAGATTGATCAGAAAGGATAACTTTGAGGTGGTTTCGTACCCTACCATAATCTCTTTGTTTGTTCTCCGCTATTAGTGACTTTGGAGTGACTCTTTGTTGCATGTTGAGGGATAGTTATATGATCCAATTATGTTATTATTGTTGAGAGAACTTGCACTAGTGAAAGTATGAACCCTAGGCCTTGTTTCAACACATTGCAATACCGTTTGTGCTCACTTTTATCATTGGTTACCTTGCTGTTTTTATATTTTCAGATTACAAAAACCTTTATCTACTATCCATATTGCACTTGTATCACAATCTCTTCGCCGAACTAGTGCACCTATACAATTTACCATTGTATTGGGTGTGTTGGGGACACAAGAGACTCTTTGTTATTTGGTTGCAGTGTTGCTTGAGAGAGACCATCTTCATCCTACGCCTCCCATGGATTGATAAACCTTAGGTCATCCACTTGAGGGAAATTTGCTACTGTCCTACAAACCTCTGCACTTGGAGGCCCAACAACGTCTACAAGAAGAAGGTTGTGTAGTAGACATCACGGACGACATACATCAATATGTATGATTTCCAACAAATCTGTTGCTCGCTCCATAGTTCCGGAGAACGGCGTGTTAGTCATCTTGCCCATGAGGCACGGTTCGCAAGTACCAAGTGATTCATAATCAAGTGATTCCAAAGTCCATCATAATGGAGTTTCTTCATGCGCTTTATACCAATATGACCTAAACGGCAGTGCCACAAATAAGTTGCACTATCATTATCAACTCTGCATCTTTTAGCTTCAAAACTATGAATATGTGTATCTCCACTATCGATATTCAAAAAAGAATAGACTACTCTTTAAGGTTGCATGACCATAAAAGATATTACTCATATAAATAGAAAAACCATTATTCTCTGATTTAAATAAATAACTGTCTCACATCAAACAAGATACAGATATAATGTTCATGCTTAACGTTGGCACCAAATAACAATTATTCAGGTCTAATACTAATCCCGAAGGTAGATTTAGAGGTAGCGTGCCGACTGCGATCACATCGACTTTGGAACCATTTCCCACGCGCATCATCACCTCGTCCTTTGCCAATCTTCGCTTAATTCATAGTCCATGTTTCGAGTTGCAAATATTAGCAACAGAACCATTATCAAATACCCAGGTACTACTGCGAGAATTAGTAAGGTACACATCAATAACATGTATATCACATATACCTTTGTTCACCTTGCCATCCTTCTTATCCGCCAAATACTTGGGGCAGTTCCGCTTCTAGTGACCAGTCTGTTTGCAGTAGAAGCACTCAGTCTCAGGCTTAGGTCCAGACTTGGGTTTCTTCTCTTGAGCAGCAACTTGTTTGTCGTTCTTCTTGAAGTTCCCTTTCTTCCACCCTTTACCCTTTTTCTTGAAACTGGTGGTCTTGTTAACCATCAACACTTGATGCTCCTTCTTGATTTCTACCTCCGCAGCCTTTAGCATTGCAAGAGCTCAGGAATTGTTTTATTCATCCCTTGCATGTATATGATCCCAGCACCTAAGGTACGACACCTTCATGAGCTTCGTGATGAACTATAGTATGCACGGGATGAATAAGACAATTCCCGAGCTCTTCGCAATGCTAAAGGCGGAGGAGGTAGAAATCAAGAAGGAGCATCAAGTGTTGATGGTGAACAAGACCACCAGTTTCAAGAAAAAGGGTAAAGGGAAGAAGAAGGGGAACTTCAAAAAGAACGACAAACAAGTTGTTGCTCAAGAGAAGAAACCCAAGTCTGGACCTAAGCCTAAGACTGAGTGCTTCTACTACAAAGGGACTGGTCACTGGAAGCGGAACTGCCCCAAGTATTTGGCGAATAAGAAGGATGGCAAGGTGAACAAAGGTATACGTGATATACATGTTATTGATGTGTACCTTACTAGAGCTCGCAGTAGCACCTGGGTATTTGGCACCGGTTCTGTTGCTAATATTTGCAACTCGAAACAGAGACTACGGATTAAGCCAAGACTGGCTAAGGACGAGGTGACGATGCGCGTGGGAAATGGTTCCAAAGTCGACGTGATCTTTGTCGGCACACTACCTCTACATCTACCTTCGGGATTAGTTTTAGATCTGAATAATTGTTATTTGGTGCCAGCGTTAAGCATGAACATTATATCTGGATCTTGTTTGATGCGAGACAGTTATTCATTTAAATCTAAGAATAATGGTTGTTCTATTTATATGCGTAATATCTTTTATGGTCATGCACCCTTGAAGAGTGGTCTATTTGTGTTGAATCTCGATATTTGTGACACACATATTCATAATGTTGAAGCCAAAATATGCAGAGTTGATAATGATAGTGCAACTTATTTCTGGCACTACCGTTTGGGTCATATTGGTGTAAAGCGCATGAAGAAACTCCATACTAATGGACTTCCGGAATCACTTGATTATGAATCACTTGGTACTTGCGAACCATGCCTCATGGGCAAGATGACTAAAACGCCATTCTCCTAAACAATGGAGCGAGCAACAGATTTGTTGAAAATCATACATACTGATGTATGTGGTCCGATGAATATTGAGGCTCGCGGCGGGTGTCATTATTTTCTCACCTTCACAGATGATTTGAGCAGATATGGGTATATCTACTTAATGAAGCATAAATCTGAAACATTTGAAAAGTTCAAAGAATTTCAGAGTGAAGTGGAAAATTGTTGGGGAACGTAGTAATTCCAAAAAAAATCCTACGCACACGCAAGATCATGGTGATGCATAGCAACGAGAGGGAAGAGTATAGTCCATGTACCCTCGTAGACCATAAGCGGAAGCATTATGAGAACGCGGTTGATGTAGTCAAACGTCTTCACGATTCGACCGATCCAAGTACCGAACACACGGCACCTCCGAGTTCAGCACACGTTCAGCTCAATGACGTCCCACGAACTCCGATACAGCAGAGCTTCACGGGAGAGTTCCGTCAGCACAACGGCGTGTTGACGGTGATGATGTTGCTACCGACGCAGGGCTTCGCCTAAGCACCGCTACAATATGATCGAGGTGGATTATGGTGGAGGGGGGCACCGCACACGGCTAATGGATCAATGATCAACTTGTGTCTAGAGGTGCCCCCTGCCCCCGTATATAAAGGAGCAAGGGGGGAGGCCAGCCGGCCCTCTATGGCGCGCCAGGAGGAGTCCTCCTCCTCCTAGTAGGATTAGGGCTCCCCACTTTCCTACTCCTACTAGGAGGGGGAAAGGAAGGGGGAGAGGGAGAAGGAAAGGGGCCCCCCCTCTCCTAGTCCAATTCGGACCAGAGGGGGAGGGGCGCGCGGACTGCCCTAGGCCAGCCCTCTCTCTCTCCACTAAGGCCCATAAGGCCCATTATTTCTCCCGTGGGGGGGGGGGTCCGGTAACCCTCCGGCACTCCAGTTTTCTCCGAAATCACTCGGAACACTTCCGGTGTCCGAATATAGTCGTCCAATATATCGATCTTTACGTCGCGACCATTTCGAGACTCCTCGTCATGTCCATGATCATATCCGGGACTCAGAACTACCTTCGACACATCAAAACACAAAAACTCATAATACCGATCGTCACCGAACTTTAAGCGTGCGGACCCTACAGGTTCGAGAACTATGTAGACATGACCGAGACACATCTCCGGTCAATAACCAATAGCGGAACCTAGATGTTCATATTGGCTCCCACATATTCTACGAAGATCTTTATCAGTCAAACCGCATAACAACATACGTTGTTCCCTTTGTAATCGGTATGTTACTTGCCCGAGATTCGATCGTCGGTATCTCAATACCTAGTTCAATCTCATTACCGACAAGTCTCTTTACTCGTTCTGTAATGCATCATACTACAACTAACTCATTAGTTACAATGCTTGCAAGGCTTATAGTGATGTGCATTACCAAGTGGGCCCAGAGATACTTCTCCGACAATCAGAGTGACAAATCCTAATCTTGATCTATGTCAACTCAACAAGTACCATCAGAGACACCTGTAGAGCACCTTTATAATCACCCAGTTACATGGTGACATTTGGTAGCGGGAGGAGGAGGAGTCCTCCTCCTAGTAGGAGTAGGGCTCCCCACTTTCCTACTCCTACTAGGAGGGGGAAAGGAAGGGGGAGAGGGAGAAGGAAAGGGCCCCCCCCTCTCCTAGTCCAATTCGGACCAGAGGGGGAGGGGCGCGAGGACTGCCCTAGGCCATCCCTCTCTCTCTCCACTAAGGCCCATAAGGCCCATTATTTCTCCGGGGGGGGGGGGTCCGGTAACCCTTCCGCACTCCAGTTTTCTCCGAAATCACTCGGAACACTTCCGGTGTCCGAATATAGTTGTCCAATATATCGATCTTTACGTCGCGACCATTTCGAGACTCCTCCTCATGTCCATGATCATATCCGGGACTCCGAACTACCTTCGACACATGAAAACACAAAAACTCATAATACCGATCGTCACCGAACTTTAAGCGTGCAGACCCTATAGGTTCGAGAACTATGTAGACATGACCGAGAAACATCTCCGGTCAATAACCAATAGCGGAACCTAGATGTTCATATTGGCTCCCACATATTCTACGAAGATCTTTATCAGTCAAACCGCATAACAACATACGTTGTTCCCTTTGTCATCGGTATGTTACTTGCCCGAGATTCGATCGTCGGTATCTCAATACCTAGTTCAATCTCATTACCGGCAAGTCTCTTTACTCATTTTGTAATGCATCATACTACAACTAACTCATTATTTACAATGCTTGCAAGGCTTATAGTGATGTGCATTACCAAGTGGGCCCAGAGATACCTCTCCGACAATCGGAGTGACAAATCCTAATCTTGATCTATGTCAACTCAACAAGTACCATCAGAGACACCTGTAGAGCACCTTTATAATCACCCAGTTACGTGGTGACGTTTGGTAGCACACAAAGTGTTCCTCCGGTAATTGGGAGTTACATAATCTCATAGTCATAGGAACATGTATAAGTCATGAAGAAAGCAATAGCAGTAAACTAAAATGGTCAAGTGCTAAGCTGACGAAATGGGTCAAGTCAATCACATCATTCTCCTAATGATGTGATCCCGTTTATCAAATGACAACTCATGTCTATGGTTAGGAAACATAACCATCTTTGATCAACGAGCTAGTCAAGTAGTGGCATACTAGTGACAATCTGTTTGTCTATGTATTCACACATGTATCATGTTTCCGGTTAATACAATTCTAGCATGAATAATAAACATTTATCATGATATGAGGAAATAAATAATAACTTTATTATTGCCTCTAGAGCATATTTCCTTCAAAAATCATCGTATCAAGAAAATAAAGTTTCTATAATCTGATCGTGAAGGAGAATATTTGAGTTACGAGTTTGGTCTACATTTGAAACAATGCGGAATAGTTTCGCAAATCATGCCACCCGGAACACCACAGCGTAATGGTGTATCCGAACGTCATAATCGTACTTTACTGGATATGGTGCGATCTATGATGTCTCTTACTGATTTACCGTTATTATTTTGGGGTTATGCTTTAGAGACAGCTGCATTCACGTTAAATAGGGCACCATCAAAATCCGTTGAGACGACGCCTTATGAACTGTGGTTTGGCAAGAAACCAAAGTTGTCGTTTCTTAAAGTTTGGGGCTGCGATGCTTATGTGAAAAAGCTTCAACCTGATAAGCTCGAACCCAAATCGGAGAAATGTGTCTTCATAGGATACCCAAAGGAGACTGTTGGGTACATCTTCTTTCACAGATCCGAAGGCAAGCCATTCGTTGCTAAGAATGGATCCTTTCTAGAGAAGGAGTTTCTCTCGAAAGAAGTGAGTGGGAGGAAAGTAGAACTTGATGAGGTAACTATACCTGCTCCCTTATTGGAAAGTAGTTCATCACAGAAACTGGTTCTTGTGACACCTACACCAATTAGCGAGGAAGCTAATGATAATGATCATGAAACTTTAGATCAAGTTACTACCGAACCTCGTAGCTCAACTAGAGTAAGATCCGCACCAAAGTGGTACGGTAATCATGTTCTGGAAGTCATGTTACTTGACTATCATGAACCTACAAACTATGAAGAAGCGATGGTGAGCCCAAATTCCAAAAAATGGCTTGAGGCCATGAAATCTGAGATGGGATCCATGTATGAGAACAAAGTGCGGACTTTGGTTGACTTGCCTGATGATCGGCAAGCCATCGAGAATAAATGGATCTTCAATAAGAAGACTGGCGCTGACGGTAATGTTACTGTCTACAAAGCTCGAATTGTTGCGAAAGGTTTTAGACAAGTTCAAGGAGTTGACTACGATGAGACTTTCTCACCCGTAGCGATGCTTAAGTCTGTCCGAATCATGTTAGCAATTGCTGCATTTTATGATTATGAAATTTGGCAAATGGATGTCAAAACTACATTCCTGAATGGATTTCTGGAAGAAGAGTTGTATATGATGCAACCAGAAGGTTTTGTCGATCCAAAGGGAGCTAACAAAGTGTGCAAGCTCCAGCGATGCATTTATGGACTGGTCCAAGCCTCTCGGAGTTGGAATAAACGTTTTGATAGTGTGATCAAAGCATATGATTTTATACAGACTTTTGGAGAAGCATGTATTTACAAGAAAGTGAGTGGGAGCTCTGTAGCATTTCTAATATTATATGTGGGTGACATATTGCTGATTGGAAATGACATAGAATTTCTGGATAGCATAAAAGGATACTTGAATAAGAGTTTTCCAATGAAAGACCTCGGAGAAGATGCTTATATATTGGGCATCAAGATCTATAGAGATAGATCAAGACGCTTAATTGGACTTTCACAAAGCACATACATTGATAAAGTTTTGAAAAAGTTCAAAATGGATCAAGCAAAGAAAGGGTTCTTGCCTGTGTTACAACATCTGAAGTTGAGTAAGACTCAATGCCCGACCACTACAGAAGATAGAGAGAAAATGATAAGTGTTCCCTATGCTCCAGCCATAGGCTCTATCATGTATGCAATGTTGTGTACCAGACCTGATGTGTGCCTTGCTATTAGTTTAGCAGGGAGGTACCAAAGTAAATCAGGAGTGGATCACTGGACAGCAGTCAAGAACATCCTAAAATACCTGAAAGGACTAAGGATATGTTTCTGGTTTATGGAGGTGACAAAGAGCTCGTCGTAAATGGTTACGTCGATGCAGGCTTTGACACTGATCCAGACGATTCTAAATCGCAAACCGGATACGTGTTTATATTGAACGGTGGAGCTGTCAGTTGGTGCAGTTCTAAACAAAGCGTCGTGGTGGGATCTACGTGTGAAGCAGAGTACATAGCTGCTTCTGAAGCAGCAAATGAAGGAGTTTGGATGAAGGAGTTCATATCCGATCTAGGTGTCATACCTAGTGCATCGAGTCCAATGAAAATCTTTTGTGACAATACTGGTGCAATTGCCTTGGCAAAGGAATCCAGATTTCACAAGAGAACCAAGCACATCAAGAGATGCTTCAATTCCATTCGGGATCAAGTCCAGATGGGAGACATAAAGATATGCAAGATACATATGGATCTGAATGTTGCAGAACCATTGACTAAGCCTCTTCCACGAGCAAAACATGATCAGCACCAAGACTCCATGGGTGTTAGAATCATTACTGTGTAATCTAGATTATTGACTCTAGTGCAAGTGGGAGACTGAAGGAAATATGCCCTAGAGGCAATAATAAAGTTATCATTTATTTCCTCATATCATGATAAAATGTGTATTATTCATGCTAGAATTGTATGAACCAGAAACATAATACATGTGTGAATACATAGACAAACATAGTGTCACTACTATGCCTCTACTTGACTAGCTCGTTGGTCAAAGATGGTTGAGTTTCCTAGCCATAGACATGAGTTGTCATTTGATTAACGGGATCACATCATTGTAGAATGATGTGATTGACTTGACCCATTTTGTTAGCTTAGCACTTGATCGTTTTAGTTTACTGCTATTGCTTTCTTCATGACTTATACATGTTCCTATGACTATGAGATTATGCAACTCCCGATTACCGGAGGAACACTTTGTGTGCTACCAAATGTCACAACGTAAATGGGTGATTATAAAGGTGCTCTGCAGGTGTCTCCGATGGTACTTGTTGAGTTGGTATAGATCAAGAATAGGATTTGTCACTCCGATTGTCGGAGAGGTATCTCCGGCCCTCTCGGTAATGCACATCACTATAAGCCTTGCAAGCAATGCAACTAATGAGCTAGTTGCGGGATGATGCATTACGGAACGAGTAAAGAGACTTGCCGGTAACGAGATTGAGCTAGGTATTGAGATACCGACAATCGAATCTCAGGAAAATAACATACCGATGACAAAGGGAACAATGTATGTTCTTATGCGGCTTGACCGATAAAGATCTTCGTAGAATATGTAGGAACTAATATGAGCATCCAGGTTTCGCTATTGGTTATTGACCGGAGATGTGTCTCGGTCATGTCTACATAGTTCTCGAACCCGTAGGGTCCGCACGCTTAAAGTTCTGTGACGATCGGTATTATGAGTTTATATGTTTTGATGTACCAAAGGTAGTTCGGAGTCCCGGATATGATCATGGACATGACGAGAAGTCTCTAAATGGCCGAGACATAAAGATTGATATATTGGAAGCCTACATTTGGACATCGGAAGAGTTCCGGGTGAAATCAGGATTTACTGGAGTGCCAGAGGGGTTACCGGAACCCCCGGGGGTTAATGGGCCTTGTTGGGCCCTATTGGAGAGAGAGAGAGAGGGGCCGGCCAGGGCAGGCCGCGCGCCCCTCCCCCTCTGGTCCGAATTGGACTAGGAAGGGGTGGGGGGCGGCGCCCCCCTTTCCCTGTCCTTCTCCCCCTTCCTTTCCCCCTCCTAGTAGGAGTAGGAAAGAGGGGAGTCCTACTCCTACTAGGAGGAGGACTCCTCCTCCTGGCGCGCCCTACAGGGCTGGTCGGCCTCCCCCCTTGCTCCTTTATATATGGGGGCAGGGGGGCACCCTAGAATAGAGAAGTTGATCATTGGTCTCTTCCACCCGTGTGCGGTGCCCCCTTCACCATAATCCACCTTGGTCATACTGTAGCGGTGCTTAGGCGAAGCCCTGCGACGGTAGCTTCATCAACATCGTCACCACGCCGTCGTGCTGAGGAAACTCTCCCTCGAGCTCTACTAGATCGTGAGTTCGCGGGACATCACCGAGCTGAACGTGTGCTTAACGCGGAGGTGTTGTACGTTCGGTACCGAGGATCGGTCGACCGTGAAGACGTACGAGTACATCAACCGCGTTGTCATCACGCTTCCGCTTAATGGTCTACGAGGGTACGTGGACGACACTCTCCCCTCTCGTTGCTATGCATCACCATGATCTTGCGTGTGCGTAGGATTTTTTTTGGAATTACTACGTTCCCCAACACTTATCGATGGGTGGCAAATACTAATCGCAGACGTTTTTTGCGTCCACCGCTAGTATTTATTTATTGATTTTGATATTTTTGTAATGTTAGGGGTTTAGTACTTTATGTTTAGGGTTGTGGTACCAATTTTTTCATACATTAAAGGAGCATCTTTGGAAGTTCCATGTAATAGTTTGGCACCTTTAGTGTTAATTTGCACTTGACGGAGGTAAATTCACTTCTATACCTAATAATAAAAGAAATAGATATTCTTAGTACATCATGCTATTTTATAGAAAACCCCCTGATTTTTCTGACATTAAACCTACAGTAGATAACAATTTTTTTAAAAATAGTCAAATATTCTAAAGCGGAACTCCAATTCAACATGCTATATATGAATTTTGATTAGAAAAATATGTAGAATCTAACTATGATGTAATTTTTTACCAGTTAATTTAAAAAATACTATGTATGATGCAATCTTAATCAATAATGCATTATCCGTCTTTCTTTCATACCGGTAGTGATTCGGATTGGGATGAACACCTCAACAAAATCAGGATTGGACATGGAATTAAAGATAAATTTGCTACAGACACACAATAAATAAGGACATGCATGACAACAAATAAAAGAAGGACCCAATAAAGATGAGATGTCCGCTATAAAAGAAATAAAAGAGAAAATCCAGAGGAGATCCGATAAAGATGAGATGTTGCGCTATTCTCCTATATATAAGAAAAAAGAAAGAGAGGACATGCATGGCAAAAAGTAAAAGGGAGGCATGCACGTCAAAAAAAACATGTTTGACAAGATATAAATAATTATGAAACAGGGACCAATAACTATGACATGTATGCAAGAAATAGTGATGAAATATGGACGCAGGTCTCTCTTTATAGCGTCCACAGGAGACCATACAAAAATGTTCTTTTCCGGACAAAAAAGACCTCTCTTTATGCTTGAAAAATCCTATATCTTTTTAACAACTCTTCATGTATTTAAGAAATATGGATGTGAAAAATTGTTCAAGAGTTACCCTAAGTTGGTGATGCTTAAACTGAAAACCGCCCTTTATGGACACGTCTCCGTAGTGTGCTAATTGTCATCGTCTGTTTTTGTCGTTTTCCTTACCGGCCCGTAACAATACTCCATTTCACACATAACATGAATGCATGATCACTTGCCCGTTTTTATACGAATTAAATCAATATGCAAGCCCTGTTGAAATAGAATACCCGTGGAATCTTCAACTATGCTTTTGTAGGCTAAGACCTTTTTTGTTTGGGCAGTAGCTACAAATTGTTGGATTATAGACCATTTTCTATAAATTAAGAGCATGTGGTATTTTTTTCTTCTGTTGCAACACACGGGTCTTTTGCTAGTAACAACTTAAATATAGACAATATACCCAATAAATACTAAATTTTGACATGTCACATGTAATGGTATATGTTGAATGTGGAAACAGTTTCAAGGCCAACCGAGCAAATAACGCTCGCTTCCGCATGCAAACCTGGTCAGTTCATTCTCGAAACCTTTCTTACTCGGAGATGATTTTGTTTGTAAGCAATCTACATGATTTTTGTGTGAAACACTAACACATTTGTATTACAACCGCTAGGGTTCATATCATGACACCATGCTAGGTTTTACGATTTTCGGGCTTCGTTTAAAATTTGTAGAATTAAAATGACAATAAGTATCATGTTGGTGCCCGAGGCCACTGTGTGCCTGGGACTAATTTTCTTTCCTTATATAAGGATTAACCATAAACCAAAGACCACCAATAAGATTTTTCAGCCCCATTTCTAGCGATTATGTCATGTACTTTAGTTCATACTCGAGTTATATCTTTAAATGCCTACAAATGCATTTTATGATTTTTATATAGCAAACGGACCCCAAAAATGCTAAATTTTGATATAATACAAATGATAGTGTGTGATGATTGCGCAAAAAAGTTTAAAACCAATCGGCAAAGCAGCGTCCGCTTCACATCCAAACTTGGGTTATTCCCACTTGAAGCCTAGTTTCAAGGTGAACCGAGGAAACAACAGTTTCTTCGCATGCAAGCATGGTATATTGCTTCTCGGAGCCTAGTTTCTTACTCGGAGATGGTTTTATTCAAGCAGTCTATGTGGCAACTTTTGTGAAACACTAACAATTTTTTAGTATTACATCCACTAGGATTCATATCATGATAGCATGCTAAGTTTTATGATTTTCAGGCTTGGTTTGATTTTTTTTCAGAATTAAAATGCCAATAAGCATAATTTTGGTGCCCACGTCCTGGCCACCTGGCAAATGTCATAATTTTTTTCTAAGTATGTGAACATTCTTTTTGGGATGTCAAGAACTTTTTTCTAAATGTTATCAACATTTATTTTTGAAGTTGTGCGGACATTCTTTTAAGACTATACGAAGAATTTTATGAATGCGCGATGAACGCCTTTAAAATATTAAATATATTATTTCCCATTCCAGAAATGTTAATAATAAAATAAAAAGAAAAAGAAAAAGAAAGGCAGTGTGCCTCCTAGCGTTGGGTCGGTTGAGGCGAATGCACGGTTGCTCTCGCTGCGAGCGAAGTTTAGCCGCACTCCCTATATGCATCCTTAAGCGACAACTACCGGGGAAACGCTTAAAGGAAAAAACAATGGGCCGCCCCCTAGCACAACCTACTAACATATATTCCCTTCCTCCTTGAAAGAGTGTATTTCTAACTTTGTTGGAGGGTCAAACTATCTCAAAATTTGACCGAGTTCGTGCAAAAATATGCTTATGAAATCAAATAGATATAGGACAAAAATATATTTTATCATGAATCTAATACTACTAATTTGATGGCATAGATGTTGGTCTATTATTATATAAGTACGAGCAAACATAAAAAAGTTTGACTTTCCAACAAAGTTGAAAGTACACTCTTTCAAGGACGGAGGGGTACATGTTCCTCCTTTTTCCTTTGTAATAATCTCAAGATTTATATTATTTTGAAATAATCTTCTATATCAGTTTTACATGTAAAATTTTGTACTGCAAATAAAATGCACATGTACAAAAAATGCTCCTATATTTGAAGAGGATGTATTTTTAGATATTCAAAAACATTATTTATGGCATTGAATTGTGACAGAAAGTAATTTTGTTTATATGAAACAAAATGGTTAGCCACTTAGAACAAAATCTATAAAATCGTTGAACGAAACACAAAAAACGTGGGGTGACAAAAATATATTGCATAATAAGAAAAAGAAGCAACAAAAGGAAAACAAATAGCCCTATTTGTTTTTTCACACGAGCGGAACGACGTAAGCTAGGTTTATACAGCCGAACCCCATGGCCTAGATCAAAATCCCGAAACACCTAAAATAGGAGTTGTAATGAAATATACGATAATTAAAATGATTTTAATGCTCCTAAAAATGATTCTAATAATACTTATAATTAGGGATATGGAGTATTTTGTTTTTTGTATTATTCACACCGAACCGATTAATGGGCGGAGCTACGCTAAATTTGCTGTTTGTTGCACTTTATTTATATTTTATGAGAAAAAAGTTACTTGTATAATTTTTTGCTGGAACAATTGATTTTTTTAGGGGATTGGAACAATTACATGTGTATACTATAATTTTGAATTTGATGATTGTGATGGCAGGCCTTGAGACGGGACCAGACGAATTCGGCAAAATATGGTGTCCATCCCTCGTCCCTTCCCAGCACGCCCAGTTTATTACGTGCTGCATTCTCTCGGTTCCCAAAAGTGAACATCTTCTGCACCACGATAGTACGATTCCACGGTTCAATCCATGCCCGTGACACCGAGAGCCTGGAACGCACACACTCCGGGCACGTTGCGGTCGCTCACAAGCAAATCCAATCCCGTCCCTTGATCACGAGAAGGGAAACCCCCTCCCATCAACCCGGACCCGAGCGAATCATACAAGCGTACCGCCATGGCGTGGCGCGGCCGTTGAGCTCGTCGCCACGCTGCGCCGAACCGCCTGAGACCGATACAATTCATGCCCACATGCACGCCAGCTGGCCAGAGACCCGTAGCGCCTTCACGCTAGCCTCCTCTGCTCCGCCCTGCATGCATTTACCATTCCAAGCCTCCAACGGCCAGACACATTGCAGCAAAAGGAGAGAGTGAGCTCACGCACGCCGGTGCACACATGGCGCCGGCCCAGGCCATCGATGGCTTTCGGAGTTTCGCTAGTAAATGCATGCCACACTAATGCAGAGGAGACAGCCTCGTGCAACGGCGCAATTAGTAAGTAAAACGCCAGGCCGCCAGCCACGGCGCAGTAAGCGCGTCCCGCCATCTGCAGACCGACGCCCGCACGACGGGAGGACGCAATGCAAAGTGGCCATGGAAAGTAGCTTCGCCTTCGCCCAGGGTCACAAGCCACGACCCACAAGGCACCAAAGTGACACGCTGGGTCTACACCGGCCGATCTCCGTCCGCACAAGCCAACTGGAGCGCCCAGCGCCCGTCCACACGTACGTACTACTGTACTACGTGCTCCAAAACCCTCCCACCATACCAACAGTTGGCATTAATGGGCTACGCCCGTGACGAAACGTACGTCTGATTGATGAACAACGTCCGAAACCCTCCTGGCTACGTAGTACCGACGGCCGTTTGTCGGTCTATAGTAACATAAATAACTGGCGCCCGCCTTGATTAACCACGCGCCGGTTACGACGATGGCTGGGCGTGAGTGACGGTCGACGGGGAGGATGGATGGATGGATAGGTCCGCGCACTTAAGCACTAGGCGCCGGCCGGATGGTTACGGGCCACCACTAGTAATGGCTAGCGCGCGGTGTGCCGTGCCGCCCCACTACGGGAGGGAACGCCACCCAGCGCATGCTCCGCATTGACCCGAGCCACGCACGCCATCCGTCGCTTCCCGCACAAGGAGCTCGCGCACCATCGACCACCCGGTGCGCGCTCCCACCGTGCCCGCCGCGTCGACCGGTGCGTGCGTGCGTGCGTGCGTGCGTGCATGTATATATATGAGCGTGCGTGCGTGCGCGCCCCGGGCCACTGCACTCACACCGCACCGGGAGTACCGCGGCACAGTGCGGGTCACTCGCGGCCGCGCGCACTGTCCCCCCTCCCTCCGCGCTCCGTGCTCTAGCATGGCCGCGCGAGCTCTGCTCATCTCCCTCCTCCTCGCGCTCTGCTCGGCTCTCGGGGAGGGGGTCTCGGCATTGCGCGGCCGCGGCAACGGCGACGCGGTCAAGTTCGACTTCACGCCCTTCCTCATCCAGTACGAGAGCGGGCGGGTGCAGCGGCTGATGGGCACCAGCGTGGTGCCGCCGTCCGTGGACGCGCGCACCGGCGTCGCCTCCACCGACGTCGTCGTCGATCAGGGCACGGGCCTCGCCGTCAGGCTCTACCGCCCGAGCAGCCGCCGCGGCAGGCTACCCGTGCTCCTCTACTTCCACGGCGGCGCGTTCGTCGTCGAGTCGGCCTTCGGCCCCGTGTACCACAACTACCTCAACGCGCTGGCGGCCAGGGCGGGCGTCATCGCGGTGTCGGTGAACTACCGCCTGGCGCCGGAGCACACGCTCCCGGCCGCCTACGACGACTCGTGGACGGCGCTCCAGTGGGTGCTCTCCAACGCCCGCAACGGCTCCGGCTACGGCCCGTCCTGGCTCCACAAGCACGGCGACATGTCCCGGCTGTTCGTGGGCGGGGACAGCGCCGGCGGCAACATCGCGCACAACCTGGCAATGCGCGCGGGGCAGCAGGACGACGGCAGAGGGCGGATCAAGGGCGTGGCGCTGCTGGACCCGTACTTCCTGGGCGGGCACGCGAGCCCGTGGGCGGAGCGGGCGTGGGGGTTCATCTGCGCGGGGCGGTACGGGACGGAGCACCCGTACGTGGACCCGATGGCGCTGCCGGCGGACGCGTGGCGGCGGCTCGGCGCCGCGCGCGTGCTGGTGACCAGGTCGGGGCAGGACCGGCTGGGGCCGTGGCAGGGCGCGTACGTGGACGCGCTCCGGGGCAGCGGCTGGGGCGGGCAGGCGCGGCTGTACGAGACGCCCGGCGAGGCGCACTGCTACTTCCTCAACAACCTCCAGTCGCCCAAGGCCGCCGCGCATATGGCCACCGTCGCGGAGTTCGTCACTCACTCCTAGCTACTCATTTGTCTGGTCTGGCAGCGCGGTGATCAGACCAGTGGTAGTGTGAGATACTAGAGAATAAGCGTAGAGTGAGAATGTGTGTTGCTGTTAGTACCTCTGTTTTCGTTTCTTCTTGGAAGCAGATCGGCTTGTTCGTAACAGCAGGGACAGATGGCTTTGTCCACCGCGGCCGGAGAGTGCACGTGTGCCGTGAACTCCGGCGGCCCCTTGAACTTTGGAACGGATAAGTATGAATGGACGGAAGAGGGGCTCGGTCGATCTTCGACGTGATCGAGGTTTATAAAGGCGCAGGTTCTATGGAGCTAGCGTGAGAGCACAACGTCAAACGTGTGGTGACCATGCAACCATACGACATGTCATCAATCAATCGTTATGAGCCTACGATATGTTGCAACGCCGCCAGACCCATGCCCCGGAATTGAAGAGGAACACAATTCAAGACTTTGGTGGCATGCAATGGCAATTTGGGCAATCACGTACACAACGGCTTATTTACGCGAGCATAGCTATAGAGGAGGCATGGGGTTTATAGGTTCACTAGTCGAGCAGGAGGAGGATGACTGTGGTGCGACTTCGTGTCGGATCTAGACGCCTCCCTCCTAGAATTCCGGCCGGGCTCCCTTCTGTGGCGAGGAGGACGCCTGATTTTGTACGACGCCGACGATCGGGCGGTGGATACACGAGGTTGGCGCGATGATGAGGGGTTCAGGGCTGGGCAGGTGGTTAAATTCCCCTAGCCAGAGTGGCGTCGCCTCCGTAGGCGGGTGGGCACGTCGCGAAACCCGAGGTGAGTAATGGCGACAGGGGGCTGGAGAAGATACTTAATCCGCCTCTCATCCCGACCCTTGCATTTCTCCCTCATGTCCCACCTCCACCTCGACCTGCTCTCCCCCGACGCATCGAGACCTAGGGTTTGATGACAACGCGGGAGCAGCAGATGACAACGCTCGCCGGCAACGATGAGTCTTTGCTTGTTTTGCTTGGAGCGTTTTGTATTATATGAGTCTTTACTTATTTTGCTTTTTAGTTTGTCACAATTATTCTTGTTGGACACACCTATTTGAGAAAGCCAAAATTATGCTATGATTTGATAGAATTGCTCTATGTGCTTCACTTAAATTTTTTGAGCTATGAAATTGCTCTAGTGCTTCACTTATATCCTTTTGAGCACGGTGTGCTTTAATATTTTTGAAGAAATACTCTCATGCTTCACTTAGATTTATTTGAGAGTTAGTAATTTTTTTGAAGAAATTCTCTCATGTTTCACTTATATTATTTTGAGAGATGAATTTTTTTATGCTCATGCTCTTCACTTAAATTCGTTTGAGCTTATTAAAAGTAATTGCAACCTATGAAATTAGTCTCAAAGTGATAGATATTCAAAAGGGATATAGTAAAAAAATACATGAAGATCATTGGACAAAATAAACTTGATTTTTTTAGTTTTGAGATATGATGATAGTAATATGTGAGTCATGTTGCTAAGTAATTATGCTTTAGTAAGAATATTGGTGTTAAGGTTTGTGATTCTTTATGCAATTACGGAAATCAATAGTTATGCAATAAAATTATATCCTACTTGTGGTGCATTATTCGATGTTAGTTATGCTTAATGCTCGTTTATGTGAATTTTCAATTTTTTGGTTGGATACTTCTAAATATATTTGCTAGCCTTCATTTGTACTAAGTAGAAATAACACTTGTGCACCCAAAATCCTTAAACCCAGTTTTTCCATATGAGTCCACTATACCTACCTATATACGGTATTTTCATGCCGTTCTAAGTAAATTTGTATGTGCCATCTCTAATTTTCAAAATGAATTTCCTTTTCGAAACTGTCTCACGTACGATCAATTGTCATACGATTTGTACGACAAGAGATAGGCCCGTTTCCTGAGGTCTTCTCCCACCACACCAGATGAGTCCTGTCGTACACAGATCATACATAATTTGATCGTACGTATAGCAGCTCTCTTTCCTTTTTGTGTGCTCGTACCACTCATGAAGCGACAGGGGGTGGCCAATATTTTCCATGCTAGATGTGTTATTCTCAAGATGAGTGCTTATTCATGTGTCATTGCACGAGAGTACGACGGTAATACAGATGCCCAGTCCCTAAATGAAAAAGAAATTTACTTTATGTTGTCAAATAATAAATTCTTTGGAAAGTGTTGGTATGGTCGGTACCTGTGAATACGGCTAGCCATGGAATGTGAAAGTATGGTGAAAAAATAAATAAAATTTATTTTATGTTTGGGAACCGCTTATGATATATCTAGCATGAAAAGTGTTGGGAATTACTCGGTCGTTTTCGTTGACGGGAAAAGTATGCCTCTCAAAAAAAATTATCTCTCAATTTAAGCTTTGAGTTCTGGCACCTCTACAAATCTCTGCTTCCCTCTGCTAAAGGCCAATCGATTTACTTTTATGCAATTTTTATTTGAGTCTTCATCTTCTCTTATGAAGCACCAACTAGGGAGCACTATGAACATACTTGAGCATTGGATGTAGTTAATATTCCAGTGTGTTTCGTGAATGGATCAATGATTGAGCATGATGGGCTAGGGATAAATTTCTTTAGTGTTGATATTTTGAAAGACATGATTACTGGTTGATATGCTTGAGCATTGAAATCTTCATGTCAAAACTAGACTGTTGCTTTGAACCATATAAAAAGTCCAAATGTCCATGCTACAAAAAAATGTGATGAACATGTTAGGCAACATTCCACATCAAAAATTCTATTTTTATCATTTACCTACTCGAGGACGAGTAGGAATTAAGTTTGGGGATGCTGATACGTCTCCAACGTATCTATAATTTTTGCTTGTTCCATGCTATTATATTATCGATCTTGGATGTTTTACAATCATTTTATAACAACTTTTCATCAGTTTTGGGACTAACCTATTGATACATCCATTTTGCATCATGCTTTTATATCGATATTTATTGCATTATGCACTGTTATTACACATTATGTCACAATACTTATGCCTATTCTCTCTTATTTTACAATGTTTGCATAAAGAGGGGGAATGCCGGTAGCTGGAATTCTGGGCTAGAAAAGGAGCAAATTTTATAGACCTATTCTGCACAACTCCAAAAGTCCTAAAACTTCACGGGAGCACGTTTCAGAATATATAAAAAATATTGGGCCAAAGAAGTACCACAGGGGGGCCACCCATCGTCCACAAGGGTGGGGGGCGCGCCCTACCCCCCTGGGCGCGCCCCCTGCCCCGTGGGCCCCCTGGCAGCCCTCTGATGCCCATCTTTGGCTATATGGAGTCTTTCGTCGGAGAAAAAAAATATTAAGCAAGCTTTCGGGAAGAAACTCTGCCGCCACGAGGCAGAACCTTGGCGAAACCAATCTAGGGCTCCGACGGAGCTGTTCTGCCGGGGAAACTTCCCTCCGGGAGGGGGAAATCATCACAATCGTCATCACCAACGATCCTTTCATTGGGAGGGGGTCAATCTCCATCAACATCTTCACCAGCACCATCTCATCTCAAACCCTAGTTCATCTCTTGTATCCAATCTTTGTCCCAAAGCCTCAGATTGGTACTTGTGGGTTGCTAGTAGTGTTGATGACTCCTTGTAGTTGATGCTAGTTGGTTTACTTGGTGGAAAATCATATGTTCAGATCCATTATGCATATTAATACCCCTCTGATTATGAATATGAATATGCTTTGTGAGTAGTTCCGTTTGTTCCTGAGGACATGGGAGAAGTCTTGCTATAAGTAGTCATGTGAATTTGGTATTCGTTCGATATTTTGATGAGATGTATGTTGTCTGTCCTCTAGTGGTGTCATGTGAACGTCGACTACATGACACTTCACCATTGTTTGGGCCTAGGGAAAGGCATTGGGAAGTAATAAGTAGATGATGGGTTGCTAGAGTGACAGAAGCTTAAACCCTAGTTTATGCGTTGCTTCGTAAGGGGCTGATTTGGATCCATATGTTTCATGCTATGGTTAGGTTTACCTTAATACTTCTGTTGTAGTTGCGGATGCTTGCAATAGGGGTTAATCATAAGTGGGATGCTTGTCCAAGGAAGGAAAGTACCCAAGCACCGGTCCATCTACATATCAAATTATCAAAGTACCGAACATGAATCATATGAACGTGATGAAAACTAGCTTGACGATAATTCCCATGTGTCCTCGGGAGCGCTTTACTTTATATAAGAATTTGTCCAGGCTTGTCCTCTGCTACAAAAAGGATTGGGCCATCTTGCTGCACCTTATTTATTTTTATTACTTGCTACTCATTACAGAGAATACCTTACTATCTGTTACAGAGAATACCTTACTATCTGTTACTTATAATTTCAGTGCTTGCAGAGAATACCTTACTGAAAACTGCTTATCATTTCCTTCCGCTCCTCGTTGGGTTTGACACTCTTACTTATCGAAAAGGCTACGATAGATCCCCTACACTTGTGGGTCATCAAGACTCTTTTCTGGCGCCGTTGCCGGGGAGTGAAGCGCTTTTGGTAGGTGGAATTTAGTAAGGAAAAAATTATATAGTGTGCTGAAATTTACTGTCACTTGTTACTATGGAACATAATCCTTTGAGGGGCTTGTTCAGTGTATCTTCACCCCGACCAATAGAGCAAAGAGTTGCTCCTCAACCTAATGAACCTACTGAAAATGTTTACTTTGAAATTCCTTCGGGTATGATTGAGAAACTGCTAGCTAATCATTTTACAGGAGATGGAACATTACATCCCGATTTGCACCTAATCAATGTGGATGAAGTTTGTGGATTATTTAAGCTTGCAGGTATGCCCGAGGATGTTATCAGGAAGAAGGTCTTCCCTTTATCTTTGAAGGGAGAGGCATTGACATGGTTTAGTCTATGTGATGATATGGGATCATGGAACTACAACTGATTGAAATTGGAATTTCATCAGAAGTTTTATCCTATGCCTCTTGTTCATCGTGATCGTAATTATATATATAATTTTTGGCCTCGCGAAGGAGAAAGCGTCGCTCAAGCTCGGGGGAAGCTTAAGTCAATGTTATATTCATGCCCCAATCATGATCTCTCAAAAGAAATGATTATTCAAAAAATTTATGCTCGGCTTTCTCTCAGTAATCGTTCCATGCTCGATACTTCTTGTACTGGATCTTTTATGATGAAGACTATTGAATTCAAATGGGATTTATTGGAAAGAATTAAATGAAACTCTGAAGATTGGGACCTCGACGAAGGTAAGGAGTCAGGTATAACACCTAATTTTGATTGTGTTAAATCTTTTATGAATACCGATGCTTTCCGTGAATTTAGCACTAAATATGGACTTGACTCTCAGATAGTAGCTTCTTTCTGTGAATCCTTTGCTACTCATGTTGATCTCCCTAAGGAGAAGTGGCTTAAATATAATCCTCCCATTGAAGTAAAAGTTGTTGCACCTATTAAAGATGAAGAAAATACTATCACTTATAATGATCCTGTTGTTCCCACTTCTTATTTTGAGAAACCACCTTTCCCTGTTAGAATAAAGGATCATGCTAAAGTTTAAACTATGGTTCGTAAGAGCAATACTTGAACACCTACTCCCTCTGAGCAAATAAAGTTGAACCTAGTGTCGCTATGGTTAAAGATCTCTTGGCCGATAATATTGATGGGCATGTTCTTTACTTCTGTAATGAATCTGCTAGAAATGCTAGACCTGATAGTAAAAATAAACATAGACCTGTTGTAGGCATGCCTATTATTTCTGTTAAAATAGGAAATCATTGCTATCATGGCTTATGTGATATGTGTGCTAGTGCAAGTGCAATACCTCATTCCTTATACAAAGAAATTATGCATGATATTGCACCTGCTGAGTTAGAAGAAATTGATGTTACAATTAAGCTTGGCAATAGAGACACTATTTCACCCGTTGGGATTGTTAGAGATGTTGAAGTCTTGTGTGGGAAAGTTAAATATCCTGCTGATTTTCTTGTTCTCGGTTCCCCACAAGATGACTTTTGTCCCATTATATTTGGTAGACTGCTACCTCTTGAGCACTGCGTTGGTTTTCCCTTGAAGAGGAAAGGGTGATGCAGCAAAGTAGCGTAAGTATTTCCCTTAGTTTTTGAGAACCAAGGTATCAATCCAGTAGGAGGCCACACACGAGTCCCTCGCACCTACACAAACAAATAAACTCCTCGCAACCATCGCGATAAAGGGGTTGTCAATCCCTTCATGGTTACTTACGAAAGTGAGATCTGATAGATATGATAAGATAATATTTTTGGTATTTTTATGATAAAGAGAAATAAAGATGCAAGTAAAATAAATGGCAAAGGAAATAACTAAGTATTGGAAGATTAATACGATGGAAAATAGACCCGGGGGCCATAGGTTTCACTAGTGGCTTCTCTCGAGAGCATAAGTATTACGGTGGGTTAACAAATTACTGTTGAGCAATTGACAAAATTGAGCATAGTTATGAGAATATCTAGGTATGATCATGTATATAGGCATCACGTCCGAGACAAGTAGACCGACTCCTGCCTGCATCTACTACTATTACTCCACACATCGACCGCTATCCAGCATGCAACTAGAGTATTAAGTTCAAGAGAACAGAGTAACGCTTTAAGCAAGATGACATGAGGTAGAGGGATAAACTCATGCAATATGATATAAACCCCATCTTGTTATCCTCGATGGAAACAATACAATACGTGCCTTGCTGCCCCTACTGTCACTGGGAATGGACACCGTAAGATTCAACCCAAAGCTAAGCACTTCTCCCATTGCAAGAAAGATCAATCTAGTAGGCCAAACCAAACCGATAATTCGAATAGACTTGCAAAGATAACCAATCATACATAAAAGAATTCAGAGAAGATTCAAATATTGTTCATAGATAAACTTGATCATAAACCCACAATTCATCGGTCTCAACAAACACACCGCAAAAGAAGATTGCATCAAATAGATCTCCATAAGAGAGGGGGAGAACTTTGTTATTGAGATCCAAAAAGAGAGAAGAAGCCATCTAGCTAATAACTATGGACCCGAAGGTCTGAAGTAAACTACTCACACTTCATCGGAGAGGCTATGGTGTTGATGTAGAAGCCCTCCGTGATCGATACCTCCTCTGGCGGAGCTCCGGAAAAGGCCCCAAGATGGGATCTCGTGGATACAGAAAGTTACGGCGATGGAATTAGGGTTTTGGCTCTGTATCTGGTAGTTTGGGGGTACGTAGGTATATATAGGAGGAAGGAGTACGTCGGTGGAGCAACGTGGCCCCCACAAGGGTGAAGGGCACGCCTGGGGGGGGGGGGGGTAGGCGCGCCCCCTACCTCGTGCCTTCCTGGTTGATGTCTTGACGTAGGGTCCAAGTCCTCTGGATCATGTTTGTTCCGAAAATCACATTCCCGAAGGTTTCATTCCGTTTGGACTCCGTTTGATATTCTTTTTGTGCAAAACTCTGAAATAGGCAAAAAACAACAATTCTGGGTTGGGCCTCCGGTTAATAGGTTAGTCCCCAAAATAATATAAAACTGTATAATAAAGCCCAATAATGTCCAAAACAGGACATAATATAGCACGGAACAATAAAAAATTATAGATACGTTGGAGACGTATCATAGACCCTTCTTGAATACTGTTAATGCTAAGATAGACTGCAATAAGGATATTGTTTTTATTGGTTTAGGGGATATGTCTCATGAGTTTAATTTTGCTAAGTTTCATAGACAACCCCATGATAAAGAATTGCCTAGTAAAGATGAAATTATTGGTCTTGCTTCTATTGCCGTGCCTCCTACTGATCCTTTAGAACAATATTTGTTAGACCATGAAAATGATATGTTTATGAATGAAAGAAGGGAAATAGAAGAACTATTCTTTAAACAGGGACCTATTTTGAAACACAACTTGCGTGTTGAAATCCTAGGGGATCATCCTGTACCCAAGGGCGATCCCGTGTTTGAGCTTAAACCTTTACCTCATACTCTTAAATATGCTTATCTTGATGAGAAAGAGATATATCCTGTTATTATTAGTGCTAACCTTTCAGAGCATGAAGAAAAGAAATTATTGAAAACTCTGAATAAGCACCTGCTGCTATTGGATATACTGTTGATGATCTTAAGGGCATTAGTCCCACTCTATGCCAGAACAAAATAAAATTGGAGAAAGACGCGAAACCGGTTGTTGATCACCAGCGACGGTTAAATCCTAAGATGAAAGAAGTGGTAAGAAAAGAAATACTAAAGCTTCTGGAGGTAGGTATAGTTTATCCTGTTGCTGATAGTCAGTGGGTAAGTCCTGTACATTGTGTCCCTAAGAAGGGAGGTATTACTGTTATTCCTAATGATAAAGATGAATTGATCCCACAAAGAATTGTTACAGGTTATAGAATGGTAATTGATTCCCGCAAATAAAATAAAGCTACTAAAAAGGATCATTACCCTCTACCCTTTATTGATCAAATGCTAGAATGATTATCCAAACATACACATTTTTGCTTTCTAGATGGTTATTCTGGGTTCTCTCAAATACCTGTGTCAAAAGCGGATCAAGAAAATACAACTTTTACTTGCCCTTTCGGTACCTTTGCTTATAGACATATGCCTTTTGGTTTATGCAATGCACCTGCTACCTTTCAAAGATGTATGACTGCTATATTCTCTGACTTTTGTGAAAAGATTGTTGAGGTTTTCATGGATGATTTCTCCGTTTACAGAACTTCTTTTGATGATTGCTTAAGCAACCTTGATCGAGTTTTGCAGAGATGTGAAGAAATTAATCTTGTGTGGAATTGGGAGAAGTGCCACTTTATGGTTAATGAAGGTATTGTCTTGGGGCATAAAATTTCTGAAAGAGGTATTGAAGTTGATAAAGCTAAAGTTGATACTATTGAAAAGATGTCGTGTCCTAAGGACATTAAAGTTATAAGAAGCTTCCTTGGTCATGCCGATTTTTATAGGAGGTTCATTAAGGACTTCTCTAAAATTTCTCGGCCTTTGACTAATCTCTTACAAAAAGATGTTCCTTTTTTCTTGGATGATGACTATGTAGAAGCATTTGAAATACTTAAGAAAGCTTTGGTTTCTGCACCTATTGTTCAACCTCCTGACTGGAATTTACCATTTGAAATCATGTGTGATGCTAGTGATTATGTTGTAGGGGCTGTTCTAGGACAAAGAGTTGATAAGAAATTAAATGTTATTCAATATGCTAGTAAAACTCTAGACAATGCTCAAAGAAATTATGCTACTACTGAAAAAGAATTTTTAGCAGTTGTGTTTGCTTGTGATAAGTTCAGACCTTATATTGTTGATTCTAAAGTAATTGTTCACACTGATCATGCTGCTATTAAATAACTTATGAAAAAGAAAGATGCTAAACCTAGACTTATTAGATGGGTTCTCTTGCTACAAGAATTTGATTTGCATATTATTGATAGAAAGGGAGCCGAGAACCCCGTTGCAGACAACTTGTCTAGGTTGGAGAATGTTCTTGATGACCCACTACCTATTGATGATATCTTTCCTCATGAACAATTAGCTGTGATAAATGCTTCTCGTACTGCTCCATGGTATGCTGATTATGCTAATTATATTGTTGCTAAGTTTATACCACCTAGTTTCACATACCAGCAAAAGAAAAAATTCTTCTATGATTTAAGACATTACTTCTGGGATGACCCACACCTTTATAAAGAAGGAGTAGATGGTGTTATTAGACGTTGTGTACATGAGCATGAACAGGAACAAATCCTACGCAAGTGTCACTCTGAGGCTTATGAAGGACACCACGCTGGAGATAGAACTGCACATAAGGTATTGCAATCCGGTTTTTATTGGCCTACTCTCTTCAAGGATTCCCATAAGTTTGTCTTGTCTTGTGATGAATGTCAAAGAATTGGTAATATTAGTAGACGTCAAGAAATGCCTATGAATTATTCACTTGTTATTGAACCATTTGATGTTTGGGGCTTTGATTATATGGGTATGTTTCCTTCCTCTAATTGGTATACTCATATTTTAGTTGCTCTTGATTACATTACTAAGTGGGTAGAATCTATTCCAATTAGTAGTGCTCATCATAACACCTCTATTAAGATGCTTAAAGAAGTTATTTTTCCAAGGTTTGGAGTCCCTAGATACTTAATGACTGATGGTGGTTCACATTTTATTCATGGTGCTTTTAGTAAAATGCTTGCTAAGTATGATGTTAATCATAGAATTGCATCTCCATATCATCCAAAGTCTAGTGGTCAAGTAGAATTAAGTAATAGAGAGCTTAAATTAATTTTGCAAAAGACTGTTAATAGATCTAGAAAGAATTGGTCCAAGAAACTTGATGATGCATTATGGGCTTCTAGAACTGCATACAAAAATCCTATGGGTATGTCTCTGTATGACATGGTTTATGGTAAAGCATGTCACTTACCTCTCGAACTAGAACATAAGGCATATTGGGCCATTAAAGAGCTCAATTATGATTTCAAACTTGTTGGTGAGAAGAGGATTTTTGACATTAGCTCACTTTATGAATGGAGAACCCAGGCTTACGAGAATGCCAAACTGTTTAAAGAAAAAGTTAAAAGATGGCATGATAAAAGGATACAAAAATGTGAGTTTAATGTAGGTGATTATGTATTGTTATACAACTCTCGTTTAAGATTTTTTGCAGGAAAACTCCTCTCAAAATGGGAAGGTCCTTACGTTATCGAGGAGGTCTATCACTCCGGTGCCATAAAAATCAACAGCTTCGAAGGCACTAATCCGAGGGTGGTGAACGGCCAAAGAATAACATTATATCTCAAGTAATCCCATAAATGTTGAAACTAATGTTATTGAAACCGTAACCCCAGAGGAATACATAAGGGACACTTTCTAGAATGTTTCAGACCCCGAAAAGGAATTGGTACGTGGTACGGTAAGTAAACTGACTCCAAAATAGTTCTAATGGCAATTTTTATCCGTTTTGGAATATTTAAGAAAATAGGAAAATAAGAAGCAGTCCGGGAAGGACACGAGGCTTCCACGAGGGTGGAGGGCGCGCCCTACCCCCCTGGGCGTGCCCCCTGCCTTGTGGGCACCTCGTGTGCTCTCCGGACTCCGTTTTCTTGCACTATACTTCTTTTGGTCGGCAAAAATTCATTATATAATCTCCCGAAGGTTTTGACCACCGTACCATGCAAATATCTCCTATTTTTGTTTTGAGTTGTTTCTGCTGTAGATTTAGAGTAATATGTCATCCCAAGATTCGGAGGGAGAAATCTATGTGGCTGATTAGCTTGCAGATCATAAGGTCTACGGGGACTTGGAGCATTGTGGTTGGACCACGGAGGAAGAATAAGACTATGAGCCTAGGGGAAAGGAGGAGACGAGCTCAGATGAAGATGAAGTCCCATTACCGCAACCTGGGGACATGCATGTGGAGTTCAAAAAGTCAAGCCTCCCCAATAGAGCAAAGAAACCTAAGATCGAGTTTATCCCTTTTTGTCTCTTACAGGAGAACAAACAAGAACTATGCAAAAAGGTATTAAGCCTTGAGCGGGAGATAGAGGACCTAAGGGAGCAAAATTCTATCCTCAAGCGCAAATTAAGGAAGAAGCACACGTCATCAACAACTCCATCATCGCCACCTCCGAGGAAGGATACATAAACACATGGGTATGGGCACCCCCCTTGGCAACTGCCAAGCTTGGGGGAGTGTCCCGGTATCATATCACCATCACACTTTTATCTTTACTGTTTTTCTTAGTTCGATCCTTTTGGTTATATCTTGATCTAGTAGAATGAAGTTTTAGTATGATCTAGTTCTTTAGTTTTGCTTTATGATCCGTCTATGTAATCGAGTCCGTGAGCTATATATAATAAAGATTAGTGTTGAGTCAAGGGCTTGATTATCTTACTATGATCTTGACGGAATAAAATAAAAGAGAAGAAATAAAAAAGAAATAAAGAGATCATATGGATCTTATGGAGAGTAATGACCACATATAAAGAGTATGATGAATAAAAATTGTTGAGAGTTGACAAGCATGGTCATCGTTGCAATTAATAGGAAGTAATAAAGAAAGAGAGGTTTTCACATATAAATATACTATCTTGGACATCTTTTATGATTGTGAGCACTCATTAAAATATGACATGCTAAAGAGTTGAGGTTGGACAAGGAAGACAACGTAATGGGTTATATTTTCTTACATCTGAGATAAATTATATTGTCATGGATCATCCAACATGTTGAGCTTGCCTTTCCCTCTCTTGCTAGCCAATTTCTTTGCACCAAGTAGAGATACTACTTGTGCTTCCAAATATCCTTAAACCCAGTTTTGCCATGAGAGTCCACCATATCTACATATGGATTAAGTAAGATCCTTCCAGTAAGTTGTCATCGCTGCAAGCAATAAAAATTTCTCTCTAAATATGTGTGATTTATTAGTGTGGAGAAAATAAGCTTTATACGATCTTGTGATGTGGAGGAAATAAAAGCGACGGACTGCATAATAAAGGTCCATCTCACAAGTGGCAATATAAAGTGGCATTATTTCGCATTAAGATTTTGTGCATCCAACCCTTAAAGCACATGACAACCTCTGCTTCCCTCTGCGAAGGGCCTATCTTTTATTCTTGTCTTATACTTCATATAAGAGTCATGGTGATCTTCACCTTTCCTTTTTACATTTTATCCTTTGGCAAGCACAATGTGTTGGAAAGATCCTGATATATATAGCTAATTGGATGTGAGTTTTCATGAACTATTATTGTTGACATTACCCTTGAGGTAAGAGGTTGGGAGGCAAAATTATAAGCCCCTATCTTTCTCTGTGTCCGATTAAAACTTCATAACCATAAATATCGCGTGAGTGTTAGCAATTGTGAAAGACTAAATGATGGTTGAGTATGTGGACTTGCTGAAAAGCTCTCATTGACTCTTTCTGATGTTATGATAAATTTCGATTGCCTCAATGACTGAGATTAGAGTTTGTTGGTTCTCAATGAAGTTTATGATTCGTACTTCAAATTGTGATTGAATTGTTAATTTAGCATAAGAGATCATATGACAATATATATATATATATATATATATATATATATATATATATATGTTGCTATTATAAGAATGATCATGATGCCCTCATGTCCGTATTTTATTTTTATCGACACCTCTATCTCTAAACATGCAGACATATTTTTTGATCTCCACTTTATCTTGAGGACAAGCGAGGTCTAAGCTTGGGGGAGTTGATACTTCCATTTTGCATCATGCTTTTATATCGATATTTATTGCATTATGGGCTATTATTACACATTATGTCACAATACTTATGCCTATTCTCTCTTATTTTACAAGGTTTACATGAAGAGGGGGAATGCGGGAGCTGGAATTCTAGGCTAGAAAAGGAGCAAATATTAGAGACCTATTCTGCACAACTCCAAAAGTCCCAAAACTTCACGGGAGCATGTTTCAGAATATATAAAAAATATTGGGCGAAAGAAGTACCAGAGGGGGCCACCCACCGGCCAGAGGGTGGGGCGCGCCCTACCCCCCTGGGCGCGCCCCCTGCCTCGTGGCCCCCCTGGCAGCCCTCTGATGCCCATCTTTGGCTATATGGAGTCTTTCGTCGGAGAAAAAAATCATAGGCAAGCTTTCGGGAAGAAACTCCGCCGGCACGAGGCAGAACCAATCTAGGGCTCCGGCAGAGCTGTTCTGCAGGGGAAACTTCCCTCCGGGAGGGGGAAATCATCACCATCATCATCACCAACGATCCTCTCATCGGGAGGGGGTCAATCTCCATCAACATCTTCACCAACACCATCTCACCTCAAACCCTAGTTCATCTCTTGTATCCAATCTTTGTCCCAAAGCCTCAGATTGGTACCTGTGGGTTGCTAGTAGTGTTGATTACTCCTTGTAGTTGATGCTAGTTGGTTTACTTGGTGGAAAATCATATGTTCAGATCCATTATGAATATTAATACCCCCCTGATTATGAATATGAATAGGCTTTGTGAGTAGTTCCGTTTGTTCCTGAGGACATGGGAGAAGTCTTGCTATAAGTAGTCATGTGAATTTGGTATTCGTTCGATATTTTGATGAGATGTATGTTGTCTCTCCTCTAGTGGTGTCATGTGAACGTCGACTACATGACACTACTACCTCTTGAGCATTGTGTTGGTTTTTCCTTGAAGAGGAAAGGGTGATGCAGTAAAGCAGCGTAAGTATTTCCCTCAGTTTTTGAGAACCAAGGTATCAATCCAGTAGGAGACCACATGCGAGTCACCTCGTACCTACACAAACAAATAAGAACCTCGCAACCAACACGATAAAGGGGTTGTCAATCCCTCCACGGCCACTTGCAAGAGTGAGATCTAATAGAGATGATAATAATATGATAAATATTTTTGGTATTTTTATGATATAGATTAAAAGTAAAGATTGCAAAATAAAATAGATAGGAAACTCGTATGATGGAAAAGAGACCCGGGGCCCATAGGTTTCACTAGTGGCTTCTCTCAAGATAGCATAAGTATTACGGTGGGTGAACAAATTACTATCGAGCAATTGATAGAAAAGCGAATAATTATGAGAATATCTAGGCATGATCATGTATATAGGCATCATGTCCGCGACAAGTAGACCGAGAACATTTTGCATCTACTACTATTACTCCACACATTGACCGCTATCCAGCATGCATCTAGAGTATTAAGTTCGTCAGAA
The DNA here is from genome assembly GCF_002162155.2 of Triticum dicoccoides. Taxonomy (NCBI): domain Eukaryota; kingdom Viridiplantae; phylum Streptophyta; class Magnoliopsida; order Poales; family Poaceae; genus Triticum; species Triticum dicoccoides. The sequence continues at coordinate 605,032,053 of NC_041388.1, forward strand.
GAGAGTAACGCCTTAAGCAAGATGACATGATGTAGAGGTATAAACTCATGCAATATGATGTAAACCCCATCCTTTTATCCTCGATGGCAACAATACAATACATGTAGTTTCCCTTTCTGTCATTGGGATCGAGCACCGCAAGATTGAACCCAAAGCTAAGCACTTCTCCCATTGCAAGAAAGATCAATCTAGTAGGCCAAACCAAACTGATAATTCGAAGAGACTTGCAAAGATAAACCAATCATACATAAAAGAATCCAGAGAAGATTCAAATATTGTTCATCGATAGACTTGATCATAAACCCACAATTCATCGGATCTCGACAAACACACCGCAAAAGAAGGTTACATCGAATAGATCTCCAAGAGAATCGAGGAGAACTTTGTATTGAGATCCAAAGAGAGACAAGAAGCCATCTAGCTACTAGCTATGGACCCGAAGGTCTGAGGTAAACTACTCACACATCATCGGTGGGGCCATGGAGTTGATGTAGAGGCCCTCCGTGATCAATGCCCCCTCCGGCGGAGCTCCGGAAAAGGCCCCAAGATGGGATCTCTTGGGTACAGAAGGTTGCGGCGGTGGAAATAGGGTTTCATGGTGCTCCTGGATGTTTGCGGGGTATATGAATATATATAGGAGGAAGAAGTAGGTCGATGGAGTAACGAGGGGCCCACGAGGGTAGAGGGCGCGCCCAGGGGGGTAGGCGCGCCCCCTGCCTTGTGGCCTCCTTGATTGTTTCTTGACGTCCACTCCAAGTCCTCTGGATCACATTTGTTCCAAAAATCACGTTCCCGAAGGTTTCATTCCGTTTGGACTCCGTTTGATATTCCTTTTCTATGAAACACTGAAATAGGCAAAAAACAACAATTTGGGCTAGGCCTCCGGTTAATAGATTAGTCCCAAAAATAATATAAAAGTGTAAAATAAAGCCCATTAACATCCAAAACAGATAATATAATAGCGTGTAACAATAAAAATTATAGATACGTTGGAGACGTATCAAACATCCCCAAGCTTAATTCGTGCTCGTCCTCGAGTAGGTAAATGATAAAAACAGAAGTTTTGATGTGGAATGCTTTCTAGAATATTCTTCAATGTATTTTTCTCTATTGTGGCATGAATGTTCAGATCCGAAAGATTCAAGATAAAAGTTTATTGTTGACATAAAAATAGTAATACTCCAAGTAAGCTAATCAAGAAATTATGTCTTATCAAAATACCATAGCCAAAGAAAACTTATCCCTACAAAGTCATATAGTTTGGCATGCTTCATTTTCGTCACACAAAATGCTCTCATCATGGACAACCCTGATGGCAAGCCAAGTAATTGTTTCATACTTAGCCTTTTCAAACTCTTTCTACTTTTACGCAGTATATGAGCGCGAGCCATGGACATAGCACTATGGGTGGAATAGAATATGATGATTGAGGTTGTGAGAGAAGACAAAAAGGGAGAAAGTCTCACATTGACGCGGCTAATCAATGGGCTATGGATATGCCCACCAATTGATGTCAATGCAAGGAGTAGGGATTACCATGCAACAGATGCACTAGAGCTATAAATATATGAAAGATCATCAAAGAAACTAAGTGGGGTGCATCCAATTTGCTTGCTCATGAAGACATAGGGCATTTGAGGAAGCCCATCATTGGAATATACAAGCCAAGCTCTATAATGAAAAATTCCCACTAGTATATGAAAGTGACTAAATAAGAGACTCTCTATCATGAAGATCAAGGTGCTACTTTGAAGGACAAGTGTGGAAAGAGGATAGTAACATTGTCCCTTCTCTCTTTTTCTCTCATTTATTATTTTTATTTTTTTATTTGGGCCTTCTTTCTTTTTCTTTTTCTTTTGGCCTCTTTTCTTCCTTTTTTTCATCCGGAGTCTCATCCCGACTTGTGGGGGAATCATAGTCTCCATCATCCTTTCCTCACTCGGACAATGCTCTAATAATGATGATCATCACACTTCTTTTTACTTACAACTCAAGAATTACAACTCGATACTTAGAACAAAATGTGACTCTATGTGAATGCCTCTGGCGGTGTACCAGGATTGCGATGAATCAAGAGTGACATGTATGAAAAAATTATGAACAGTGGCTTTGCCACAAATACAATGTCAACTACATGATCATGCAAAGCAATATGACAATGATGATGCGTGTCATAATAAATGGAACAGTGGAAAGTTGCATGGCAATATATCTCGGAATGGCTATGGAAATACCATAATAGGTAGGTATGGTGGCTGTTTTGAGCAAGATATAAGGAGGCTTATGTGTGATAGAGCGTATCATATCACGGGGTTTGGATGCACCGACGAAGTTTGCACCAACTCTCAAGGTAAGAAAGGGCAATGCACGGTACCGAAGAGGCTAGCAATGATGGAAGGGTGGGAGTGCGTATAATCCATGGACTCAACATTAGTCATAAAGAACTCACATACTTATTGCAAAAATCTACACGTCATCAAAACCAAGCACTATGCGCATGCTCCTAGGGGGGTAGATTGGTAGGAAAAGATCATCGCTCGTCCTCGACCGACACTCACAAGGAAAGCAATTAAAGACCACCCCGTGGTTCAAATTTGTCACATAACGTTCATCATACGTGCATGCTAAGGGACTTGCCAACTTCAACACAAGTATTCATCAATTTCACAATTACTCAACTAGCACACCTCTAATATTACCACCTTTATATCTCAAAACCATCTATCAAGCATCCAACTTCTCTTAGCATTTAAAATTTATAACCAAAGTGAATTACCATGCTGTTCTAAAGGACTCTCAAAATTATATAAGTGAAGCATGAGAGATCAATTATTTCTATAAAACAGAGCCACCGCTGTGCTCTAAAAGATATAAGCGAAGCACTAGAGCAAAAACTATACAACTCAAAAGATATAAGTGAAGCACATAGAGTATTCTAATAAATTCCAATTCACGTGTGTCTCTCACAAAAGGTGTGTACAGGAAGGATGATTGTGGCAAACTAAAAAGCAAAGACTCAAATCATACAATACGCTCCAAGCAAAACAGATATCATGTGGCGAATAAAAATATAGCTCCAAGTAAAGTTGCCGATGGACGAAGACGAAAGAGGGGATGCCTTCCGGGGCATCCCCAAGCTTAGGCCTTTTGGTGTCCTTGGATTTTACCTTGGGGTGCCTTGGGCATCCCCAAGCTTAGGCTCTTGCCACTCCTTGTTCCATAATCCATCAAATCTTTACCCAAAACTTTAAAACTTCACAAGACAAAACTTAAAAGAAAATCTCCGTGAGCTCCGTTAGTAAAAGAAAACAAACCACCACTTCAAGGTACTGTAATGAACTCATTCTTTATTTATATTGGTGTTAAACCTACTGTATTCCAACTTTTCTATGGTTCATAAACTCTATTACTAGCCATAGATTCATCAAAATAAGCAAACAACACACGAAAAACAGAATCTGTCAAAAACAGAACAGTCTGTAGTAATCTGAAGGTTTCAAATACTTATGGAACCCCAAAAAAATCTAAAATAAATTGATGGACGTGAGAAATTTATCTATTAATCATCTGCAAAAATAATTAACTAAATAGCACTCTCCAGTAAAAAAATGGCAGCAATTCTCGTGAGCGCTAAAGTTTCTGTTTTTTACAACAAGATCAAAAAGACTTTCCCCAAGTCTTCCCAACGGTTCTACTTGGCACAAACACTAATTAAACACAAAAAACACAACCAAAACAGAGGCTAGAGAATTTATTTATTACTAAACAGGAGCAAATAGCAAGGAATAAAAATAAAATTGGGTTGCCTCCCAACAAGCGCTATCGTTTAACGCCCCTAGCTAGGTATAAAAGCGAAGATAGATCTAGGTATTGCCATCTTTGGCAAGCAATCCATACGTGGCTCTCATAATAGATTCATATGGTAATTTAATTTGCTTTGTAGGGAAGTGTTACATGCCTTTCCTTAACGGAAATTGGAATCTAATATTCCCTTCCTTCATATCAATAATTGCACCAATCCTTCTAAGGAAAGGTCTACCAAGAATAATAGGACATGAAGGATTGCAATCTATATCAAGAACAATGAAATCTACGGGCACATAATTCCTATTTGCAACAATAAGAACATCATTAATCTTTCCCATAGGTTTCTTAATAGTGGAATCCGCAAGGTGCAAGTTTAAAGAACAATCATCAAATTCACGGAAACCTAGCAAATCACACAGAGTTTTTGGGATTGTGCAAACACTAGCACCCAAATCACACAAAGCATAGCATTCATGATCTTCAATTTTAATTTTAATTGTAGCTTCCCACTCATCATAAAGTTTTCTAGGTATAGAAACTTCCAACTCAAGTTTTTCTTCATAAGATTGCATCAAAGCATCAACGATATGTTTAGTAAAAGCTTTATTTTGACTATAAGCATGAGGAGAATTTAGCATGGATTGCAACAAGGGAATACAATCTGTCAAAGAGCAATTATCATAATTAAATTCTTTGAAATCCAGGATAGTGGGTTCGTTGCTATCTAAAGTTTTGACCTCTTCAATCCCACTTTTATCAATTTTTGCATCAAGATCTAAAAACTCCGAATTATTGGGACGCCTTCTAACTAAAGTTGACTCATCTCCAGTCCCATCATTATCAAGATTCATATTGCAAAACAAGGATATAATAGGGGACACATCAATTACTTTTAGATCTTCATCATTATTATCATGGAAACTAGAAGAACATGCTTTTATGAAGCAATCTTTTTTAGCACGCATCCTAGCGGTTCTTTCTTTGCACTCATCAATGGAAATTATCATAGCTTTGAGAGACTCATTGATATCATGATTAGGTGGAATAGATCTAAGTTTCAAAGAATCAACATCAAGAGAGATTATATCCACGTTCCTAGCCAACTCATCAATCTTAAGCAATTTTTCTTCAATCAAAGCATTGAAACTCTTTTGTGAACTAATAAATATTTAATACTAGATTAAAAATCATAGGGCATCTTATTATAATTTCCATATGATTTGTTGTAGGAATTACCATAATTATTAGAGGAATTACTAGGAAACGGTCTAGAATTAAAATTACCTATATACGCGTTGTTACCAAAATTGTTCCTACCAACAAAATTCACGTCCATAGATTCATTATTATTCTCAATCAAAGTAGACAAAGGCATATCATTAGGATCAGTAGGAGCACTCTTATTAGCAAAAAATTTCATTAGTTCATCCATCTTTCCACTCAAAACGTTAATCTCTTCAATTGCATGGACCTTTTTACTAGTAGATCTTTCTGTGTGCCATTGAGAATAATTAACCATAATATTATCTAGGAGTTTAGTAGCTTCTCCTAAAGTGATTTCCATATAAGTGCCTCCCGCGGCCGAATCTAAAAGATTTCTAGAAGCAAAATTCAATCCGGCATATTTTTTTTTGTATAACCATCCATAAATTCAAACCATGTGTAGGGCAATTACGTATCACTAATTTCATCCTCTCCCAAGATTGTGCAACTTGCTCATGGTCAAGTTGCTTAAAATTCATAATATCGTTTCTAAGAGAGATGATCTTAGCGGGAGGAAAATACTTAGAGATAAAAGCATCTTTGCACTTATTGCATGAATCAATACTATTTTTAGGCAAAGACGAAAACCAAGCTTTAGCACGATCTCTAAGCAAAAACGGAAATAGCTTAAGCTTAACAATATCATTATCCACATCTTTCTTCTTTTGCATACCACACAAATCAACAAAGTTGTTTAGATCGATAGCGGCATCTTCACTAGGAAGGCCGGAAAACGGATCTTTCATGACAAGATTCAGCAAAGCAGTATTAATCTCACAAGATTCAGCATCGGTAAGAGGAGCACCCGTTGTATTCGAACGTTAGAATCTATCACACCCGATCATCACGTGGTGCTTTGAAACAACGAACCTTCGCAATGGTGCACAGTTAGGGGGAACAATTTCTTGAAATTTTAGAGAGGGACCATCTTATTTATGCTACCGCCGTTCTAAGCAAATAAGATGTAAACATGACAAACATCACATGCAAGTCATAAAGTGACATGATATGGCCAATATCATTTTGCGCCTTTGATCTCCATCTTCGAGGCGCGGTATGAACACCATCGTCACCGGCATGACACCATGATCTCCATCATCGTGTCTTCATGAAGTTGCCTCGCCAACTATTACTTCTACTACTATGGCTAACGGTTAGCAATAAAGTAAAGTAATTACATGGCGTTTTCATTGACATGCAGGTCATAAATAAATTAAGACAACTCATATGGCTCCTGTCGGTTGTCATACTCATCGACATGCAAGTCGTGATTCCTATTACAAGAACATGATCAATATCATACATCACATCCTTTTGGCCATATCACATCACATAGCATACCCTGCAAAAACAAGTTAGACGTCCTCTAATTGTTGTTGCATGTTTTACGTGGTTGCTATGGGTTTCTAGCAAGAACATTTCTCACCTACGCAAAACCACAACGGTGATATGCCAATTGCTATTTACCCTTCATAAGGACCATTTTCATCGAATTTGATCCGACTAAAGTGGGAGAGACAGACACCCGCCAGCCATCTTATGCATCAAGTGCATGTCAGTCGGTGGAACCAGTCTCACGTAAGCGTACGTGTAAGGTCGGCCCGGGCCTCTTCATCCCACAATGCCACCGGATCAAGATAAGACTAGTAACGGTAAGCAAATTGAACAAATCATCGCCCACAACTGCTTTGTGTTCTACTCGTGCATAGAATCTACGCATAGACCTAGCTCATGATGCCACTGTTGGCGAACGCAACAATAATTCAAAAACTTTCCTACGTGTCACCAAGATCGATCTCGGAGATACTAGAAATGAGAGAGAGGTAGTGCATCTTCATACCCTTGAAGATCTCTAAGCGGAAGCGTTACAAGAACGCGGTTGGTGGAGTCGTACACGCAGCGATTCAGATCGCGGTCGATTCCGATCTAAGCGCCGAGCAACGGTGCCTCCGTGTTCAACACACGTACAGCCCGGGGACGTCTCCTCCTTCTTGATCCAGCAAGGGGAGGGGAGAAGTTGAGGGAGAACTCCGACAGCACGACGACGTGGTGGTGATGGAGCTCGTGGTTCTCTGGCGGGGCTTCGCCAAGCGCTATGGAGGAGGAGGAGGTGTAGGAGAGGGGGAGGGGCTGCGCCAGGGGAAGGGTGCGGCTGCCATGTCTCTCCCTCACTATATATAGGGGGAAGGGGGTGGAGGAGGCGCCCTAGGGGAGGGGCGGCGGCCACAGGGGAAACCCTAGATGGGTTTGGGCGCCCCCACCCCTAGGAAACTTGCCCTCCAAGCCGGGAGGGGTGGCTGCCCTAGGGAGGCGCCCCACCTCTCCAAGTTACGTGAGATGGGTGGGAGGGGCGCTCAGCCCCTTAGTGAGCTGATGTGCCCCCTCCCCTTGGCCCATAAGGCCCCCCAATGCTTGTCGGGGCCTTCGAAACCCCTTTCGGACACGTTGGTCGTCACCCGGTACCCCCGGAACAATTCCGAACTCCAATAACCTTCGTCCAATATATTGATCTTCACCTCCGAACCATTCCGGAACTCCTCGCCACGTCCTAGATCTCATCCGGGACTCCGAACAACCTTCGGTAACCATATACTATTTCCCATAACAACTCTAGCATCACCGAACCTTGAGTGTGTAGACCCTACGGGTTCGGGAACCATGCAGACATGACCGAGACATCTCTCCGGCCAATAACCAATAGCGGGACCTAGATACCCATATTGGCTCCCACATGTTCCACGATGATCTCATCGGATGAACCACGATGTCGGGGATTCAATCAATCCCGTATACAATTCCCTTTGTCTATCGGTATGTTACTTGCCCGAGATTCGATCATCGGTATCCCCATACCTCGTTCAATCTCGTTACCGGCAAGTCTCTTTACTCGTTCCGTAATGCATGATCCCGTTACCAACTCCTTAGTCACATTGAGCTCACTATGATGATGCATTACCGAGTGGGCCCAGAGATACCTCTCTGTCATACGGAGTGACAAATCCCAGTCTCGATTCATGCCAACCCAACAGACACTTTCAGAGATACCTGTAATGCACCTTTATAGCCACCCAATTACGTTGTGACGTTTGGTACACCTAAAGCATTCCTACGGTGTCTGGGAGTTGCACAATCTCATGGTCTAAGGAAATGATACTTGACATTAGAAAAGCTTTAGCAAACAAACTTCACAATCTTGTGCTATGCTTAAGATTGGGTCTTGTCCATGACATCATTCTCCTAATGATGCGATCCCGTTATCAATGACATCCAACGTCCATGGTCAGGAAACCATAACCATCTATTGATCAACGAGCTAGTCAACTAGAGGCTTACTAGGGGCATGTTGTGGTCTATGTATTCACACATGTATTACGGTTTCCGGTTAATACAATTATAGCATGAACAATAGACAATTATCATGCACAAGGAAATATAATAATAACCATTTTATTATTGCCTCTAGGGCATATTTCCAATAGTCTCCCACTTTCACTAGAGTCAATAATCTAGTTCATATCATTATGTGGTTAACACACATAGTTCACATCGCCATGTGACTAACACTCGAAGAGTTTACTAGAGTCAATAATCTAGTTCACATCGCCATGCATGTGATTAACACCCAAGAGTTTACTAGAGTCAATAATCTAGTTCACAACACTCAATGAGTTCTAGGGTTTGATCATGTTATGCTTACGAGAGAAGTGTCAGTCAACGGGCCTGCAACATTCAGATCTGTGTGTTCTTTGCAAATATCAATTTCATAATGTAGATGTTGCTACTATGCTCCACTTGGAGCTATTCCAAATGGTTGCTCCACTATACGTATCCGGTTTGCTACTCAGAGTCATTGGGATAGGTGTTAAAGCTTGCATCGACGTAACCCTTTACGCCGAACTCTTTATCACCTCCATAACCAAGAAACATTTCCTCATTCCTAAGGACAATTTTGACCGCTGCCCAATGATCCACTCCTGGATCACTCTTGTACCCCCTTGCCAGACACGTGGCAAGGCACATCGCGGTACACAACATGGCATATCGTATAGAGCCTATGGCTAAGGCATAGGGGATGACTTTCATCCTTTCTTTTTCTTCTGCCGTGGTCAAGCTTCAAGTCTTAACTTCACACCTCACAACTCAGGCAAGAACTCCTTCTTTGACTGATCCATCTTGAACTCCTTCAAGATCATGTCAAGGTATGTGCTCTACGAAAGTCTTACCAGGCGTCTTGATCTATCTCTATAGAGCTTGATACCCAACATGTAAGTAGTTTTACACATGTATTCCTTTGAAAAACTCCATTCAAACAACCCTTTATGCTTTCTAGAAATTCTACATCATTTCCGATCAACAATATGTCATCCATATATACCTATCAAAAATGTTGTAGTGCTCCCACTCACTTTCTTGCAAATACAAGTTTCTTGCAAACTTTGTATAAACCCAAATGCTTTGATTGCCTCATCAAAGCGTATGTTCCAACTCCGAGATGCTTGCTCCAGTCCATAGAAGGATCGCTGGAGTTTGCATACCTTTTAGCATCCTTAGGATTGACAAAAACCTTTTGGTTGTATCACATACAACCTTTCCTCATGGAAACCGTCAAGGAAACTTTGTTTTGACATCCATCTGCCTGATTTCGTAAATGAAAATGCAGCAACTGCTAACATGGTTCTAACAGACTTTAGCATCGCTATGATTGAGAGAGTCTCATCATAGTCAACTCCTTGAACTTGTTGGAAACTTATTTGAGACAAGTCGAGCTTCACAAATGATGACATTACCATCAGCGTATGTCTTCTTCTTAAAGATCCATTTATTCTCAATGGCTTGTCGTTCATCGGGCAAGTCCACCAAAGTCCATACTTTGTTCTCATACATGGATCCTATCTCAGATTTCATGGCTTCTAGCCATTTGTTGGAATCCGGGCCCACCATCGCTTCTTCATAGCTCATAGGTTCATCGTTGTCCAACAACATGACCTTTAAGACATGGTTACCACTCAGAAGTTGTACACACCCTTGTCGACCTACGATGTTTGATAGTAATTTGATCTGAAGCTTCATGATCATCATCATTTGCTTTCTCCTCAACTAACGTAAGTGCCACAGAAACATCTTTCTGTGATGTGCTACTCTCTGGTTGAAGTGAAGGTTCAACAACCTCATCAAGTTCTATCTTCCTCCCACTCAATTCTTTCGAGAGAAACTCTTTCTCGAGAAAGGACCTGTTCTTAGTGATAAACACTTTGCCCTCAGATCTGAGATAGAAGGTATACCCAATCATCTTGTTTGGGTATTCTATGAAGACACAATTTTCCGCTTTGGGTTCGAGCTTTTCTGACCGAAGCCTATCGACATAAGCATCGTAGCCCCAAACCTTAAGAAACAACAACTTTGGTTTCTTGCCAAACCATAGTTCATACGGTGTCGTCTCCACGGACTTAGATGGTGCCCTATTTAAAGTGAATGTAATTGTCTTTAATGCATAACCTCCAAAATAGCGGTAGATTGGTAAGAGACATCATACACCATATCCAATAAGGTTCGATTATGATGTTCGGACACACCATCATGCTATGGTGTTCCAGGTGGTGTCAACTGTGAAGCGATTCCACCTTGTCTTTAGTGATTGCCAAACTCATAACTCAGATACTTTCCCTTTTATCAGATCGAAGGAACCTGATCTTCTTCTTACGATGATTCTCAACTTCACTCGGAAATTGCTTGAACTTTTCAAACATTTCAGACTTATGCTTCATTAAGTAAATATACCCATATTTATTCAATTCACCGGTGAAGGTGAGAAAATAACGATATCCACCGCGCGCGTCAACACTCATCGGACCGCACACATCAGCATGTATGATTTCCAACAAGTCACTTGCCCGTTCCATTGTTCCAAAGAACGTGGTTTTAGTCATCTTGCCAAAGAGGCATGGTTCGCATGTGTCAAGTGATTCAAAATCAAGTGACTTCAAAAGTCCATTAGCATGGAGATTTTTTCATGCGCTTTACAGCAATATGACCTAAGCGGCAGTGCCACATGAAAGTGGTACTATCATTATCAACTCTACATCTTTTGGCATCAATGTTATGAACATGTGTATAATTACAACCGGGATTCAATAAACCATTCACATTGGGTGCATAACCATAGAAGGTATTATCATGTAAACAGAATAACCATTGTTCTCTGACTTAAATGAATAACCGTATTGCAATAAACATGATCTAATCATGTTCATGCTCAACGCAGACACCAATGCAACCAACATTTATCTAGGACCAACACTAATCCCGAAGGTAGAGGGAGCGTGCGATGGTGATCACATCAACCTTGGAAACACTTCCACCACACATCGTCACCTCGCCCTTAGCTAATATCCGTTAATTCCGTAGCTTTTGTTTCGAGTTACCAATATTAACAACTGAACCGGTATCTAATACCCAGGTGCTACTAGGAGTACTAGTAAGGTACACGTCAATAACACACATATATCAAATATACTTTTATTGAAATCGACAGCCTTCTTATCTACCAAGTATTTGAGGCAGTTCTGCTACCAGTTACCGTTCCCCTAATAGAAGCACTTTGTCTCGGGTTTGGTTCTTAGGTTTCTTCACTCGAGCGGCAACTGGCTTGCCATTCAAGAAGTTTCCCTTCTTTCCCTTGCCCTTCTTTGAAACCAGTGCTCTTATTAACCATCAACACTTGATGCTCCTTCTTGATTTCTACCTTTACGTCCGTAAGCACGACGAACAGCTCCGGGATCATCTTCCCTTGCATGTTATAGTTCATCACTAAACTCTAGTAGCTTGGTGATAGCGACTGGAGAACTTTTCTCAATCACTCTCTTATCTGGAAGATTAACTCCCACTTGATTTAAGTGATTGAAGTACCCATACATGCTGAGCACATGCTCACTGGCTGGGCTATTCTCCTCCATCTTGTAGGCAAAGGTCTTGTCAGAGGTCTCAACCTCTCAACACGGGAATGAGCCTGAAATACCAATTTCAGCTCTTCGAACATCTCATATGTTCTATGGCGTTCAAAACGCTTTTGGAGCCCCGACTCTAAGCCGTAAAGCATGGCGCACTAAACTATCAGGTTGTCATCAGAACGTGTCTACCAGATGTTCACAACATCCACAGACGAAGCCAGAGGGGTTGGCACACTGAGAGGTGCATCAAGGACAGAAGCCTTCTGTGTAGCAGTGAGGACAATCCTCAGACTACGGCCCTAGTCCACACAATTGCTTACAATATCTTTCAACTTAGTCTTTCTCTAGGAACGTATTAAAACAAAGAGCTAAAGCATGAGCTATTAAGCCACAACATAATTTGCAAAGACAGTTTAGACTATGTTCATGATAATTAAGTTCATCTAATCAAATTATTCAATGAACTCCCACTCAGATAGACATACCTCTAGTCATCTAAGTGATACATGATCCGAATCGACTAGGCTGTGTCCGATCATCACGTGAGACGGACTAGTCATCAACGGTGAACATCTCCATATATGTTGATCGTATCTACTATACGACTCATGTTCGACCTTTCGGTCTCTCGTGTTCTGAGGCCATGTTTGTACATGCTAGGCTCGTCAAGTCAACCTAAGTGTTTTGCATGTGTAATTCTGGCTTACACCCGTTGTATTCGAACGTTAGAATCTATCACACCCGATCATCACGTGGTGCTTCGAAACAACGAACCTTCGCAATGGTGCACAGTTAGGGGGAACACTTTCTTGAAATTTTAGAGAGGGATCATCTTATTTATGCTACCATCATTCTAAGCAAATAAGATGTAAACATGACAAACATCACATGCAAGTCATAAAGTGACATGATATGGCCAATATCATTTTGCGCCTTTGATCTCCATCTTCGAGGCGCGGTATGAACACCATCGTCACCGGCATGACACCATGATCTCCATCATCGTGTCTTCATGAAGTTGCCTCGCCAACTATTACTTCTACTACTATGGCGGTTAGCAATAAAGTAAAGTAATTACATGGCGTTTTCATTGACACGCAGGACAACTCCTATGGCTCCTGCCGGTTGTCATACTCATCGACATGCAAGTCGTGATTCCTATTACAAGAACATGGTCAATCTCATACATCACATCCTTTTGGCCATATCACATCACATACATACCCTGCAAAAACAAGTTAGACGTCCTCTAATTGTTGTTGCATGTTTTACGTGGTTGCTATGGGTTTCTAGCAAGAACGTTTCTCACCTACGCAAAACCACAACGGTGATATGCCAATTGCTATTTACCCTTCATAAGGACCCTTTTCATCGAATCTGATCCGACTAAAGTGGGAGAGACAGACACCCGCCAGCCACCTTATGCATCAAGTGCATGTCAGTCGTGGAACCAGTCTCACGTAAGCGTACGTGTAAGGTCGGTCCGGGCCGCTTCATCCCACAATGCTGCCGGATCAAGATAATACTAGTAACGGTAAGCAAATTGAACAAATCATTGCCCACAACTGCTTTGTGTTCTACTCGTGCATAGAATCTACGCATAGACCTAGCTCATGATGCCACTGTTGGTGAACGCAACAATAATTCAAAAAAATTCCTACGTGTCACCGAGATCGATCTAGGAGATACTAGCAACGAGAGAGAGGTAGTGCATCTTCATACCCTTGAAGATCGCTAAGCGGAAGCATTACAAGAACGTGGTTGGTGGAGTCGTACACGCAGCGATTCAGATCGCGGTCGATTCCGATCTAAGCGCCGAACAATGGTGCCTCCGCGTTCAACACACGTACAGCCCGGGGACGTCTCCTCCTTCTTTATCCAGCAAGGGGAGAGGAGAAGTTGAGGGAGAACTCCGACAACACGACGGCGTGGTAGTGATGGAGCTCGTGGTTTTCCGCCAGGGCTTTGCCAAGCGCTATGAAGGAGGAGAGGTGTAGGAGAGGGGGAGGGGCTGCGCCAGGGGAAGGGTGAGGCTGCCCTGTCTCTCCCTCACTATATATAGGGGGAAGGGGGTGGAGGAGGCGCCCTAGGGAAGGGGCGGCGGCCACAGGGGAAACCCTAGATGGGTTTGGGCGCCCCCACCCCTAGGAAACTTGCCCCCCAAGCCGGGAGGGGTGGCTGCCCTAGGGGAGGCGCCCCCACCTCTCCAAGTTACGTGAGATGGGGTGGGAGGGGCGCTCAACCCCTTAGTGAGCTGATGTGCCCCCTCTCATTGGCCCATAAGGTCCCCCAACGCTTGTTGGGGCCTCCGAAACCCCTTTCGGACACGCTGGTCGTCACCCGGTACCCCCAGAACAATTCCGGACTCCAATACCCTTCGTCCAATATATCAATCTTCACCTCCGGACCATTCCGGAACTCCTCGTCACATACTATTTCCCGTAACAACTCTAGCATCACCGAACCTTAAGTGTGTAGACCCTACGGGTTCGGGAACCATACAGACATGACCTAGACATCTCTCCGGCCAATAACCAATAGCGGGATCTGGATACCCATATTGGCTCCTGTCGTGGTTCTAAGTATGACAGTAGAATGGGGGGTAGTAATGTAGAGGCAAGATCCTAGCTATGGAGGAGTTGTACACATGAGTTTTACGAGTTCAGGCCCTTCTCGGAGGAAGTAACAACCCTACGTCTCGGAGCCCGGAGGAGGTCGACTAGATTATGCGCGCGTGTGTTACAGGGGGTGTGAACCCTTGTCACTAAGGAGGGGGGTGGCTTATATAGAGTTCTCCAGACCCCTCCCGCCCTCAGTTACAAAGGGTTTAAGGTACATAAAGGCAGGGACGTTACTGGTAACGCCTGTAATAAAAGTACATAAATGACCATTGAAGCTATGACTTAAATCCCGACCGTTGCAGAGTGAGTGACTCTTAGTCTTCTGGTAGTCGAGTGGTTCTTAGTCTTCTGGTAGTCGAGTGGTTGTTTGTATGGTCGAGTGTCTTCAAGACTGTCGAGTGGGACATGGCTTTATGGTCGAGTGGATGATGATTTTTCTTCGATTGCTTCTGGTTCTTTAAGGGATGTCCTTGGGGAGGGTATCTTGATCAGATCCATGACCCTACCCTAGGTACATAGCTTCGTCATTAGCCCCCGAATGGATCAGGGTTTGAGCGAGGAAGGAGTTGAGAACACTTCTGACTCATCTTCGCGCTGTGAGTATATCTTGCTCTGGATCAATGAACTGAGGGGATAACATCAACTTCTTTTTCAGTCGCCTTGGTCCATTCTTAGTTTTTGTCGAGTGAATTTTCACGGTAGAGTTCCGAATGACGATGTGGAGGATGTTTTCCGTCTGGCGAGTTCCTCTGCTCTCTGCGGATTTTGCGGGATTCGAATTTTGGGAAGCGTGCTGGACGGGCGCGGCCGTGGTAATCGGGACGGATTAGCCAGGTCGCCTCGATCCCCGCGTCACCTTTTTCACCACATATCACGCGCGCGACTGTTGCGGAATTTGTTTAGATCGTCTGGGCCTACAAGTCAGTCACTCGGGAATGACCTTATAAAAGGCACCGGACCGGGCCTTTGAGCTGTGCGCTCTCATTCTATTCCTTCTTCCTTAGACTTCTCCGCCGCGCCCGCTTCCATTCTCAGCGTCGCAACCTTGCTCGGGCTCGATCCGCCGCCAAGGGAAAGGAGAAGACGGTGGCGTTGGAGCGCGCAAAGAAGGCAGCCGCAAAGGCGAAGGGCAAGAGGACCAGCCAGGGCGGATCCTCGTCAAGATCTGGCCTGCCGCCGGGCTGGATCCAGGGCGACTGGATCCGCTCGACGATCAGCCAGGAAGAACTTGACGACCTAGTGGAGGGGGGACTGATCCCCCACGAATTGGCGTGGCTCCCGGGGAACGGGACCAAGCGGCAGCCGCGGGAGGGTGAGTGCGTTCTCCTCGCTACTCACGTCGACCGCGGGTTTTCTTTGCCTCTCCATCCTTTCTTTCGCGGCCTTTTGAACTTCGTCGGGGCTCAACTCCACCACATCACTCCAAACACCATAGTTTATCCGGCTGCCTTTGTGTCAATGTGCGAAAATTTCTTGGGCTGTCGACCGCACTGGGGTCTCTTCAAACACATATTCACCTGTCGCTCCCAGTCGGTCAAGAAGGCCAATCCGAGTTATGAGAGGACGCACGTGATCTAGATGTGCGGGGGTCTTGGGATCCAGATGAGGAACAAGAGTACCTTCCCAGCGCTGATCCTTCCCGACTTGGTCCGGGGCTGGCAGTCGACTTGGTTTTACTGTAAGGACCAGCCGACCCCGGGTTAGTCGACTGGACTTCCCCCCTTTTCCCTGGCTCGAGTGGAGAAGCCCTCCTCCTTGAGGGTGATCCCAGAAGAGAAGGCGCAGGTCAAGGCGTTGGCCGAGCGGGTCGTCCAACTTGTCCGCGACGGGGTGACTGGGATGGACCTGCTGGAGGTCTTTCTCAGTCGACGCATCCAACCGCTTCAGGCCCGTGACCATCCGATGTGGATGTACTCGGGACTCGAGGACTCCACTCGTATCCATCCGGAGGACATCAGCGAAGACACGGTGGAGAAGTGGCTGAGGGGAATCACCAGCAACAAAGACAATCCCGGGGGGTCTAGGAGGGTGATTCCATTCGACCACTCGCGCCAGCTAGAACATGTATGATTCTGCTTTGTCAAGTATCTTCTCGATTCACTGTGTGACACCTTGTTGATGGTCGACTGTATTTCTTTTGCTCCTTGTTCTTTTAGGCCCTCATTGATATGTACTCGATGCCCAATGGAGTGCAGGAGCAAGACGTCGAGGAAGGAGCGAGCGGGGGCGAGAGTTGCGAGTGGCACTCAGACGCTGAGGAGGACGAGGAGAGCAATGACTCGATTGATGACGAAGAGGTCGACTCGCCTCCTCGCAGGGAGAGGAGATCCAAGCACGCTCACGACCAGGCGGGCGCCCCGGTCCTGGCGACCGTGCCGACTGGGTAAACTTCGAAGCGCCCCCGGACGTCTTCCCCAGCGCCGATTGAGAAGGCTCCGAAGCAGGTCAAGGCTACGCCACCTCCTGCGCTAAAAGCATCGAAGACCACCTCCTCCAAACCACCAAAGGCTTTGCCCAGAATCAAAGTGACCATCCCCACCATCTCCGGGTAATCATCTGACCTGTTCTTTTCATCGATTGGAGCAACAGAACATAACCGACTGAGTGCGGACATTTGCAGTGCTGCTACATCAGGAACCTCCTCCTACCAGTACCGAGATGAGGAGATGGAAGATGCGGTTACCTCCAACCCAAGTAAAAACTCTTATGATCTTGTTCTTGATTACTTGGTCGATTGAATTCTAGTAGTTCACTTGGGGTCAACTGAACTTCTCTACAGCTCCACCCAACGTCATCGATCTCCCGAATGACGACGAAGACGTGGATCCCAGGTCCAGAAAGAGCAAAATGGTAGCGGCTGGTAGGACGTCTCAGCAGGGACCAACGATAACACCAACCGTCCGTCAATCTGAAGACGCGGGCGGGGCCTCTGTAACCTTCTCTATACCCTTGTCGAGTGAGCGCCCCACACCATCGACTGTACCGATGTTCCCTTCAGTCGTCCAATCTCCTTCCCCGGAGCTCCAAGCTGCTGCACCTGGGTCGTCTGTCCCCTTCTTCACCAGCTACCCTGTTCCGGAAAGCCAGTCAGATGCGGCTGCGGAAGCCATCCGTCAGGCTGACGTGATGATGGAGCGGATGAAGACGGTGCACGAGAATAGCCAGGCTGCTTACGACGCCAGCGCTGCTCTCCGGGCCAATGTCCAAGTAAGTAGACTTTCGACTGACCTTGTTATATTAGGATATGCTACCCAAAATATCTTCTTCCATACAATCTCCTGTTGTTTGCGTCGAATCTGTACACCCACTGGGTGTTTTGTTGTCTTTGGTAGTTGCATTCTTCCACTCGGTTTGGGCGAGTAGGATCTGAACCGGTGGGGGCACGCTAAGTGCACCCACTAGGTGTAGTCCTCGAGACCGCAGACTGGGGTCTGAGTTCTTTCTTCCTTTCTTTTCTTCCACTCGACCCGGGCGGACCGGTCGAACGAGATCTGAACCGGTGGGGGCACGCTAAGTGCACCCACTTGGTGTAGTCCCCGAGATCGCAGTCGAGCGGGGGCACGCCAAGTGCACCCGCTAAGTGTAGTCCCCGAGACCGCAGTCGACTGCATGCAGTTGGCTGGGGTCTAAGTGAACTCCTTAAGTTTTATTCACTCGAAAGTAAATAACCTTTGATCTTGTGGATTGACACGTCTTTTGCCTCCCGCGGAAATCTTGTACTCTCATTTCCAATTTTGCTGAACTTGAGGAGAAGCAGAGGCAACTCAACCTCGACTTGGAGCTGGCCCAACAGAATTTGAAGAAAGCTCAAGATGAAGCTGCTGGTATGGAAGGTAACTGCCTGTCGACTATCCACGTCGATCATCTTTTACAATATTTCTTCGATCTCTTGTTTTGATCTATTGCTTCTTTTGCAGAGAAAATGAAGTTGATTCTGGAGAAAAAGGATTCGGACCTCGCAGCTACGCAGAAGGAAGCCTGGGATAAGATTGCCCTTGCAGACCAGAAGCTGGCTTCAGTCGGAGCATTGGAAGGGGAGGTGAGCAAGCTGAAGTCATGTCTCAATGAGTCTAACCGAGAAGTGAGTCGGCTGAAGAAGGATAAAATTGCCCAGAATGAAAAGCTGGAGTCTGCGGTCCACAAGAGGAATGACACGGAAGCTTATCTAAGAACTCTTGCCAAGAAGCTCTATCTTATGCTGGAAGGTACTCCTTTTAAACCGACTGTGTTGATGCTTGCAAATGAATCTTGTCTAGTCGACTCACTAATTTTTTTTTGACTGCAGAATTCTGTCGAGACTTTGACGAGGAAACCGGAAGGGTCGAGACGGGTCTGGACCCTATCGCTTCTCCAGTTTGCGATGAAACTGCCATGAACGTGCTCCGACTGGAGTCTCGTGTCGCCAGCGTCACAAGTTACCTCGCGCGTCTGAAGGTGGCGGTCTCACGAGTCGACTCATTGCTCTGGCCAAGGGCGACGCTTCAAAATGACCTGGAATCTGTGATGGCTCGACTAGAGGAGATCCCTGATCGAGTGCAAGAATGGAAGAAGTCCTCCGCCCGGTGTGGAGCTGACGTGGCGGTGTCCTTAGTACGAGTCCACTGCAAGGAGGCTCGTAAAGACAAACTGGCGGTGATCAAGGTCGCCAACACCAAAAGGCATGACTTCCAGTCCTTCATGGAGACTTTCATCGCTGCTGCCACTCGGATCGCGGATGGGATCGACTTGGACGAATTCGTCGAACCTGCCAGCCCTCCTCCTGCCGAGTGAACAAACTTATGAAATTTGAATCTGTCTTAAATTTGCCTCGGAATGCCGAGTGATTGCTGTAACCGTTAAACTCCTTCGGGCTTGATGCTCGAATACTTTTGATTTGCTACTTGGAACTTTAGGATTTATCCGAATTGCTTTTGGGCATACTTGCGATTGCTTTTGAGATCTGCTCCGTTGTGTTTGTGGCATAGCTCAGAGGAGAAGGTTGCAGTTGACCTGCGCTTCGTCGTCCTTGCGGACAAGGATGGAGCGTACGTTGTATTTGTGGCATAGCTCGGAGAAGAGGGCCCCGGTCGACCTGCACCTCATCATCCTTGCAGACAAGGATGGAGCGTATGTTGTATTTGTGGCGTAGCTCGGAGAAGAGGGCCGCGGTCGACCTTCACCTTGTCATCCTTGCACGCAAGGATGGAGCGTACGTTGTATTTGTGGCATAGCTCGGAGAAGAGGGCTGCGGTCGACCTGCACCTCATCATCCTTGCGGATTTTATGAACTTAGGCGAGCACTGGACTGCAGCTGAGCCCTCGAGTGGGAGGATTGCTCACCACTCAGTAGGATTTTACAAACTTAGGCGAGTACTGGACTGCAGCTAAGTCCCCGAGTGCGAGGATTGCTCGCCACTCGATAGGATTTTACAAACTTAGGCGAGTACTGGACTGCAGCTAAGCCCCCAAGTGGGAGGATTGCTCTCCACTCGGTAGGATTTTACAAACTTAGGCGAGTACTGGACTGCAGCTAAGCCCCCGAGTGGGAGGATTGCTCTCCACTCGGTAGGATTTTACGAACTTAGGCGAGTACTGGATTGTAGCTAAGCCCCCGAGTGGGAGGATTTCTCTCCACTCGGTAGGATTTTACAAACTTAGGCGAGTACTGGACTGCAGCTAAGCCCCCGAGTGGGAGGATTTCTCTCCACTCGGTAGGATTTTCTTTCGAGCTTAG
>NC_041388.1:605052910-605131243 GCF_002162155.2 Triticum dicoccoides
GGATTGCTCTCCACTCAGTAGGATTTTACAAACTTAGGTGAGTACTGGACTGCAGCTAAGCCCCCGAGTGGGAGGATTGCTCTCCACTCAGTAGGATTTTATGAACATAGGCGAGTAATGGACTGCAGCTAAGCCCCCGAGTGGGAGGATTGTTCTCCACTCGGTAGGATTTTACAAACTTAGTCGAGTACTGTACTGCAGCTAAGCCTCCGAGTGGGAGGATTGCTCACCACTCGGTAGGATTTTACAAACTTAGGCGAGTACTGGACTACAGCTAAGCCCCCGAGTGGGAGGATTGCTCTCCACTCGGTAGGATTTTCTTTCGAGCTTAGGCGAAACAGATTCGCGTCTAAGCCTCCCGAGTGAGAGGCTTGCTCATCACTCGGTAAGATTTTCTTTCGAACTTAGGCGAAACGGATTCGTGGCTAAGCCCACCCACTAGGGGATTTCAGAGGTAAATAAAAACAACAACAATCATGCGAGAAGACCGAAAAGCTCTTGTCTTTGACGAACAAATTACAAAGGTACTTCTTATTACATTTTATTCAAACAAGTGCTTAAGTGTAAAAGGGGAGAAGCAGCTCCACGTTCCAAGCCCGTGGCTCGTCTTTCTGATGCTCAACGCTGTAAAGATGGTATGCTCCATTGTGGAGAACTTTGGTGACGATGAAGGGGCCTTCCCAAGCCGGGGCGAGCTTGTGTGGTTTCTGTTGATCCACTCAAAGAACCAGGTCTCCTTCTTGAAAGGTTCGACCCCTCACGTTTCTGGCGTGGAATCGACGCAAGTCTTGCTGATAAATGGTCGACCGAATCAAGGCCATCTCTCTTTCCACCTCTAAGAGGTCGACTGAATCCTGCCGGGCCTGCTCTGCTTCCTCTTCAGAGAAGAGCTCGACTCGGGGTGCGTTGTGGAACAGGTCACTTGGCAGAACAGCTTCGGCTCCATAGACCAAAAAGAAAGGAGTTCGTCCAGTCGATCAATTGGGAGTTGTCCTCAAACCCCAAAGAACTGACGGAAGTTCATCGACCCAAGCGCCTGCTACATGTTTGAGATCACACATCAGTCGGGGTTTCAGTCCTTTGAGAATTAGGCCATTCGCTCTTTCTGCTTGTCCGTTTGACTGCGGGTGAGCGACTGAAGCATAGATGACTCATGTGCCTTGAGAAGCGCAGAAAGCTCTAAACTCATCAGAATCGAAGTTCGACCCGTTTTCCGTGATGATGTTGTGTGGAACTCCATATTTGAATGTCAATTCTCTGATAAAACTGACAGCGGTGCTGGCTTCAAGACTCTTGATAGGTTTAGCTTCGATCCATTTGGTAAACTTGTCGACTGCCACGAGCACGTGAGTGAAGCCACTCCTACCAGTTCTCAGTGGTCCAACTTTATTCAATCCCCAAATAGCAAAGGGCCAGACGAGGGGGATGGTCTTCAGGGCTGACGCTGGCTTGTGAGACATGTCCGAGTAAAACTGGCAGCCTTCACATCTGTCGATTGTATCTTTCGCCATTTCATTTGCTCGTGGCCAATAGAATCCGGCTCGGTATGCTTTGGCCACGATGGCCCGAGAGGACGCATGGTGGCCACAGGTCCCCGAGTGGATGTCGTTGAGGATCATTCGACCTTCTTCTGGCGTTATGCATCTCTGACCGACTCCAGTCACGCTTTCCCTGAACAATTGTCCTCTTATCACAGTAAAGGCCTTGGATCGACGGACGATCTGTCGAGCCTCTTCTTCGTCCTCTGGGAGTTCCTTTCGGAGGATGTACGTAATGTACGGCACTGTCCAGTCGGGAGTGATGACTAGAACCTCCATGATTATGTCGACCACGGCTGGGACCTCGACTTCAGTCAGATCTGTGGCGCTCTTAGGCTGCGGGGGCTCTTTAGTAAAAGGATCTTCTTGAACTGTCGGTGTGTGAATATGTTCCAAAAACACATTGCTGGGAATGGCTTCTCTCTTGGAACCTATCTTTGCCAAGTCATCGGCTGCTTGATTTTTCAGACGGGGTATGTGATGGAGCTCTAACCCCTCAAACTTCTTTTCCAACTTCCTCACCGCATTGCAGTAACCAGTCATGGATGGGCTTCTAACGTCCCATTCTTTCATCA
Organism: Triticum dicoccoides; assembly: GCF_002162155.2. NCBI lineage: Eukaryota > Viridiplantae > Streptophyta > Magnoliopsida > Poales > Poaceae > Triticum > Triticum dicoccoides. Next base: position 605,055,024 of record NC_041388.1, read on the forward strand.
CCTGATTGACCACCAAATCTGAGTCGCCATAAACCATAAGGCGACGGATGCCGAGTGAAATGGCCATACGTAACCCATATAGGAGTGCTTCATATTCTGCTTCATTATTGGAGGAATCGAAGTGAATCTGGAGGACGTATCTGAGCTTGTCTCCTCGGGGGGATACCAGTACCACCCCGGCACCAGAACCATTCAGCATTTTGGACCCATCAAAGAACATGGTCCAGTGCTCCGAGTGAACTTGAGTCGGCAGTTGCTGTTCGATCCACTCGGCGAGGAAATCTGCTATTGCTTGGGACTTGATAGCTTTCTTTGCCTCAAACTTGACATCTAAGGGAAGGAGTTCAATCACCCACTTTGCCACTCGACCAGTTGCATCTCTGTTGTGTAGAATCTTCGACAATGGAGCGTCGCTGACGACTATAACAGAGTGATTAGAGAAATAGTGTGCAACCTTCTTCGTGGTCATGTAAATCCCATAAACAAGCTTCTAATAGTGTGGATATCTCTGCTTTGCCAGAGTCAGAACTTCAGAAATATAATAAATTGGGCGCTGAACTTTATAAGCTTTTCCCTCTTCTTCCCGCTCGACCGTAAGTACTGTACAGATGACTTGTCGAGTGGCTGCTATATAAAGCAGTAAAGGCTCTTTGCTGATTGGGGCAGCAAGCACCGGCTGGGTGGAAAGCAGGGCTTTTAGCTCTGCAAATGCTGCATCAGCTTCAGGAGTCCACTCGAACTTATCTGATTTCTTCATCAGTCGGTAAAGAGGCAGTGCCTTTTCACTGAGGCGAGAAATGAATCGACTTAGGGCGGCCAAACAACCAGTAAACTTCTGGACGTCATGCACACGCACAGGGCGTTTCATCCGGAGTATAGCACCCACTTTCTCTGGGTTAGCATCGATCCCTCGTTCGGAAACGAGAAAACCGGGTAATTTTCCGCCCGGAACTCCAAACGTGCACTTTGATGGATTAAGCTTGATATCATACCTTCTGAGGTTGGCAAAGGTTTTAGCAAGGTCAGTCAGTAGGTCGGAACCTTTAAGTGACTTGACCACAATGTCATCCATGTATGCTTCCACATTCCGACTGATCTGAGTGAGCAAGCACTTCTGAATCATCCGCATGAATGTGGCTCCAGCGTTCTTCAAACCAAATGGCATAGTGACATAACAGAAGCACCCAAATGGGGTGATGAAAGCTGTTTTTATCTCATCAGGTACGTACAGACGGATCTGGTGGTACCCGGAGTAAGCGTCCAAAAAGGACAAACACTCGCACCCCGCAGTCGAGTCAACTATCTGGTCGATGCGAGGGAGAGGAAAGTGATCTTTCGGGCAGGCCCGATTGATATGTTTGAAGTCGATGCACATGCAAAGTGAGTCGTCCTTCTTTGGGACCATCAAAACATTGGCTAACCACTCAGAGTGGTAAATCTCACGGATAAACTCAGCTGCCAAAAGCCGAGCCACCTCTTCACCGATTGCCTTCCTCTTCTGTATGGTGGACCATCGAAGATGTTCTTTGACTGGTTTCACTTTTGGGTCGACTCGCAAACGGTGCTCAACCAGTCCCCTGGGAACACCTGGCATGTCTGAAAGTTTCCATGCAAAGATGTCCCAGTTCTCACGGAGGAACTGGGTGAGCGCTTCTTCCTATTTGGAGTCGAGTGTCGTTGAAATGTGAGTCGGAGCAGCATTGGGATCCGTCGGGTGAATGTGAATCGACTTTGTTTCGCCAGACGGCTGGAATGCTGAATCCGTGGCGGGCTTCTTGGCTCGCAACAAATCACCCGGATCTGCATTTTTTTGATATTCTTGCAATTCTACTACGGCCATCTGTGCATCGGCGATCTTTGTGCCCTTTTGGAAGCACTCTTCCGCCTTCTTCCAACTACCAGTGATAGTGGTCACCCCTTTGGGACCAGGCATCTTCAATTTGAGGTACACGTAACATGGTCGAGCCATAAAGCATGCATAAGCTGGCCTCCCCAGAATAGCATGATAGGCACTCTGGAAATCCACAACCTCAAATGTCAACTTTTCTCTGCGGTAATTCTTGGAATCACCGAAAACCACGTCAAGAGCAATCTGGCCGAGTGATGCAACCTTCTTGCCAGGAATGACCCCATGGAGACTCATATTACTTTCACTGAGTCTGGACATCGGAATGCCCATTCCTCTCAACGTCTCTGCATACAGTATATTCAGGCCACTGCCACCATCCATTAGAACTTTAGTCAGTCGAGTGCCTTCGACTACTAGGTCGACCACCAACGCTTGCCTCCCATGGGTGGCTATGTGCGCTGGGTGATCAGACTGGTCGAATGTAATGGCAGTCTGGGACCACTTCAAATAGCTGGGTGTCACCGGAGCGACCATGTTCACTTCTCTATTGATGACTTTCAGTCGACTTCTACTCTCAACGTCAGCGAAAATCATCAGAGTGGAATTCGGATGGGGATAACCATCGTCATCCTCTTCCTCATCCTCAACCTTGTCTGCTTCTTTCTCCTTTTCCTTGGGTTGTTTCTCTCGGAATTGTTGGATTAGGAGTCGACACTGCCGAGTGGTATGCTTCGGGTAAATGAAATTACCCTCTTCATCTTTTTTGGTGTGGATGTGGCATGGCAAATCCAGCACATCATTTCCATCTTGATCTTTTACTTTCTTGGGGTTCCACGGTCCCTTGGGCTTCCCCTTGAACTTTCCTTGAGTCACGGCTACTTCTGCTTCCGACTGGAGTTTCCTCCTCCGGTTTCGTGGGCGACTGCTTTGTGCTAGCCACTCCGGAGTCGGTCTTCTTCTTCACCGTTGGCATATTTGGTGGCAATTTCCATCATCCGAGTCAGAGTCATATCTCCTGTCTGACCGAATTTCATATTCAACTCCCGATACTTGACGCCTTCTTTAAAGGCACAAATTGCCTGATGATCAGACACATTCTCCACCGTGTGATGCAATGTGATCCATCTCTGGATATAATCCCTCAAAGACTTATTCGGTTTCTGAACGCAACACTGTAATTCGGTCAGCCCTGTCGGCCGTTTGCAAGTACCTTCGAATGTCCTGACAAATACTCGGGCAAGATCTTCCCAAGTATAAATACTGCTTGGTGCTAACTGATTCAGCCATGCTCTAGCCGAGCCCTCCAGCATCAGAGGAAAGGTGTTTCATGGCCACTTCATCATTGCCTCCACCAATCTGGAAAGCCACTTGGTAGTCTTCAAGCCAAGTATCAGGCTTGGACTCACCAGTGAACTTACTGACTCCAGTCGCCAACCTGAAGTTGGGGGGAATCACTGCAACCCTGATGGCTCTGCTGAAGCACTCCGGACCTGAGACATGCACTCTGCTGCTGGTTGGTAGATCTCGATCATGACCCTCTCGGTGAGATCTGTTTCTGTTGACCAAGCCCTGAACAAGAATAGATCTCGCATCAAAGCTTGGCTCTCTAGGGTTGACTAGAATCCCTCGCCCCATACTGTGAGGGCGCCTGTCATCATGTTGCCGAGGCACGTACGACCCACTCCTTGGGGGAGGTGTGGGAACTCGATGACGATCATCGCAATCGACTCAGTGGTCATACTGCCCACAGTTTCTGTACTGATCTCGTCGGTCTCCACGTCCCTCACGACTCGGGGGCGATCTTGGGCTGTGAGCCGACTGAACTATGTCTGCAACCACGGACCTGCTATGGATCCTATTCCGCGACTGAGATACTACTGTATTCTGCTCTCCTGCCGCACGGAGCAAAGCTCGGATCTGCACCAGACCTCGACCAGCTTCTGACTGGGAAAGTTGGATCGACTCCGCTATCCGGGTTGCAGCTACGAGATTTTGGATCGGAGTTCGGTATACCTGAGTTGGACGCGGAAAGAGTTGACGTCGACTGGATTCAGGAGCACGCTGTCGAGCACGCTCGTCGAGTGCACGCTAGAGATTCTCCAGTCAAGTGCGCTCAGCCAAGTTGGCCAGGCGTGCCTCCTCCAAGGGGTAGGCCTCAGGGGTTTCTCCAACGATAGGAGTGTGAAGTGCATCCATTTTTCTGGCGGCGAAGTTCTTCTCTCCGTTGCGAGGAGAGGGGTTCGGGGCGGTACTCTTCATGAATACGCGACGGATCGCCGCCCCCATCGCCTCCGTCTTCATGGGTGAAGCTAGGAGTACTGCGCGGTCCATTGACCATCAAAACTTCTGCCGCGGGGTCGCTGCTATCGCACTCAGATGCAGTCTCTACGGAGCCAGTCGACAGATCGAACAGGCCGTAGAGGGTTTCGTCGGGCTCGATTGCCGCGACTTGAGGGGTGGCCGACTGGCGAGCCACCGCATGCTTCACCCACCGCTGAAGCCTCGATCGACCGGAACATTTGCTCCGGTGGGCCGCAGGGAGGGGGGAAGCCATAGGAGCCGACCGATACTGGGTCGACGGCTGCCGCAGGAGGACGCCGTGGACGCACACGCGAAAGTGCGTTGCACCGCGGACGGGGAGTGCGTCGACGTCGAGTGGAGCCTCCTGAAGCCAAGCGGAGTCGTCAGCGACAAAAACGAGCGCGCCGAGACGGATCTCGCGACCCTCAGCCAAACCTCCGCCTGAAAACATGATGAAGGGGATAGGAAAAATTGCAACTTCTCTAAAAAGTCGCTAAGACACCTGCCCCACGGTGGGCGCCAACTGTCGTGGTTCTAAGTATGACAGTAGAATGGGGGTAGGAATGTAGAGGCAAGATCCTAGCTATCGAGGAGTTGTGCACACGAGTTTTACGAGTTCAGGCCCTTCTCGGAGGAAGTAACAGCCCTACGTCTCGGAGCCCGGAGGCGGTCGACTGGATTATGCGCGTGTGTGTTACAGGGGGTGCGAACCCTTGTCACTGAGGAGGGGTGGCTTATATAGAGTTCGCCAGACCCCTCCCACCCTCAGTTACAAAGGGTTTAAGGTACATAAAGGGAGCGACGTTACTAGTAACACCTGTAATAAAAGTACATAAATGACCATTAAATCTATGACTTAAATCCCGACCGTTGCAGAGTGAGTGACTCTTAGTCTTCTAGTAGTCGAGTGGTTATTAGTCTTTTGGTAGTCGATTGGTTGTTTGTATGGTCGAGTGTCTTCAAGACTGTCGAGTGGGACATGGCTTTATGATCGAGTGGACGATGATTTTTCTTCGACTGCTTCTGGTTCTTTAAGGGATGACCTTGGGGAGGGTATCTTGATCAGATTCATGACCCTACCCTAGGTACATAGCTTCGTCATCTCCCACATGTTCCACGATGATCTCATCGGATGAACCACGATGTCGGGGATTCAATCAATCCCGTATACAATTCCCTTTGTCTATCGGTATGTTACTTGCCCAAGATTCGATCGTCGGTATCCCCATACCTCGTTCAAACTCGTTAACGACAAGTCTCTTTACTCGTTCCGTAACGCATGATCCCGTGACCAACTCCTTAGTCACATTGAGCTCATTATGATGATGCATTACCGAGTGGGCCCAGAGATACCTCTCTGTCATACAGAGTGACAAATCCCAATCTCGATTCGTGCTGATGACCCACAAGTATAGGGGATCTATTGTAGTCCTTTCGATAAGTAAGAGTGTCGAAACCAACGAGGAGCAAAAGGAAATGATAAACGCTTTTCAGCAAGGTATTCTCTGCAAGTACTGAAATAAGTGGTAACAGATAGTTTTATAATGAGATAATTTGTAACGAGCAACAAGTAACAAAAGTAAATAAAGTGCAGCAAGGTGGCCCAATCCTTTTTGTAGAAAAGGACAAGCCTGGAGAAACTCTTATATAAGGAAAAGCGCTCCCGAGGACACATGGGAATATCGTCAAGCTAGTTTTCATCACGTTCATATGATTCGCGTTCGGTACTTTGATAATTTGATATGTGGGTGGACCAGTGCTTGGGTGATGTTCTTACTTGAACAAGCATCCCACTTATGATTAACCTCTATTTCAAGCATCCGCAACTACAGCAAAAGTATTAAGGTAAACCTAACCATAGCATGAAACATATGGATCCAAATCAGCCCCTTACGAAGCAACGCATAAACTAGGGTTTACGCTTCTGTCACTCTAGCAACCCATCATCTACTTATTACTTCCCAATGCCTTCCTCTAGGCCCAAATAGTGGTGAAGTGTTATGTAGTCGACGTTCACATAACACCACTAGAGGCTCGACAACATACATCTCATCCAAATATCGAACGAATACCAAATTCACATGACTACTAATAGCAAGACTTCTCCCTTGTCCTCAGAAACAAACATAACTACTCACAAAGCATATTCATGTTCATAATCAGAGGGGTAATAATATGCATAAAGGATCTAAACATATGATCTTCCACCAATTAAACCAACTAGCATCAACTACAAGGAGTAATTAACACTACTAGCAACCTACTAGCACCAATCCCAGACTTGGAGACAAGAATTGGATACAAGAGATGAACTAGGGTTTTGAGATGAGATGGTGCTGATGAAGATGTTGATGGAGATTGTCGTCTCCCGATGACAGGAGCGTTGGTGATGACGATGGCGATGATTTCCCCCTCCGGGAGGGAAGTTTCCCCTGTAGAACAGCTCTGCCGGAGCTCTAGATTGGATCCGCCAAGGTTCCGCCTCGTCGCGGCGGAGTTTCGTCCCGAAAGGTTGCTTCTTATTTTTTTTCTCGACGAAAGACTTCATATAGGAGAAGATGGTCATCGGAGAGCCACCAGGGGGGCCATGAGGTAGGGGGCGCAACCTAGGGGGGCGCCCCCCACCCTCGTGAGCAGGGTGTGGGCCCCCTGGTCTTCATCTTTGGCGAGGATTTTTCATTATTTATTATAAGGTGTTCCGTGGAGTTTCAGGACTTTTGGAGTTGTGCAGAATAGGTCTCTAATATTTGCTTCTTTTCCAGCCCAGAATTCCAGCTGCCGGCATTCTCCCTGCTTATGTAAACCTTGTAAAATAAGAGAGAATAGCCATAAGTATTCTGACATAATGTGAAATAACAGCCCATAATGCAATAAATATCGATATAAAAGCATGATGCAAAATGGACGTATCAACTCCCCCAAGCTTAGACCTCGCTTGTCGTCAAGCGAAAATCCGAAATCGAAAAATATGTCCACATGTTTAGAGATGAAGGTTCGATAAAAATAAAATACGGACATGAGGGCATCATGATCATTCTTATAACAGAAACTTATATAATTCTTGTCATATGATATCTTATGCTAGAGTAATAATTCAATCAGAATATCAAGTATGAATCGTAAACTTCATTGAGAACTAACAAACTACAATCTCGGTCATTGAAGCAATTGCAATTTATCATAACATAGGAAAGAGTCAATGTATAAGAGCTTTTCAGCAAGTCCACATACTCAACTATCATATAATCTTTCACAATTGCTGACACTCACGCAATACTTATGGGTATGGAGTTTTAATCGGACACAGAGAAAGATAGGGCTTATAGTCTTGCCTCCCAACGTTTTACCTCAAGGGTAATGTCAACAGTAATAGTTTATGTAAACTCACATCCAATTAGCCATATATACCAGGATCTTTCCAACATATTGTGCTTGCCAAATGATAAAATGCAAAAAGGAAGGGTGAAGATCACCATGACTCTTGCATAAGGTAGAAGATAATGATAAAAGATAGGCCCTTCGCAGAGGGAAGCAGAGGTTGCCATGCGCTTTTATGGTTGGATGCACAAAATCTTAATGTGAGAGAATGTCACTTTATATTGCCCCTTGTGATATGAACCTTTATTATGCAGTCCGTCGCTTTTATTACTTCCACATCACAAGATTGTATAAAGCTTATTTCTCCCACACCAATCAATCATACATATTTAGAGAGCAATTTTTTTATTGCTTTGCACCGATGACAACTTACTTGAAGGATCTTACTCAATCCATAGGTAGGTATGGTGGACTCTCATGGCAAAACTGGTTTAAGGGTATTTGGAAGCACAAGTAGTATCTCTACTTGGTGCAATGAATTTGGCTATCACGAGGGGGAAAGGCAAGCTCAACATGTTGGAGGATCCAAGACAATATAATTTATCTCAAATGTAAGAAAACATAACCCATTACGTTGTCTTCCTTGTCCAATGTCAACTCGTTAGCATGTCATATTTTAATGAGTGCTCACAATCATAAAAGATGTCCAAGATAGTATATCTACATGTGAAGACCTCTCTTTCTTTATTACTTCCTATTAATTGCAACGATGACCAAACTATGCTTGTCAACTCTCAACAACTTTTATTCATCATACTTTTTCTATGCGAGCTCATTACTCTCCATGAGATCCATATGATCTCTTTGTTTCTTTTTATTCCTTTCTCTTATTTTATTCACTTAGGATCATGGCAAAATAATCAAGCCCTTGACTCAACACTAATCTTTATTATATAGCTCACGAACTCGATTACATAGAGAGATCATAAAGCAAAACTCACAACTATATCATGCCACAAACTTTATTCTACTAGATCAAAATACTACTAATAAGATCGAACTAAGAAAAACGGTAAAGATAAAAGTGATGGTGATACGATACCGGGGCACTCCCCCAAGCTTGGCAGTTGCCAAGTGGAGTGCCCATACCCAGATACTCAATTCTTCTTTGTTGGAGGAGACGGTGGAGGTGTTGTTGATGATGCGGGCTTGTCATCCATCTTCCAAGGCATAGGTTCACCATCATAGAAAGATGATCGAGTCTCCGGAATCCTCGAATCTGCAGCCAAACTCATTCTTTTGAATCTATATTCATACTCACTGTTTTGGTTTTGCAGGTCATAGATTTGGGCTTGGAGGTGCTCGATCTTCTCATGTAGCTTGAAGATGGCCTCCTCGGTGTTCTTGGCATCCGGCTTGTAGTTGTTAGTGAACTCTGCGAGAATCATGTGGTTAGCGTTGATTCCACGCTCCACCATCCCCTGGCACTTGAAAACATCTTGCTCCATTGCTTCGAGCCTCGTCTCCACGCTTCTGATTCCCTTTGGTCCCTCAGCATCGCGGATGTGCAGCAACCCATCACGCATCTCAATGGTTTGAGGGTGTCGCAGCACCTCCACGAGGTAAGGGTTGATGACCTTCTCGAAGAACTTGTCCTTGGAAGCACTTGGGGACGTCATGATAATCTAGATCTGTCAGAAAAACAACTCGAAACAAAAACAGGAGATTTTTGCGTGATACGGAAGTCAAAACCTTCGGGAGAATATATAATGAATTTTTACCGACCAAAATACGTATCGTCCAAGAAAACGGAGTCTGGAAGGCACACGAGGTGCTCACGAGATAGGGGCGCGCCCAGGGAGGTAGGGCGCGCCCTCCACCCTCGTGAGGCCCTCGTGTCCTTCCCGGACTGCTACTTAATTTTCTATTTTTCTAAATATTCCAAAATGGATAAATATTGCCTTAAAAATTGTTTTGGAGTCGGTTTACTTACCGTACCACATAGATATTCCTTTTCGGAGTCTGAAACGTTCTGGAAAGTGTCCCTTATGTATTCCTCCGGGGTTACGGTTTCAATAATATTGGTTTCAACATTTATGGGATTACCTGAGATATAATGTTTGATTCTTTGACCGTTTACCACCTTTGGATTTGTGCCTTCGAAGTTGTTGATTTTTATGGCACCGGAGCGATAGACCTCCTCGATAACATAGGGGCCTTCCCATTTAGAGAGAAGTTTTCCTGCAAAAAATCTTAAATGAGAGTTGTATAGCAATGCATAATCACCTACATTAAACTCACATTTTTGTATCCTTTTGTCATGCCATCTTTTAACCTTTTCTTTAAACAACTTGGCATTTTCATAAGCTTGGGTTCTCCATTCATCAAGTGAGCTAATATCAAATAACCTCTTTTCACCGGCAAGTTTGAAATCATAGTTGAGCTCTTTAATAGCCCAATATGCCTTATGTTCTAGTTCGAGATGTAAGTGACATGCTTTTCCATATACCATTTTATACGGAGACATACCCATAGGATTTTTATATGCAGTTCTATAGGCCCATAATGCATCATCAAGTTTCTTGGACAAATTCTTTCTAGACCTATTGACAGTCTTTTGCAAAATTAATTTGAGTTCTCTATTACTCAATTCTACTTGACCACTAGACTGTGGGTGATACAGAGATGCAATTCGGTGATTGACGTCATATTTAGCAAGCATTTTACGGAAAGCACCATGAATAAAATGTGAACCACCATCAGTCATTAAATATCTAGGGACTCCAAACCTCGGAAAAATAACTTCTTTAAGCATTTTAATAGAAGTGTTATGATCAGCACTACTAGTTGGAATAGCTTCTACCCACTTAGTAACGTAATCAACAGCAACTAAAATATGTGTATATCCATTAGAGGCAGGAAAAGGTCCCATATAATCAAAGCCCCAAACATCAAACGGTTCAATAACAAGTGAATAATTCATAGGCATTTCTTGACGTCTACTAATATTACCAATTCTTTGACATTCATCACAAGATAGGACAAACTTACGGGCATCCTTGAAGAGAGTAGGCCAATAAAACCCGGATTGCAATACCTTATGTGCAGTTCTATCTCCCGCGTGGTGTCCTCCATAAGTTTCGGAGTGGCACTTGCGTAGGATATGTTCCTGTTCATGCTTAGGTACACAACGTCTAATAACACCATCTACTCCTTCTTTATAAAGATGTGGGTCATCCCAAAAGTAATGTCTCAAATCATAGAACTTTTTCTTTTGTTGGTATGTGAAGCTAGGTGGTATAAATTTAGCAACTATGTAATTAGCATAATCAGCATACCAAGGGGTACTACGAGAAGTACTTATGACATTTAGTTGTTCATCAAGAAAGCTATCATCAATAGGTAGTGGGTCATCAAGCACATTTTCTAACCTAGACAAGTTGTGTGCAACGGGGTTCTCAGCTCCTTTTCTATCAACAATATGCAAATCAAATTCTTGTAGCAAGAAAACCCATCTAATAAGTCTAGGTTTAGCATCTTTCTTCCCCATGAGATATTTAATAGCAGTATGATCAGTGTGGATAGTTACTTTAGAATCAACAATATAAGGTCTGAACTTATCACAAGCAAATATAACTGTTAAAAGTTCTTTTTCAGTAGTAGCATAATTTATTTGAGCATTGTCTAGAGTCTTACTAGCATAATGGATAACATTTAATTTCTTATCAACTCTTTGTCCTAGAACAGCACCTACAACATAATCACTAGCATCGCACATAATTTCAAAGGGTAAATTCCAATCAGGTGGCTGAACAATAGGTGCAGAGACTAATGCTTTCTTAAGTATTTCAAATGCTTCTACGCAATCATCATCAAAGACAAATGGTATATCTTTTTGTAATAAATTAGTCAGAGGCGGAGAAATTTTTGAGAAGTCCTTGATGAACCTCCTATAAAATCCGGCGTGACCAAGGAAACTTCTTATACCTTTGATGTCCTTGGGACATGGCATCTTTTCAATAGCATCAACCTTGGCTTTATCAACTTCAATACCTCTTTCAGAAACTTTATGCCCCAAGACAATACCTTCATTAACCATAAAGTGGCACTTTTCCCAATTCAAGACAAGATTAGTTTCTTCACATCTCTGCAAAACTCGATCAAGATTACTCAAGCAATCATCAAAAGAAGATCCATAGACAGAAAAGTCGTCCATGAAAACCTCACAAATCTTTTCACAAAAGTCAGAGAATATAGCCATCATGCATCTTTGAAAGGTAGCAGGTGCATTACATAAACCAAAAGGCATATGTCTATAAGCAAAAGTACCAAAAGGGCATGTAAAAGTAGTCTTTGATTGATCTTTAGCCGACACAGGTATTTGAGAGAAACCAGAATAACCATCTAGAAAGCAGTAATGTGTATGTTTACATAATCTTTCTAGCATTTGATCAATAAAAGGTAAGGGGTAATGATCTTTCTTAGTAGCCTCATTTAATTTGCGGAAATCAATTACCATCCTATAACCTGTAATAATTCTTTGTGGAATCAATTCATCTTTATCATTAGGAACAACAGTAATACCTCCCTTCTTAGGGACACAATGAACAGGACTTACCCACTGACTATCAGCAACGGGATAAATTATACCTGCCTCCAGAAGCTTTAGTATTTCTTTTCTTACCACTTCTTTCATTTTAGGATTCAGACGTCGTTGAGGATCACGAACTGGTTTGGCATCTGCTTCCAAATTTATTTTATGTTCACATAGAGTGGGACTAATACCCTTAAGATCATCAAGAGTATATCCAATAGCAGCACGGTGCTTCTTCAGAGTTTTCAATAATCTTTCTTCTTCATGCTCTGAAAGGTTAGCACTAATAATAACAGGATATATCTTCTTTTCATCAAGATAAGCATATTTAAGATTATCAGGCAACGGTTTAAGCTCAAACACGGGATCACCCTTAGGTGGAGGAGGATCCCCTAGGATTTCAACAGGCAAATTGTGTTTTAGCATAGGTTCTTGTTTAAAGAATAGTTCATCTATTTTCCTTCTTTCATTCATAAACATATCATTCTCATGGTCTAGCAAATATTGTTCTAAAGGATCATTAGGAGGTACGGCAATAGAAGCAAGACCAATAATTTCATCCTTACTAGGCAATTCTTCTTCACGGTATTGTTTACTAAATTTAGAGAAATTAAATTCATGAGTCATATCATCCAAGCCGACAGTAACAACATTCTTTGTGCAATCTATGGTAGCATTAACAGTATTTAAGAAGGGTCTACCAAATATAATGGGACAAAAGCTATCTTGTGGGGAATTAAGAACAAGAAAATCAGCAGGATATTTAGTTTTCCCGCACAAGACTTCAGCATCTCTAACAATTCCCATTGCGGAAATAGTATCTCTATTAGCAAGTTTAATTGTGACATCAATATCTTCTAGCTCAGCAGGTGCAATTTCATGTTTGATTTCTTTATACAAGTCATAAGGCATAACACTAGCACTAGCACCCATATCACATAAGCCATGATAACAATGATCTCCTATTCTAACAGAAATAACAGGCATGCCTATCACAAGTCTAGGTTTATCTTTAGCACAAGGTTTAGCAATTCTAGCAGTTTCACCGCAGAACTGAATAACATGCCCATCAATATTATCAGACAAGAGCTCTTTAACAATAGCAATATTAGGTTCAACTTTAACTTGCTCAGGAGGTGTATATGTTTTAGTATTGCTTTTACAAACCACAGTTGAAGCTTTAACATGATCCTTTATCCTAACAGGGAAAGGTGGTTTCTCAACATACGAAGTAGGAACAATAAGATCATTATAAGTGACAGTCTTTTCTTCAACTTTAATAGGTTCAGCTACTTTTACTTCTATGGGAGGATGATATTTAAACCACTTCTCCTTTGGGAGATCAACATAAGTAGCAAAAGATTCACACAAAGAAGCTACTATCTCAGAATCAAGTCCATATTTAGTGCTAAACTTACGGAAAATATCGGTATCCATAAAAGATTTAACACAATCAAACTTAGGTGTCATACCTGACTCCTTACCATTGTCGAGGTCCCAATCTTCAGAGTTGCGTTTAATTCTATCGAATAAACCCCATTTGAATTCAATAGTCTTCATCGTAAAAGAGCCAGCACAAGAAGTATCAAGCATGGTGCGATTGTTATCAGAAAGCCGAGCATAAATTTTTTGAATAATTGTTTCTCTTGGAAGCTCATGATTGGGGCATGAATATAACATTGATTTAAGCCTCCCTCAAGCTTGAGCGATGCTTTCTCCTTCGCGAGGCCAAAAATTATATATATAATTGCGATCACGATGAACAAGATGCTAGGGTAATACTTTTGATGAAATTCCAATTTCAATCTTCTATAGTTCCATGATCCCATATCATCACATAGCCTATACCATGACAATGCGTCTCCCTTCAAAGATAAAGGGAAGACCTTCTTCTTAGCAACATCATCGGGAATACCTGCAAGCTTAAATAATCCACAAACTTCATCCACATATATTAGGTGTTCATCAGGATGCTTTGTTCCATCTCCTGTAAAAGGATTAGCTAGCAGTTTTTCTATATACTTGAAGGATACTCATAAGGAATTTCATTTTCAATAGGTTCAGTAGGTTGAGGAACAACTCTTTGCTCTACTGGTCGGGGTGAAGATACCCCGAACAAGCCCCTCAGAGGATTACTTTCCATAGTAACAAGTGACAGTAAATTTCAGCACACTATATAAATTTTTCCTTACCAAATTCCACCTACCAAAGGCGCTTCACTCCCCGGCAACGGCGCCAGAAAAGAGTCTTGATGACCCACAAGTAGGGGTTCTATCGTAGTCCTTTCGATAAGTAAGAGTGTCGAACCCAACGAGGAGCAGAAGGAAATGATAAACGGTTTTCAGCAAGGTATTCTCTGCAAGTACTGAAATAAGTGGTAACAGGTAGTTTTGTAATGAGATAATTTGTAACGAGCAACAAGTAACAAAAGTAAATAAAGTGCAGCAAGGTGGCCCAATCCTTTTTGTAGCAAAGGACAAGCCTGGAAAAACTCTTATATCAGGAAAAGCGCTCCCGAGGACACATGGGAATATCATCAAGCTAGTTTTCATCACGTTCATATGATTCACGTTCGGTACTTTGATAATTTGATATGTGGGTGGACCGGTGCTTGGGTGCTGTTCTTACTTGAACAAGCATCCCACTTATGATTAACCTCTATTGCAAGCATCCGCAACTACAACAAAAGTATTAAGGTAAACCTAACCATAGCATGAAACATATGGATCCAAATTAGCCCCTTACGAAGCAACGCATAAACTAGGGTTTAAGCTTCTGTCACTCTAGCAACCCATCATCTACTTATTACTTCCCAATACTTTCCTCTAGGCCCAAATAATGGTGAAGTGTTATGTAGTCGACGTTCACATAACACTACTAGAGGCTAGACAACATACATCTCATCAAAATATCGAACGAATACCAAATTCACATGACTACTGATAGCAAGACTTCTCCCTTGTCCTCAGGAACAATGTAACTACTCACAAAGCATATTCATGTTCATAATCAGAGGGGTAATAATATGCATAAAGGATCTAAACATATGATCTTCCACCAATTAAACCAACTAGCATCAACTACAAGGAGTAATTAACACTACTAGCAACCTACTAGGACCAATCCCGGACTTGGAGACAAGAATTGGATACAAGAGATGAACTAGGGTTTTGAGATGAGATGGTGCTGATGAAGATGTTGATGGAGATTGCCCTCTCCCGATGAGAGGAGCGTTGGAGATGACGATGGCGATGATTTCCATCTCCGGGAGGGAAGTTTCCCCGGCAGAATAGCTCTGCCGGAGCTCTAGATTGGATCCGCCAAGGTTCCGCCTCGTGGCGGCGGAGTTTCGTCCCGAAAGGTTGCTTCTTATTTTTTTCTCGACGAAAGACTTCATATAGGAGAAGATGGTCATCGGAGAGCCACCAGGGGCCTACTAGGTAGGGAGCGCGCCCTAGGGGGGTGCCCCCACCCTCTTGAGCAGGGTGTGGGCCCTCTGGTCTTCATCTTTGGCGAGGATTTTTCATTATTTATTATAAGGTGTTTTGTGGAGTTTCAGGACTTTTGGAGTTGTGCAGAATAGGTCTCTAATATTTGCTCCTTTTCCAGGCCAGAATTCCAGCTGCCGGCATTCTCCCTCCTTATGTAAACCTTGTAAAATAAGAGAGAATAGCCATAAGTATTGTGACATAATGTGAAATAACAGTCCATAATGCAATAAATATCGATATAAAAGCATGATGCAAAATGAACGTATCACGTGCCAACCCAACAGACACTTACGGAGATACATGTAATGCACCTTTGTAGCCACCCAATTACGTTGTGACGTTTGGTACACCCAAAGCATTCCTACGGTGTCTGGGAGTTGCACAATCTCATGGTCTAAGGAAATAATACTTGACATCCAGAAAAGCTACAACAAACGAACTACACGATCTTTGTGCTATGCTTAGGAAATGATACTTGACATTAGAAAAGCTTTAGCAAACGAACTTCACGATCTTGTGCTACGCTTAAGATTGGGTCTTGTCTATGACATCATTCTCCTAATGATGTGATCCCGTTATCAATGACATCCAATGTCCATGGGCAGGAAACCATAACCATCTATTGATCAACGAGCTATTCAACTAGAGGCTTACTAGGGACATGTTGTGGTCTATGTATTCACACATATATTATGGTTTCCGGTTAATACAATTATAGCATGAATAATAGACAATTATCATGAACAAGGAAATATAATAATAACCATTTTATTATTGCCTCTAGGGCATATTTCCAACACAAGGGTGAAGTGGGGGAGAGGAAAACGAGAGGCAAATGGCAAATAATGTAATGCGAAGGATAAGAGTAGTGATGGGTACTTGGTATGTATTGACTTGGCGTAGATCTCCCCGGCAACGGTGCCAGAAATCCTTCTTGCTACCTCTTGAGCACTGCATTAGTTTTCCCTTGAAGATAAAATGGTGATGCAGTAAAGCAGCGTAAGTATTTCCCACAGTTTTTGAGAACCAAGGTATCAATCCAGTAGGATACCACGCGCGAGTCACCTCGTACCTACACAAACAAATAAGAACCTCGCAACCAACGCGATAAAGGGGTTGTCAATCCCTTCACGACCACTTGCAAGAGTGAGATCTAATAGAGATGATAATAATAAGATAAATATTTTTGGTATTTTTATGATATAGATTGAAAGTAAAGATTGCAAAATAAAATAGATTGGAAACTCGTATGAAGGAAAATAGACCCGTGGGCCATAGGTTTCACTAGTGGCTTCTCTCAAGATAGCATAAGTATTATGGTGGGTGAACAAATTACTGTCGAGCAATTGATAGAAAAGCGAATAATTATGAGAATATCTAGGCATGATCATGTATATAGGCATCACGTCCGCGACAAGTAGACCGAAAAGATTTTGTATCTACTACTATTACTCCACACATCGACCGCTATCCAGCATGCATCTAGAGTATTAAGATCATAAGAATAGAGTAACGCCTTAAGCAAGATGGCATGATGTAGAGGTATAAACTCATTCAATATGATGTAAACCCCATCTTTTTATCCTCGATGGCAACAATACAATACATGTCATTTCCCTTTCTGTCACTGGGATCGAGCACCGCAAGATTGAACCCAAAGCTAAGCACTTCTCCCATTGCAAGAAAGATCAATCTAGTAGGCCAAACCAAACTGATAATTCGAAGAGACTTGCAAAGATAAACCAATCATACATAAAAGAATTCAGAGGAGATTCAAATATTGTTCATAGATAGACTTGATCATAAACCCACAATTCATCGGATCTCGACAAACACACCGCAAAAGAAGGTTACATCGAATAGATCTCCAAGAGAATCGAGGAGAACTTTGTATTGAGATCCAAAGAGAGAGAAGAAGCCATCTAGCTACTAGCTATGGACCCGAAGGTCTGAGGTAAACTACTCACACATCATCGGTGGGGCCATGGAGTTGATGTAGAAGCCCTCCGTGATCAATGCCCCTCTGGCGGAGCTCCAGAAAAGGCCCCAAGATGGGATCTCTTGGGTACAGAAGGTTGCGGCGGTGGAAATAGGGTTTCATGGTGCTCTTGGATGTTTGCGGGGTATATGAATATATATAGGAGGAAGAAGTAGGTCGGTGGAGCAACGAGGGGCCCACGACGATAGAGGGCGCGCCCAGGGGGGTAGGCGTGCCCCCTACCTCATGGCCTCATTGATTGTTTCTTGATGTCCACTCCAAGTCCTCTGGATCACATTTGTTCCGAAAATCACGTTCCCGAAGGTTTCATTCGTTTGGACTCCGTTTGATATTCCTTTTCTACGAAACACTGAAATAGGCAAAATAAAACAGCAATTTGGGCTGGGCCTCCGGTTAATAGGTTAGTCCCAAAAATAATATAAAAGTGTAAAATAAAGCCCTTAACATCCAAAACAGATAATATAATAGCATGGAACAATCAAAAATTATAGATACGTTAGAGACGTATCAGACACTTCACCATTGTTTGGGCCTAGGGGAAGGCATTGGGAAGTAATAAGTAGATGATGGTTGCTAGAGTGACAGAAGCTTAAACCCTAGTTTATGCGTTGCTTCGTAAGGGGCTGATTTAGATCCATATGTTTCATGCTATGGTTAGGTTTACCTTAATACTTCTGTTGTAGTTGCGGATGCTTGCAATAGGGGTTAATCATAAGTGGGATGCTTGTCCAAGGAAGGACAGTACCCAAGCACCAGTCGACCCACATATCAAATTATCAAAGTACCGAACGTGAATCATATGAACGTGATGAAAACTAGCTTGACGATAATTCCCATGTGTCCTCGGGAGCGCTTTACTTTATATAAGAGTCTGTCCAGGCTTGTCCTTTGATACAAAAAGGATTGGGCCATCTTGCTGCACCTTATTTACTTTTATTACTTGCTACTCGTTACAAATTACCTTATCACAAAACTATCTGTTACCGATAATTTCAGTGCTTGCAGAGAATACCTTACTGAAAACTGCTTATCATTTCCTTCTGCTCCTCGTTGGGTTCGACACTCTTACTTATCGAAAAGGCTACGATAGATCCCCTACACTTGTGGGTCATCACCTATTGACATAGTGCCCAGTCCCAGTTGCTTCTTTTTGCTTGTTTTTTACTTCGCAAAGCATCTGAAGGAAATATGCCCTAGAGGCAATAATAAAGTTGTTATTTATATTTCCTTATATCATGATAAATGTTTATTATTCATGCTAGAATTGTATTAACCGGAAACATACATGTGTCAATACATAGACAAAATGAGTGTCACTAGTATGTCTCTACTTGACTAGCTCGTTAGTCAAAGATGGTTAAGTTTCCTAGCCTTGGACAAGAGTTGTCATTTGATGAACGGGATCACATCATTAGAGAATGATGTGATTGACTTGACCCATCCGTTAGCTTAGCACTATGACCGTTTAGTTTATTACTGTTGCTTTCTCCATAACTTATACATGTTCCTATGACTATGAGATTATGCAACTCCCGAATACCGGAGGAACACTTAGTGTGCTATCAAACGTCACAATGTAACTGGGTGACTATAAAGATGCTCTACAGGTGTCTCCGATGGTGTTTGTTGAGTTGGCATAGATCGAGATTAGGATTTGTCACTTCGTGTATCGGGGAGGTATCTCTGGGCCCTCTCGGTAATGCACATCACTATAAGCCTTGCAAGCAATGTGACTAATGAGTTAGTTGCGGGATGATGCATTACAGAACGAGTAAAGAGACTTGTCAGTAACGAGATTGAACTAGGTATTGAGATACCGACGATCGAATCTCGGGCAAGTAACTTACCGATGACAAAGAGAACAACGTATGTTGTTATGCGGTTTGACCGATAAAGATCTTCGTAGAATATGTAGGAACCAATATGAGCATCCAAGTTCCGCTATTGGTTATTGACCGGAAGTGAGTCTCGGTCATGTCTACATAGTTCTCAAACCCGTAGGGTCCGCACGCTTAACGTTCGATGACGATTGGTATTATGAGTTTATGTGTTTTGATGTACCGAAGGTAGTTCAGAGTCCCGGATGTGATCATGGACATGACGAGGATTCTTGAAATGGTCGAGACATAAATATCGATATATTGGAAGGCTATGTTTGGACACCGGGATGGTTCCGGATGAGTTCGGGCATTTTCCGAAATACCGGGAGGTTACCGGAACCGCCCGGGGAGTCAATGGGCCTTATTGGGCCTTAGTGGAAGAGAGGAGGAGGCGGCCAAGGTGGGGGCGCGCCCCCGAATCCCAATCCGAATTGGGAGGGGGCCGGCCCCCTTTCCTTCTCTCCTTCTCCCTCTTCCTTCTCCTACTCCAACTAGGGAAAGGGGGGGAACCCTACTCCAACTAGGAGTAGGAATCCCCCTTGGGGGCGCCATAGAGAGGGCCGGCCCTCCCCTCCTCCACTCCTTTATATACGGGGGAGGGGGCACCCCATAGACACACAAGTTGATTGTTTAGCCGTGTGTGGTGCCCCCTCCACGGAACTCCACCTCAATCATATCGTTGTAGTGCTTAGGCGAAGCCCTACGTTGATAACTTCATCATCACCGTCATCACGCCGTCGTGCTGACGAAACTCTCCCTCGCCTCACCTGGATCAAGAGTACGAGGGACGTCACCGAGTTGAACGTGTGCAGATCGCGGAGGCGCCGTGCGTTCAGTACTTGATCAGTTGGATCGTGAAGACGTTCGACTACATCAACCGCGTTTCATAATGCTTCCGCTTTCGGTCTACGAGGGTACGTAGACATACTCTCCCCTTCTTGTTGCTATGCATCTCCTAGATAGATCTTGCGTGATCGTAGGAATTTTTTTGAAATGTTGTGTTCCCCAACAGTATCCCTATCAAATGGAGTCCAAACGCATCGAAACTTTTTGGAGATTTTTTTAGACCAGAAGACAACTTGGGAGCCAAGGAAGTGGACGAGGGAAGACCTGTGGGGACCACAACCCACCAGGGTGCGCTAGGAATCCCAGGCTCGCCCTGATGGGTTGTGGGGCCCACGTAGCTCTCCTGCACCGCCTCTTTGTCCTATAAATTCTCAAATATTCCATAAACCCTAGGGGAGTCGATGAAACACAATTCGAGCTGCCACAAGTTCCATAACCACGACATCCAATCTAGAGCCCTTTTCCGACACTCTGCCGGAGGGGAACACGATCACGGCGGGGTTCATCATCCTCATTGGTGCCTCTCCGATGATGCATGAGTAGTTCACCATAGACCTATAGTTCCGTACGCAGTAGCTAGATGGCTTCTTCTCTCTTTTTGATTCTCAATACAATGGTCTCTTAGAGATCTATTTGATGTAATGATTTTTGCGGTGTGTTTGTTGGGATTCGATGAAGTTTGAGTTTATGATCATATTTTTATCCATGAATATTATGTGAGTCTTCTTTAATCTCTTATATGCATGATTATTTATAGCCTCGTGTTTCTTCTTTGAATCCTTGGTTTAGTTAGGCCAACTAGATTGATTTTTCTTGCAATGGGAAGAGGTGCATTGTGATGGGTCCGATCTTGTAGTGTCGTCTCCCAGTGACAGAAGGGGCAGCGAGGCACGCATGTATCATTGCTATTAAGGATAACAAGATGGGTCTATTCCTACATGAATAGGTCTTGTCTACATCATGTCATCGTTCTTATTGCATTACTCTGTTTCTCCATGAACTTAATACACTAGATGTATGCTGGATAGCGGTCGATGTGTGGAGTAATAGTAATAGATGCAGGCAGGAGTCGGTCTACTAATCTTGGACATGATGTTTATATATTGATCATCACCTTGGATATCATCATAATTATTTGTTCTTCTATCAATTTCCAAACGGTAATTTGTTTACCCACCGTGTGCTATTTCTCGAGAGAAGCCACTAGTAAAATCTATGGCCCCGGGGTCTATCTTTTATCATATTTTCTTTCCAATATATTTTTTACCATATTTATTTTCAGATCTATATTTCCAAAAACCCAAAAAAATACCTTGCTTCACTTTTTCTTTCTTTATTTTATTTTGAGTTTTATCGAGATCTATTTATCCAATCTATCACAAAACAATCTATCTTATTACCGTGGAGCGATTGACAACCCCTCTTTCGCGTTGGGTTGCAAGTATTTGTTCTTTGTGTGCAGGTACCATTTACATAGTCTTGCTTGGTCCTCCTACTGGATTGATACCTTAGTTTCATAACTAAGGGAAATACCTACCGTAGTTGTGCTGCATCATCTCTTCCTCTTTGGGGAAATACCGACGCAGTTTCAAGCCGCATCAAGTTCCCCCTAGTTTTTGGTTGAAGCTTCATCTTGAACCGTCGTGCTGAAGTCTTGACGAGCTCCTCCTTTGAGTTTGTGGCCAGTAGCTCCGCTAACTTGCTAACATCCCTAACAAACCACCAAAATGTCTGGCTTTCGTGATTTCGGCCTTTGTCGAAACCAATGTTAACGAAGGTTCTGGACGTCGCCACTCGACTACCTAATCCGGGCCAAAACCTGGCTTGATCTGGCACACGTACCCAAGGGACGCTGGTCCCACAGAAGGTCCCATCACCATCATTACACTTTGTTTCTCGCGCCCGGGATCTACCAGGCAGGCAGATCCAATGCGATCTTTATAGCATGAGTTTCATGATATGCAGGCAAAAAAGTGAATGCATACTACCAAACGGGTCGATTTTACAACGCATGGGCCTGTTTGAACTTTTTTTGCGGGGAAATAATTTGTGTTACCCAAATAGTAGGATTACACTCAGCATGACATTGTTCGACGACCTCATCAGGCAACCAAACGCGTTCGTGGATACTAGTTGTATGGCTATGATAAAGCACCTCAAGGACCTATATGGGCAATATAGCAAAGCTATTATTCCGGAGATCAAGGTGAACACATGAGATTTAGTCGAAGTCCATATCAAGCACGAGAGAAGGGAGAACAATCGGGAGGTACATGAGCTACCAAAAAGTTTTTGTTAGCTTAGAATAAGGAAAACACTTGCATTCTACCGGCTGATGCGCGGAGGACATCGTCGGGTTGAGCTGTCGTAATGATCGTACGGTGTTTTAAGCCACCACGTGCAGACACATGCCCGGATTGACAATGTCTTCGGCGTTTCTAAGACATCGTCATTGTTGCAGAGGAGAGTTGCTGAAACATCGTTGTTGTTGCAAAGACACGTTTTTTAAACAGATCGCGCACACCTAGATTGCAATGTCACCGGTGTTTCTGAAACATCGACGTTGTTGCAGAAGCATGTTTCTAAAAGTTCTTGCAGAGACGTGTTTCTGAAACATCATCGTTGTTGCAAAGGCACGGATCTGCGAGCTCACGGGATTGCAACATCACTAGTGTTGTTGAAACATGGCCAATGTTGCAATATATACGACGTCAGTGACGATGCACGAGGCAAAGGGGGACGTTGTGGGCCGATTGGTTAAGCTTGATCTGACGGTGGGGGAGGCAGCGGATAAGATAAAAAAGTCTAGCTAACTGAGGGTTAGTCGGTTCTGTTTTCCCCTACCTCGCCTCACGCAGAAATCACCACGAAGCCCTAATAACCGCCTTCCACCCCGCTTCCCCATGGCAAACCATCGCGGCCGCCGTGAAAGTGACGGACGTGACCACGCTGACAACCTCCACCTCTGCCCGAGCCACCCAGCGGTACACTTCGATGTTACCACCGCCGCCGGGCGACAGATCTTTTCCGTCCATGGCTGCGGGCAGAGCGAACAGCTCGTTTCTCCGCGCGGATACACCCGGCACCGACTCACCGAAGTCCGTTCCGATTCCGCGCCAGTGATTGTTGTCTTCTCAGGCAGGGATGGGAGGTACTTCACGGACTATGGTTCTCAAGGCATGCAGGTCCGAGGTATGGACCAACTCATGGACGAATTATTGTTCCACTCCAGACATGAGGGGGATGCAAAACTTCTGCAACAATCGGACGTCTTGATCTTGGGGGACTTCCTCGACGCCACGGTATTGGAGGAACCGTCCAGAACTGACACCATCTGGGTTCGTTTGGTACGTGAATGGTCACTGCAATTTCATACGAGGATCGATCATGAGGGGTCTTTCCACACCTATCCTCATGTGGGTGGGCCGTTTCGTAGGTTAGACGAAGCTTGCCGTGCCATCGGCCGCTATCTTTCCGACCGCCTGCATCCCAAAATGCACTTGAAGTGTACCCCGGAGAAGGCTATATGGCGAGAGCTTTACTGGCCAGACGGCAGGAGGAAGAATCGTTTGAAATCACTGCCAATTGATGATAGCCGTCGTTGGGAGCTCCAGCTGGTTCAAGCTTTGACGGACAAGTATAACGATGACCACAATCTTTCGGGGGGATCTCGCGTATGAGCTCCAAGATGTTGTGCGCTACCGGTATTTTCATGACGGTGATAGCGATGGGAGGTACTACCATATCAATTTCACAGCAAAGACCAAAGGAGCTTATGGTTTTGACTGCGGCATCGACAATCTGTTATTCTTCGCTGAAGCTATCCAGAAAGGGCGCCATGAGTTGGTGGTCAGCTGTATCTGCAGGGTTGATCCTTCTGATGATGAAAATGGCCACTGCTATGCTTGTTCAACTGATGTGAAACACCCCAAGGCCGACGCGTACATTGGTGGTCAATCTGAAAGTGGTTGGTTGAGGGGCATGTTTCGTTTTGAGGGACCCAAGGAAGATTTGGGACATACTGACGCCGAACTGGAAGCTGAGGAGGCCTCCGTAAGACGTATGTATAAGGAGTTGGCTGACCCACATTTTATGGAGACATACATGGTACCTTCGAGAATATCTTTCCCTCTGTGGTGAAGTACTCCGGGAGCTCTGGTGAAGACTAAGAAGGGCGTACGCTAGAGTGGAAAGTACCAGGAGTCGGTTCCTTGCATTTGATGCGAGTTGTGACTTGAGTTGCCAAAAGTTTTAGACCTAATTTTGTGATATTTCGTGTCTAAGATACCAATTAGTACATACATTTGGTTGAACTATTTATAACAAGCTGCACTGTTTCTGAAGAAAAGAAAACGCGGGTTACTCAGTCCGAGTAAATTCAGTGGATTGGGCGTTCCCAATCTCAAGGGACTAAATATTTGCTTGTTAACTTCTTGGGTCAGAAAATATCGCGTAGAGAATCATAAATTGTAGAAACAAATTGTGTACTTGAAGATAATACTCCATCTGATCCATATTAGTTGTCGTCGCTTTAGTACAAATTTGTACTAAAGCAGCGACGGGTAATTATGGATCAAAGGGAATAACAATCCCCAGATATGTTCTAGGAGTACTATTCAGAGGCAAACACTTGGAAAAAGAATTGTGGGCTGAATTCAATTGGGATTTATGTAGTGACTGGAATCACTCTAAAGCAAATTTTGTTCCTGCAATGTGCCAATTGAGCATCCCGCCCCGGGTGCACGTTTTTCATATGGTTATTAAGCCCAACATCAATGTGTCTAATAGGCAAAACATAGTTGACAAATCCTGTAACTTCTGTTCGGAGAAGGAAACGGTGATGCATCTTTTTTTCGAATGTGTGGTGGCCGAATTTTTTGGCTCAGTAGTAAGAAGAATGTGATCATCAGTAGTATGGTTTTCAGTGCTTCACTGTAGGCTTTTGTGGAAATAAAGGGCGGATTGGTATGAAGGTACTCTGGCAGAAGCTGTTTCCTATGATCAGGGAGGGAACAGAGGCTGCTGTGCCCGGCAAAGGAACAGCGAAGTTGGAGACGCTCCAGTGGATGCTGCTGCTGCTGCTAGAACGGAAGAGCCGCGCGCTAGCCAAATATTGGAGCGCGAGGAAGAAGCTTAAGATCTTTCAAGAAGGTTTTCATGGTCGCCTGGGTTTGATAATGCTGCATTTGAAATTTTTTGCCGGTGTTCTCCTTTCCTGGGTCGAGTTAAGTTTGCTGCTGTATTAGTGTGATGTGATTCTACGAGGCCATTTGGAATCTCGCCGCTCCGTAACTCCGCCGCGGAGCGGAGCGGCACTCGGTGAAATTTTGGTGAGCGGCCAGATGGGTGCTCCGCTCCCTGGCGAAGGAGCAGAGTATTGCCGAACACAGCCTACATCGATATGAGCCTGTAATGAAGCACGTAAAACGGTGATGTTTCGTTCAACGAAATGGAACAGAAGTGCATCCTATATGTATGGCTCTAAAGGGCATCGGCCACTCCTAGTATGGTATAAATATGTTGATGCGGAAATGTTGTCAACTTGGTCCCATGGTCTAGTGGTTAGGACATTGGACTCTGAATCCAGTAACCCGAGTTCAAGTCTCGGTGGGACCTTGTTTTTTTGCATTTTCCTCTTCTTCTTTTTTTTAGCATACAGCGAACCCAACTTCTTTTTTGCATTTTCTCTCTTCTTCTATTTTTTTTTTGCATTTTCCTCTTCTTCTTTTTTTTAGCATACAGCGAACCCAACTTCTTTTTTGCATTTTCTCTCTTCTTCTATTTTTTTGCATGCAGTCAGAGATGCAATTCAAGAAGGCCAGATTTTAGCTCAATATCAGCTCCGCGCTAGATATCAACTCTCCTGTAGTTACTGTGAAAAAAAAAACTCTCCTCTCTGGTTAAAGGCACTGCGAGTCGCAGAATACTCATGTTGAACAGGTAAAACATTGTACTCCAGAATGGCAAGTAAATCAAAAAAAAAAGTTAAGTAGGTATGCTTACCAAAACTACTGGCCACTTGCAGCGCCGTTTATTCCCAGTACAGATTACGGATTTATTCTCAGTATAAGTTACAGAAAACTGTCTCACTGAAGAGGGTGGGAGATAAAGAAAGCCTACTCCTCGTATACACAGTTTTTTCACCTACTAGGACAGCAAAATATGCACATCAGACGATGGATTATACACATCTGAGATTAACAACAACAAAAAAAAAGTCTCAGCTCATGTAAAGTATCACTAATCTATGGTGATCCTACACAACAGCTCTGTCTTCCAGCTCTACTGGATCCGGGAGCATCTCCTGCGAAGCCTTCTTGAAGGAGAAGGAATTTTCCTCCTCGTCGCTTCCTTCGGATTTTGCTGACTGCCTACAGGTAAGTACTTTCCCTGATGTTTGCACCTCGGAGTACTGGTACGAGTGCCCATGGAAAGCAGAACGCCAAGAGCTTCGGGATGAGGTACTTGTGAGCCGAGCTGAACTGGGGCTCGAGAAGAGCTCTTCCCGCACCACCCCTAGCGGGTTCTCCAGCGCTTTCAAGATGTACCGAGCAAGAGGCCGCCTGGAGGGCTTTGGATTCAGGCATGTCTTCGCTACAATGGAGACTGCCCATACTTCTTCTAGGTGGTCTTCGTCCACAACAAGTGAAGGGTCTACAATATTTATGACATTCTCCTTGTCATGGGTTTCAATGTAATCTAAAGTGCTTGCCAACCACTCCTCTGAGTCGGTGTCGTTTGAGCCACTCACGCCAAATTTCCCGGTGATTAGCTCTAGTAGCACCTTTCCAAAGCAGTAAATATCATATGTGCGGCTAGCAGGTGGACCTGTTAGGTGAAGAACATGCATAAAATTTTGCTCAACAGAATTATTATGCACATGCTGTACAGTATAAAACTACTGGAAAAGGGAGTTATGAAGAAGCTTTACAGACCTGACATGTTCTTGTCGAGAGACCTGCCATAAAAAAGAGAGACAGATACAGATGTCAGCCAAAGAGCCCTGATATTTTATATACTCGAACAAACATCAAGTTTTCAAAAAAAATGTGGACGATACATCTTGTGTTTGGTAGATGATGTGGAGGTTTCATCATGGCATTACCGCATAGAGACAAGGTGTAAAATTACAGTGATATGTTAGACTAACTGGAAAAAAATAGCCATTTGTCGATATATTTACTCAATTGCGTTGACTTGTACCGGTCACTATCTTGATGCAAACTGTTCGATAGGATATACCAAACAGCTCTTAACAGGTAACTTGTTTTCGATGTAACAGGGATGAGGAACCACCAACATGTTCGATAAATAGTCTAGTTGAGTGTGCAGTAACACATTCTTGGAGGAAACAGTGTGGCTACACTGCTTGTAGAAACAAAATACAGTAGTCGTCTCCAGTTCATAAGCTTTATTTTGAGCAGTAAACTAAGGATAAACTGTAGTGACCAACTAAATAGGTCATTACTTTTACTCTCGGTTGAAAGTGATATCTGTGAAAGGAAATATGCTGATGAGATACACATACAGACATACTATAACCATTTAGGCCACTAGAGTTTCTTTTAAGAGTAGCATGCTAACTATAGTAGAAGATGACATACAGGTCTTACTTTGATGATCTCAACATCCTAGAGAAGAAACTCCTGCTTCCATCACTTGGTTGAAGGCAGATTTCACTCAAACTTCCAAGGCACACTTCAAATTTGTCATCAAGAAGAACACTGCTTGCTTGGATATCTCTACAAATATTATGACGTGATCACAAATGAATAAGAACAAGTGCTGACTGGAAATATTAAAAAAAATCATGTCAAAAACTAAATCAAAGAAATTGAGCAACACGCATCAACTCGGATTTGGATGGTCAAATTATGGCAATTGCAATACCATGAGACCATGACAGAGGGACACAAGGCTTAGTCAAGCACAAAACGAATAAATTATTTAATCAACTTTACTGCATGCTGTTTATAATTATTCCTTGTTTTTCCAATGCATTTGCACATGTAAAGAAACATATGTGTGTAGGCTGTTGTTCAGCCCAAAGCTAGTGTTGCAGTTTGGAGTATTTTCTTTCTTTTGTTGCTGCCTTTTTTTTACTGGGCGTAAGCCTTGTAACTTTTGTTTTCCCATCTTCTTAATGCAAAAGCAGAGCACCTGCTAGTTCCCTTAATAAAATTCTAAACAAAAATGTCATCGAAAATTACAAAGCATGTTAGAATTAATACCATTGATATGAAGCCAATGCATCTAGGAAATATATAAGATAATATTTACAATATATTAAGCATGGCATCTGGTGTCCTCACTTCTAAATGTTGGTCGACAAAATGCTTATACATATTATTTTCTTCCAGAAATGGATCTTTGACATGCATCGAGTGAGATGTGCAATTACAACCATTTTAGATGCCTACATAGGTAATATTATTTTCCTTCTGTCACTGTCTCACTTGTGACCTCCAGTAAAACTTCTTCATTAAAATGCCATGATTTATTGAGCTGCATAGAATCTGAAATTTCCACATTCTAATCATGATGTTAATGCCGAAAAATAGCTTACCACAGCTATGCGATGTTTTATACAATAAATTTTTCTGTGACTGCCATCCTCCAAAAAATAGTGCATGGCATGCATAATCATACCTGTGAACCAATGGTGGACTACATTCATCGTGAAGGAAGCACAGGGCCTCAGCTACGCCAATTGCAATCTTCAGTCTTGTTATCCAATCCAATGAAGATAACCCCACTTCAGCATCTGCTGGCTTCCTGTGCAGTGCAGTTGTCAAATCTCCCCTTGACATGTACTTGTACACTAGCAATTCCTCGTCATCCTTGACCAAATGCCCCAGCAATGGAACAATCCTGGCATGGGATTTTTTGACAAGAAAGCTTAATTCCACTATGTTCTTCTTACTGCTCTTCACGTCGACCTTTTTTACGACAACATTTAAGCCACTCTCTAAGACACCACGATAGATGTCCCCAGAGCGCCCATGCTTGACAAGGTTATCATCTCCAAAGCCTCCGGTGACATGGTGCAACTGCTCATAGGTGAACTCATCCACGACGGCAGGCAAACCCTTGGGTGGACTGTTTGCTGCCCGGGATGGTGACATCACCATCGGATTCACACTGCTGCTCTTGCGACCAGAGCGGATGCCGTCGTCGTTCTGCTCCAGCCCTCTTCCTCTAGGCCTCCTTCTCCCCCTCCTCACCAAGCAAAACACCAGTGCTGCAAGTGAAAGGACAACCACAATAGCTGCAGCTCCAAGAACTCCAGCTAGTACATGTTTCCACCTGACGCCTTTCTTGCCCGGTGATGGGGATGCTTGTGGTGGTTCTGGCAATGGCAATCCATTCCTCTTAAAGAAATCCTCACAATCACCAGGGCTGCGCTGGCCTGGTAGGCCTGGCAAGCAATTCATCTTGATGTAGACTGTTCCCTCAGAGCCATTCTGAAATCCAGTGGTGGCCGCTTGGCCAAAGTAATTGCTAGACACATCGACCACCTGAAACCTCTTCTTGAGGGACCCCAGGACATCGCCAATCGCACCGTAGAGTGAATTCCCCGAGGCGTTAAACAGAGCTCCTGCTATGTCACCGGCGGAGGCAGACACGTCGGGAAGCTCCCCGGTGAGGTTGTTGTTGGAAAGGTCAAGGATCCGGAGAGCCTTAGTGGAGAAAACTGACGCCGGAATCCGGCCGGAGAGGCTGTTACCGGCTAGAACGAGGGTGGTCAGGTTCCCGGACATGCCGAGGTAGAGGGGCAGCTCGCCATCGACGCCGGCCGAGCGGAGGTCGAGGACGGCGAGCGACGGCGGGAGGCCGCGGCCGAACCAGGCCGGGATCCGGCCGGGGAGCGGGAACCCGGAGGCGTTGAACTCCTCGAGCGCCGGGAGCCCGCGCAGCGCGTCGACGGCGAAGGCGGCGCTGCGTTCCCCCACGCGGGTGCGGCGGAGCCCGCCCAGCCGGATCCTCGTGACGCGGTCGGCGCGGCAGGCGACGCCGGCCCAGGCGGCGCAGGGGTCGGCCTTGGCGGGCCAGTCCCGCGCGCGCAGGCCCAGGGACGCGCGCAGACCGTAGAGCGCCTGGATGTCCTGCCGCAGGAGCGTCGGCTGCGGCTGGCCCCGGGCGAGCGGCAGCAGCAGCGGCGCGAGCAGCAGCAGGCGGAGGAGGGCGCTGCGCGGAAGCATGGGTGAGGAGGTGGCGGAGCGGCGGAGTGGGGTGGGGGTGTGCGCGGTAGCGCTAAGGGCTGCGGTGGCTACGGGAGGTGGTGTCTCATGGCGCGCCCATGGCGAAGGAAGTGGTGCGCGCAAGGTGTTCGGCGCTTTGGGTGGCCCGGCCTCCGCCTATTTCCTCGCCGGTCAGCGTCTGGGGAAGCAGCGAGTTGACCACGGGGAGCACGGGGAGACGCCAGGCCGAGTGGGAGGGCCGTCGCTCACTTCCACGCGGGCCCCACCAGAGGTTCCTTCCGCCAGCGGGTGGTGGCGGTGGGGCCCGGGAGGTGGTGGCGGCGCGGGAGGGGAGGTGGTGGAGGCTGATTGGACCGAGAGCTCATCATTTGCCGCGAGCGTACGTGCGCGTTCGTGGCGCTGACCTGTGGGCCCCGTCTCGGCCGCGTATCAAGGAATGTTCTCACCTGTAGTGGTATCTTTTTGAAAAGTTATAATAAAGGAAAGGGATGATTTAGGTTGCCGTCATTTTCGAATCTCCGGGGGGCAAAAGAAAACACGATGGAATGGGTTCCTCACCGATTTCATTTTCTATTCCAGATGTGTGCGTCCAAGGCGAGCATGGTGGTGTCATATCGAATAAACGTGCTAGTGCATCGATTGAACTCATGAATCACGATGCACAATCTTGCTCCTTCAAGTCTTAGAGCAACTCCAACACTGAGACCCATTTGATCGGCTCGCGTAATTTATGTCCGCGCAAGCAAACAACACTGCTCAAGGCACAGGCACATACTCCTTCTCATTTATTGTCTGTTTTGCGTCCGTTTGAATTCATTTCCGACGCAAATTCGGTCATGTTTAGGTCAGAGACGAACACAAAGCGAACGCTTTTTGTGTACCCTTTGTCCGTCACTGTCCGCTGCATGCGAGGCATAGCCTACTTGTCACACACCCACTTTTCTCTCTTGATTTTTCTCTCCGCTGGCCCACCCACCCACGCACCGCATCTCGCCTCTGTCTCTCTCTGTCACTCGCGCCATCTGTGTCCGCACATGCAAAAAACACTGCTCAAGGCACAGATTCATTCCCATTTACTGTTTATTTTGTGTCCGGTCGGACACATTTCTGGTGCAAATTTGGGTCACATTGAGTCGGAGGCGGACACTAAGCTGACGCTTTCTGTGTCCTCTTCGTCCGCCTATGTCCGCTGCATGCGAGGCATAGCCTACCTGTCACAAACCCACTTCTCTCTCTCGCAGGCGACGCTCGTCCAGGCATCGACTCGCCGCGCCTAGCTGTGCCCGGCCTCACCTCGGAGCGCCTTTCCCAGCCATGGGGTTCGAGCACGCCCGCGCCGGGCCAGTGCTGCTGCTGCCGTCGGCCTCGCCTCCCAGCGTGCTGCGAGCTCCCCTGCCTGCTACATGTTTGACAGAATATCGGGGCGAACATGTCAAAAATGGGTTAGCGACCGTTGGCACACACCGGCTGACCCAAATGAAAAAGCGAACAATATGTCCGCTCGGCCGGTCCAAACGGATAAAACATTGGCAAAATGGATGTTCGTTTGGGTCACTGCGTTGGAGTTGCTCTTACATGTATATGAAAGGTTTTCATGATAACTTGCTTGATACGGATAGGCTCAACTATGGCGTGATAACTCTAATTCCAAAGGCACTGACATTGATGGAATTTAAAAAAATTATACCAATTTCCTAGTTGAATATCATATTTAAATTCATCACCAAAGTTTTAGTCAATAGGCTTACTGTTATTATCGAGTGGGTGATCAGGGCCTCAGACTGCCTTCCTTTAGGGGATGCATATTGGAGGGTGTTTTGGTACTCCATGAGGCAATTAATGAATTGAATAGGAAAAAACTCTCTAGTGTTCATTTCAAAATTGATTTTCAAAAGGCCTTTAACAAAATTAATCTTTGAAAATGAAACAATTTTTTCACAAATGAAATAACTGGATCATGACCATTATCTCTCAGGGGGGTGATGGTGAAAGTGAATGGGGAAACTGGGTCATACTTAAATACCCATCAGGGTTTGAGACACGAAGACCCATTGCTCTCTTACTTTCTGACCTAGTTGTAGATGTACTTTCCATTTTTAGAGGGCAAGGTTGTTAATCAAGGTCTTGTCACTAGGCTGACCAAACATTTAATGAAAGGAGATGTGGTCATAATTTAGTACGCACATGACACAATCCTTCATATGCAGGATGATTTGGAGGAGGCCAATAAAATGAAACTTGTGCTATGTCTCTCATACGTCTCCAACGTATCTAAAAAAAATTGTTCCATGCTATTATATTATCTATCTTGGATGTTTTGTATGCTATTTATATGATTTTTGGGACTAACCTATTAACCTAGAGATCAGTGCCAGTTTTTGTTTTTTCCTTGTTTTTGAGTTTCACAGAAAAGGAATATCAAACGGAGTCCAATTGACATGAAACTTTATGACGATTGTTTTTTGACCAAAAGAAGCCCACGGAGTACCGGAGATGCACCAGAGGAGTCCCGAGGCCTCCACAAGGGTGGAGGGCGCGCCCTCCGACCTTGTGGACCCCTCGTGGACTCCCCTGACTTGTTCTCGACGCCAACACCTCTTATATATCCCCAAACCTCCAGAATAGAACCTAGATTGGGAGTTCCGCCGCCGCAAGCCTCTGTAGCCACCAAAAACCAATTGGGGCCCTATTCCGGCACCCTGTCGGAGGGAGAAATCATCACCGATGGCCATCTTCATCATCCCGGCGCTCTCCATGACGAGGAGGGAGTAGTTCATCCTCGAGGCTGAGGGTATGTACCAGTATCTATGTGTTTGATCTCTCTCTCTCTCTCTCTCTCTCTCTCTCGTGTTCTTGATATGGCACGATCTTGATGTACCACGAGCTTTTCTATTATAGTTGGATCTTATGATGTTTCTCCCCCTCTACCTTCTTGTAATGGATTAGTTTTCCCTTTGAAGTTATCTTATTGGATTGAGTCTTTAAGGATTTGAGAACACTTGATGTATGCCTTGCATGTGCTTATCTATGGTGACAATGGGATATTCACGTGATCTACTTGATGTATGTTTAGGTGATCAACTTGCGGGTTCTGTGACCTTGTGAACTTATGCATAGGGGTTGGCACACGTTTTCGTCTTGACTCTCCGGTAGAAACTTTAGGGCACTCCTTGAGTTCTTTGTGTTGGTTCGAATAGATGAATCTAAGATTGTGTGATGCATATCATATAATAAAACCCGCGGATACTTGTGGTGACATTGGAGTATCTATGTGACATTAGGGTTTTGGTTGATGTGTGTCTTAAGGTGTTATTTTAGTATGAACTCTAGGGTTGTTTGTGACACTTGTAGGAATAGCCCAATAGATCGATCAGAAAGAATAACTTCTTGAGGTGGTTTCGTACCCTACAATAATCTCTTCGTTTGTTCTCCGTTGTTAGTGACTTTGGAGTGACTCTTTGTTGCACGTTGATGGATTGTTATATGATCTAATAATGTTATCATTGTTGAGAGAACTTGCACTAGTGAAAGTATGAACCCTAGGCCTTGTTTCGAAGCATTGTAATATCGTTTTTGCTCACTTTTGTTACTTGCTACCTTGCTGTTTTTATATTTTTAGATTACAAAAACATATATCTACCATCCATATTACACTTTTATCACCATCTCTTCGCTGAACTAGTGCACCTATACAATTTACCATTGTATTGGATGTGTTGGGGACACAAGTGACTCTTTGTTATTTGGTTGCAGGGTTGTTTGAGAAAGACCATCTTCATCCTACGCCTCCCACGGATTGATAAACCTTAGGTCATCCACTTGAGGGAAATTTGCTGCTGTCCTACAAAACTTTGAACTTGGAGGCCCAACAACGTCTACAAGGATAAAGTTGCGTAGTAGACATCAGTCTCTTTGAAGAGATGGCATGCTTGAAAACCAACTACCACAAGAGTAAAGTATTTTGCATAAGGCATTCTAAAGAAAGAACTAGTCTCTTTTGAATAAAGGTTCACCTATGGCAGTGGAAGCTTGCTATGAAGTATTTTGCGGTTCTAGTGGATGAGAAAAGACTTAAATAGTGACTAGGTTCATTCATTGGGAAGATTGAGAAAAGGATAGGATGTTGGCTTGGTAAAAACCTTAACATTGGGGGTTTCAGGTGAAGACCATTTTAAATAAGTCCTCTCTATCTTGTTTTGTCTGTCTCTATATGTTATATTTTTATTATCTCTCCAAAGGGATCAAGAAGAAATATGATGGACCAAGAGGTAGGTTCCTCGGGAGTGAGGTCAAAAATAAGAGAAAATGCCACTTGGTTGTTGGCTTGTGGCGGACCTAGAGCTAGGTTTCTGTAGAGTGGGACAAAAACAAGACAAAATACCACTTGGTATCTTGGCATGTGGTTTGCCTTCCTAAAGATTAGGAGGTTTAGGGAATTTGGGTTGATTTATATGGAATTAATAAATGATGGCCTTTTATCCAAGTGGTTGTGGAAGCTGCTTAATGAACTTAGCCTTTGTCATGATATGATTAGAGAAAAATATAGGGGGGAGCTCAGGTACAGGTACAACATAGAGAGGGAGATTCTCACTTTTGGTAGCGGTTGCTGAAAGTAAATGATCTCTTTTTTCCTATTGTAGATTATGTGTCGGTAATGGTGAGAAGACAAGGTTTCGGGAAGACACATGGTTATGCAATGATACACTATATCAAGTTTTCCCAAGACTATACCCAATTTCTCACATCATATTACTATTAGTGTGACTCTTGGTAGTAACCTTCCTACCTTGACTCTTTGGAGAGCCTTGGTAGGGGAGAAAGCAGAGCTTTGGACCAAGTTGCAACAAATGTATGTTTCAACCTTAATGATATAGAACATATAATGTCTTGGTTACTTACTAGTTCTGGGAATTTTAGCATTAAATCCTTTTACATTGCAATGCAAACTAGTGGTGTGGTGCCTTATAAATTTCTCCCGAGGGTGAAAATCCTCTTAGAGGCAAACTTTCATCTAGTTGGTGCTTTAAAAAAGCATTCTGACTAGAGATGTTGATACATCTCCGTTGTATCTATAATTTTTGATTGTTCCATGCCAATATTATTCAACTTTCATATACTTTTTGGCAACTTTTTATATTATTTTTGGGACTAACATATTGATCCAGTGCCTAGTGCCAGTTCCTGTCTGTTGCATGTTTTTGGTTTCGCAGAAAATCCATATCTAACGGAGTCCAAACGGGATAAAACGGACGGAGCTTAATTTTGGAAAATATGGAAAATTCTGAAGGAAAATCAACGCGAACCAGTGCCCGAGGTGGTCACGAGGCAGGGGGGCGCCCCCCCTTAGGGCGCGCCCCTACCCTCGTGAGCCCACCGTAAGGCGGTTGGCGCTCTTCTTTTGCCGCAAGAAAGCTAATATTCGGAAAAAAATCACGGCGAAGGTTTCAGGCCAATCAGAGTTACGGATCTCCATATATATACGAAACGGTGAAACAGAGCCAGAGAGAACGCGGAACCAGAGAGAGACAGAGAGATAGATCCAATCTCGGAGGGGCTCTCGCCCCTCCCACGCCATGGGAGCCAAGGATCAGAGGGGAAACCCTTCTCCCATCTAGGGAGGAGGTCAAGGAAGAAGAAGAAGAAGAAGGGGGGCCTCTTCCCCTTGCTTCCGGTGGCGCCGGAGCGCTACCGGGGCCATCGTCATCACCGCCATCTTCACCAACAACTTCACCGCCATCATCACCAAATCTTACCCCCTCTATGCAGCGGTGTAACCTCTCTCTTACCCACTGTAATCTCTACTTAAACATGGTGCTCAACGCTATATATTATTTCCCAATGATGTATGGCTATCCTATGATGTTTGAGTAGATCTGTTTTGTCCTAATGGCTATTTGATGATCGTGATTGGTTTGAGTTGTATGTTTTATTATTGGTGCTGTCCTATGGTGCTCTCCGTGTCGCGCAAGCGTGAGGGATTCCCATTGTAGGGTTTGCAATATGCTTATGATTTGCTTATGGTGGGTGGCGTGCGTGACAGAAGCACAGACCCGAGTAAGTAGGTTGTTTGCGTATGGGATAAAGGGGACTTGATGCTTTAATGCTATGGTTGGGTTTTACCTTAATGAATCTTTAGTAGATGTGGATGCTTGCTAGAGTTCCAATCATAAGTGCATATGATCCAAGTAGAGAAAGTATGTTAGCTTTGTTGGGGAATGTAGCAGAAATTTAAAAAAAATTCTACGCATCACCAAGATCAATCTATGGAGTCATCTAGCAACGAGGGAATAGGAGTGCATCTACATACCTTGTAGATCACGAGCGGAAGCGTTCAAGAGAACGGGGTTGATGGAGTCGTACTCGTCGTGATCCAAATCACTGTTGACCGAGCGCCGAACGGACAGCACCTCCGTGTTCAACACATGTACGGTTGGGAGAGACGTCTCCTCCTTCTTGATCCAGCAAGGGGAGAGGAGAGGTTGATGGAGATCCAGCAGCACGACGGCATGTTGGTGGAAGCAGCGGGATCTCGGCAGGGCTTCGCTAAGCACCAACGAGAGGGAGAGGTGTCACGGAGGGAGAGGGAGGCGCCAGGGACTTGGTTGCGGCTGCCCTCCCTCCCCTCCACTATATATAGGGGCTAGGGGGCGCCGGCCCCTCTAGATCCCATCTAGATGGGGGGCGGCGGCCAAGGGGTGGCTTGGCCCCCAAGCCAAGTGGAGGCGCCCCCCACCCCTAGGGTTTCCAACCCTAGGCGCAGGGGAAGGCCCAAGGGGGGCGCACCAGCCCACCAGGGGCTGGTTCCCTTCCCACTTCAGCCCATGGGGCCCTCCGGGATAGGTGGCCCCACCCGGTGGACCCCCGGGACCCTTCCGGTTGTCCCGATACAATACCGGTGACCCCCGAAACCTTCCCGGTGGCCGAAACTGGTCTTCCTATATATAAATCTTTACCTCCGGACCATTCCGGAACTCCTCGTGACTTCCGGGATCTCATCTAAGACTCCGAACAACTTTCGGGTTACCGCATACTAACATCTCTACAACCCTAGCGTCACCGAACCTTAAGTGTGTAGACCCTACGGGTTCGGGAACCATGCAGACATGACCGAGACAACTCTCCGGCCAATAACCAACAGCGGGATCTGGATACCCATGTTGACTCCCACATATTCCACGATGATCTCATCGGATGAACCACGATGTCGAGGATTCAATCTATCCCGTATTCAATTCCCTTTGTCAATCGGTATGTTACTTGCCCGAGATTCGATCGTCGGTATCCCAATACCTTGTTCAATCTCGTTACCGGCAAGTCACTTTACTCGTGTCGTAATGCATGATCCCGTGACCAACTACTTAGTCACACTGAGCTCATTATGATGATGCATTATCGAGTGGGCCCAGAGATACCTCTCCGTCATACGGAGTGACAAATCCCAGTCTCGATTCATGCCAACCCAACAGACACTTTCAGAGATATCTGTAGTGTATCTTTATAGCCACCCAGTTACGTTGTGACGTTTGGCACACCCAAAGCACTCCTACGGTATCCGGGAGTTGCACAATCCCATGGTCTAAGGAAATGATACTTGACACTTAGAAAAGCTCTAGCAAACAAACTACATGATCTTGTGGTATGCTTAGGATTGGGTCTTGTCCATCACATCATTCTCCTAATGATGTGATCCTGTTATCAATGATATCCAATGTCCATGGTCAGGAAACCGTAACCATCTATTTGTTGGGGAACGTAGCAGAAATTCAAAAAATTTCCTACGTATCACCAAGATCTATCTATGGAGAGACCAGCAACGAGTGGAAGGAGAGTGCATCTACATACCCTTGTAGATCACTAAGCGGAAGCGTTCAAGTGAACGGGGATGATGGAGTCGTACTCGTCGTGATTCAAATCACCGATGATCAAGTGCCGAACGCACGGCACCTCCGCGTTCAACACACGTACAGCCCGGTGACGTCTCCCAAGCCTTGATCCAGCAAGGAGAGAGGGAGAGGTTGAAGAAGACTCCATCCAGCAGCAGCACAACGGCGTGGTGGTGGTGGAGGAGCGTGGCAATCCTGCAGGGCTTCGCCAAGCACCGCGGGAGAGGAGGAGTACTTGTGAGAGGGGGAGGGCTGCGCCAGAACTTCGTGTATAGCTCCCATGCGCCTCCCCACTATATATAGGGGTGGAGGGGCTGGTCTTGCCCTCCAAGTCCATTGGGGCGTTGGCCAAGGTGGGAGGAAAGAAATCTCATTATTTCCTTCCCCACCGATTGTTATCCCCCCTTTTTAGGGATCTTGATCTTATCCCTTCGGGATATGATCTTATTCCTTCTAAGGGGGGATCTTGGTGCGCCTTGACCAGGGGTGTGGGGCCTTGCCCCCACTACCCACGTCCATGTGGGTCCCCCCATGCAGGTGGGCCCCACTCCGGAACCTTCTAGAACCTTCCCGGTA
Organism: Triticum dicoccoides; assembly: GCF_002162155.2. Lineage (NCBI taxonomy): Eukaryota > Viridiplantae > Streptophyta > Magnoliopsida > Poales > Poaceae > Triticum > Triticum dicoccoides. Next base: position 605,093,963 of record NC_041388.1, read on the forward strand.
TAATACCGAAAAATCCCGAACATTTTCCGGTGGCCAAAATAGGACTTCCCATATATAAATCTTTACCTCCGGACCATTTCGGAACTCCTCGTGACGTCCGGGATCTCATCCGGGACTCCGAACAACATTCGGTAACCACATACAAACTTCCTTTATAACCCTAGCGTCATCGAACCTTAAGTGTGTAGACCCTACGGGTTCGGGAGACATGTAGACATGACCGAGACGTTCTCCGGTCAATAACCAACAGTGGGATCTGGATACCCATGATGGCTCCCACATGTTCCACGATGATCTCATCGGATGAACCACGATGTCAAGGACTTAATCAATCCCGTATTCAATTCCCTTTGTCTATTGGTATGTTACTTGCCCGAGATTCGGTCGTCGGTATCCAATACCTTGTTCAATCTCGTTACCGGCAAGTCACTTTACTCGTTCCGTAACACATCATCCCGTGATCAACTCCTTGGTCACATTGCGCATATGATGATGTCCTACTGAGTGGGCCCAGAGATACCTCTCCGTTTACACGGAGTGACAAATCCCAGTCTCGATCCGCATAAAACAATAGATACTTTCGGAGATACCTGTAGTGCACCTTTATAGTCACCCAGTTATGTTGTGACGTTTGATACACCCAAAGCACTCCTACGGTATCCAGGAGTTACATGCTCTCATGGTCGAAGGAAGAGATACTTGACATTGGCAAAGCTCTAGCAAATGAACTACACGATCTTTTGTGCTAGTCTTAGGATTGGGTCTTGTCCATCACATCATTCTCCTAATGATGTGATCCCGTTATCAACGACATCCAATGTCCATAGCCAGGAAACCATGACTATCTGTTGATCACAACGAGCTAGTCAACTAGAGGCTCACTAGGGACATATTGTGGTCTATGTATTCACACGTGTATTACGATTTCCGGATAATACAGTTATAGCATGAATAAAAGACAATTATCATGAACAAGGAAATATAATAATAATACTTTTATTATTGCCTCTAGGGCATATTTCCAACAGTCTCCCACTTGCACTAGAGTCAATAATCTAGTTCACATCGCCATGTGATTAACACTCACAGGTCACATCGCCATGTGACTAATACCCAAGAGTTTTATGTTTGATCATGTTGCTTGTGAGAGAGGTTTTAGTCAACGGGTCTGAACCTTTCAGATCCGTGTGTGCTTTACAAATCTCTATGTCATCTCCTAGATGCAGCTACCACGCTCTATTTGGAGCTATTCCAAACAACTGTTCTCCTTGGAGCTATTCTAAATTATTGCTCCATTATATGTATCCGGTCTCTCTACTCAGAGCTATCCGGATAGGTGTCAAGCTTGCATTGTCGTAACCTTTACGACGAACTCTTTTACCACCTCCATAATCGAGAAAATTCCTTAGTCCACTAGTTACTAAGGATAACTTTGACCGCTGTCCTGTGAGCCATTCTTGGATCACTCTTGTACCCCTTGACTGACTCATGGCAAGGCACACTTCAGGTGCGGTACACAGCATAGCATACTGAAGAGCCTACGTCTTAAGCATAGGGGACGACCTTCGTCCTTTCTCTCTATTCTGCTGTGGTCGAGCTTTAAGTCTTAACTTCGTACCTTACAACTCAGGCAAGAACTCCTTCTTTGACTGGTCCATCTTGAACACCTTCAAGATCATGTCAAGGTATGTGCTCATTTGAAAGTATTATTAAGCATTTTGATCTATCCTTATAGATCTTGATGCTCAATTTTCAAGTAGCTTAATCCAGGCTTTCCATTGAAAAACACTTTCAAAATAACCCTATATGCTTTCCAGAAATTCTACGTCATTTCTGATCAACAATATGTCAACAACATATACTCATCAGAAATTCTATAGTGCTCCCACTCACTTCTTTGGAAATACAAGTTTCTCATAAACTTTGTACAAACCCAAAATTTTTGATCATCATCAAAGCATACATTCCAACTCCGAGATGCTCACTCCAGTCCTTAGAAGGATTGCTGGAGCTTTGCATACTTATTAGCATCTTTCAGGATTGACAAAACCTTCTGGTTGTATCACATACAACCTTTCCTCATTAAAATCGTCGAGGAAACAATGTTTTGACATCCTATCTGCAAGATTTCATAAATAATGCAGTAATCGCTAATATAATTCCAACAGACTCTTAGCATCGCTACGAGTGAGAAAATCTCATCGTAGTCAACTCCTTGAACTTGTCGGAAAACATCTTAACGACAAGTCGAGCTTTCTTAATGGTGACATTTACCATCATTGTCCGTCTTCCTTTTGAAATCTATCCGTACCCAATGGCCTTACGACCATCAAGTATTTCTTCCAAAGTCATGGATCCGTTCTCGGATTTTATGGCCTCGAGCCATTTATCGGAATCCGGGCCCACCATTGCTTCTCCATAGCTCGTAGGTTCATTGTTGTCTAGCAACATGACCTTCAAGACAGGATTACGTACCACTCTAAAGTAGTACGCATCCTTGTCATCCTACGAGGTTTGGGAGTGACTTGATCCGAAGTTTCATGATCAATATCATAAGCTTCCACTTCAATTGGTGTAGGTGCCACAGGAACAACTCCCTGTGCCCTGTCACACACTAGTTGAAGAGACGGTTCAATAACCTCATCAAGTCTCCACCATCCTCCCACTCAATTCTTTCGAGAGAAACTTTTCCTCGAGAAAGGACCCGATTCTAGAAACAATCCATATTGCTTTCGGATCTGAATTAGGAGGTATACCCAACTGTTTTGGGTTTCCTATGAAGATGCATTTTATCCGCTTTGGGTTCGAGCTTATCAACCTGAAACTTTTTCATATAAGCGTCGCAGCCCCAAACTTTTAAAAAACGACAACTTAGGTTTCTCTAAACCATAATTCATACGGTGTCATCTCATCGGAATTACGTGGTGCCCTATTTAAAGTGAATGTGGTTGTCTCTAATGCCTAACCCATGAACGATAGTGGTAATTCGATAAGAGACATCATGGTACGCACCATATCCAATAGGGTGCAACTATGATGTTCGGACACACCATCACATTATGGTGTTCCAGGCGGTATTAATTGCGAAACAATTTCCACAATGTCTTAATTGTGTGCCAAAACTCGTAACTCAGATATTCATCTCTATGATCATATCATAGACATTTTATCCTCTTGTCACAATGATCTGCTTCTTCACTCTGAAATTACTTGAACCATTCAATAATTCAGACTTGTGTTTCATCAAGTAAATATACTCAACATTTACTCGAATCATCTGTGAAGTAAGAACATAATGATATTCACTGCATGCCTCAGCACTCATTCGACTGCACACATCAAAATGTGTTACTTCCAACAAGTTGCTATCTTGTTCCATCTTACTGAAAATGAGGCTTTTCAGTCATCTTGCCCATGTGGTATGATTTGCATATCTCAAGTGATTCAAAATCAAGTGAGTCCGAACGATCCATTTGCATGGAGTTTCTTCATGCATATACACCAATAGACATGGTTCGCATGTCTCAAACTTTTCAAAAACGAGTGAGTCCAAAGATCCATCAACATGGAGCTTCTTCATGCGTTTTATACCATTATGACTTACATGGCAGTGCCACAAGTAAGTGGTACTATCATTACTATCTTATATCTTTTGGCATGAAAATGTGTATCACTACGACCGAGATTCAATAAACCATTCCTTTAGGTGCAAGACCATTGAAGGTATTATTCAAAAATAGAGTAACCATTATTCTCCTTAAATGAATAACCGTATTGCGATGGACATAATCCAATCATGTCTATGCTCAACGCAAACACCAATCTCGGTGGTAGAGGGAGCGTGCGATGCTTGATCATATCAACCTTGGAAACACTTCCAACATATATCGTCAGCTCACCTTTAGCTAGTCTCCGTTTATTCCGTAGCTTTTATTTCGAGTTATTAACACTTAGCAACCGAACCGGTATCCAATACCCTGGTGCTACTAGGAGTACTAGTAAAGTACACATTAACATAATGTATATCCAATATACTTCTATCGACCTTGCCAGCCTTCTCATCTACCAAGTATCTAGGGTAATGCTGCTCCAGTGGTTGTTCCCCTTATTACAGAAGCACTTAGTCTCGGGTTTGGGTTCAACCTTGGGTTTCTTCACTAGAGCAGCAGCTGAATTGCAGTTTCATGAAGTATCCCTTTGTTCCCTTGCCCTTCTTGAAACTAGTGGTTTCACCAACCATCAACAATTGATGCTCCTTCTTGATTTCTACTTTCGCGGTGTCAAACATCATGAATATTTCAAGGATCATCATATCTATCCCTGATATGTTATAGTTAATCACGAAGCTCTAGCAGCTTGGTGGCAATGACTTTGGGGAAACATCACTATCTCATCTGGAGGATCAACTCCCACTCGATTCAAGTGATTGTTGTGCTCAGACAATCTTAGCACAAGCTCAACGATTGAGCTTTTCTCCCTTAGTTTGCAGGCTAAGAAAATCGTCGGAGGTCTTATACCTCTTGACGTGGGCACGAGCCTGAAATCCCAATTTCAGCCCTCGAAACATCTCATATGTTCCGCGATGTTTCGAAAACGTCTTTGGTGCCTCAACTCTAAACTGTTTAACTGAACTATCACGTAGTTATCAAAACGTGTATGTCCGATGTTCACAACATCCACAGACGAGGTTTGGGGTTCAGCACACTGAGCGGTGCATTAAGGACATAAGCTTTCTACTGATCGCATAATCGCTACTATCAACTTTCAACTATATTTTCTCTAGGAACATATCTAAACAGTGGAACTAAAGCGCGAGCTTACGACATAATTTGCAAAAGGTCTTTTGACTATGTTCAGGATAATTAAGTTCATCTTATGAACTCCCACTTAGATAGACATCCCTCTGGTCATCTAAGTGATCACATGATCCGAGTCAACTAGGCCGTGTCCGATCATCACGTGAGACGGACTAGTCATCATTGGTGAACATCTTCATGTTGATCGTATCTACCATACGACTCATGCTCGACCTTTCGGTCTCCGTGTTCCGAGGCCATGTCTGCACATGCTAGGCTCGTCAAGTTAACCCTAAGTGTTTTCGCTGTGTAAAACTGTCTTACACCCGTTGTATGTGAACGTAAGAATCCATCACACCCGATCATCACATGGTGCTTAGAAGCGACGAACTGTAGCAACGGTGCACAGTTAGGGGGGAACACTTCTTGAAATTTTGTAAGGGATCATCTTATTTACTACCGTCGTCCTAAGCAAGGAAGATGCATAAACATGATAAACATCACATGCAATCAAATAGTGACATGATATGGCCAATATCATTTTGCTCCTTGTGATCTTCATCTTCGGGGCTCCATGATCATCATCATCACCGGCACGACACCATGATCTCCATCATCATGATCTCCATCATCGTGTCTTCATGAAGTTGTCACGCCAACGACTACTTCTACTTCTATGACTAACGCGTTTAGCAATAAAGTAAAGTAGTTTACATGGCGTTCTTCAATGACACGCAGGTCATACAATAAATAAAGACAACTCCTATGGCTCCTGCCGGTTGTCATACTCATCGACATCCAAGTCGTGAATCCTATTACAAGAACATGATCAATCTCATACATCACATATCATTCATCACATTCTTCTTGGCCATATCACATCACATAGCATACCCTGCAAAAACAAGTTAGACGTCCTCTAATTGTTGTTGCATGTTTTACGTGGCTGCTATGGGTTTCTAGCAAGAACGTTTCTTACCTACGCAAGACCACAACGTGATATGCCAATTGCTATTTACCCTTCATAAGGACCCTTTTCATCGAATCCGTTCCGACTAAAGTGGGAGAGACTGGCACCCGCTAGCCACCTTATGCACCAAGTGCATGTCAATCGGTGGAACCTGTCTCACGTAAGAGTACGTGTAAGGTCGGTCCGGGCCGCTTCATCCCACAATACCGTCAAAACAAGATTGGACTAGTAACGGTAAGCATATTGAACAACATCAACGCCCACCACAACTACTTTGTGTTCTACTCGTGCAAAGAATCTACGCAATAGACCTAGCTCTGATACCACTGTTGGGGAACGTAGCAGAAATTCAAAAAATTTCCTACGTATCACCAAGATCTATCTATGGAGAGACCAGCAACGAGTGGAAGGAGAGTGCATCTACATACCCTTGTAGATCACTAAGCGGAAGCGTTCAAGTGAACGGGGATGATGGAGTCGTACTCGTCGTGATTCAAATCACCGATGATCAAGTGCCGAACGCACGGCACCTCCGCGTTTAACACACGTACAGCCCGGTGACGTCTCCCAAGCCTTGATCCAGCAAGGAGAGAGGGAGAGGTTGAAGAAGACTCCATCCAGCAGCAGCACAACGGCGTGGTGGTGGTGGAGGAGCGTGGCAATCCTGCAGGGCTTCGCCAAGCACCGCGGGAGAGGAGGAGTACTTGTGAGAGGGGGAGGGCTGCGCCAGAACTTCGTGTATAGCTCCCATGCGCCTCCCCACTATATATAGGGGTGGAGGGGCTGGTTTCTTGCCCTCCAAGTCCATTGGGGCGTTGGCCAAGGTGGGAGGAAAGAAATCTCATTATTTCCTTCCCCACCGATTGTTATCCCCCCTTTTTAGGGATCTTGATCTTATCCCTTCGGGATATGATCTTATTCCTTCTAAGGGGGGATCTTGGTGCGCCTTGACCAGGGGTGTGGGGCCTTGCCCCCACTACCCACGTCCATGTGGGTCCCCCCATGCAGGTGGGCCTCACTCCGGAACCTTCTAGAACCTTCCCGGTATAATACCGAAAAATCCCGAACATTTTCCGGTGGCCAAAATAGGACTTCCCATATATAAATCTTTACCTCCGGACCATTACGGAACTCCTCGTGACATCCGGGATCTCATCCGGGACTCCGAACAACATTCGGTAACCACATACAAACTTCCTTTATAACCCTAGCGTCATCGAACCTTAAGTGTGTAGACCCTACGGGTTCGGGAGACATGTAGACATGACCGAGACGTTCTCCGGTCAATAACCAACAGCGGGATCTGGATACCCATGATGGCTCCCACATGTTCCACGATGATCTCATCGGATGAACCACGATGTCAAGGACTTAATCAATCCCGTATTCAATTCCCTTTGTCTATTGGTATGTTACTTGCCCGAGATTCGATCGTCGGTATCCAATACCTTGTTCAATCTCGTTACCGGCAAGTCACTTTACTCGTTCCGTAACACATCATCCCGTGATCAACTCCTTGGTCACATTGCGCATATGATGATGTCCTACCGAGTGGGCCCAGAGATACCTCTCCGTTTACACGGAGTGACAAATCCCAGTCTCGATCCGCATAAGACAATAGATACTTTCGGAGATACCTGTAGTGCACCTTTATAGTCACCCAGTTACGTTGTGACGTTTGATACACCCAAAGCACTCCTACGGTATCCAGGAGTTACACGCTCTCATGGTCGAAGGAAGAGATACTTGACATTGGCAAAGCTCTAGCAAATGAACTACACGATCTTTTGTGCTAGTCTTAGGATTGGGTCTTGTCCATCACATCATTCTCCTAATGATGTGATCCCGTTATCAACGACATCCAATGTCCATAGCCAGGAAACCATGACTATCTGTTGATCACAACGAGCTAGTCAACTAGAGGCTCACTAGGGACATATTGTGGTCTATGTATTCACACGTGTATTACGATTTCCGGATAATACAGTTATAGCATGAATAAAAGACAATTATCATGAACAAGGAAATATAATAATAATACTTTTATTATTGCCTCTAGGGCATATTTCCAACACTATTGATCAACGAGCTAGTCAACTAGAGGCTTACTAGGGACATGTTGTGGTCTATATATTCACACATGTATTACGATTTCCGGATAACACAATTATAGCATGAACAATAGACAATTATCATGAACAAGGAAATATAATAATAACCATTTTATTATTGCCTCTAGGGCATATTTCCAACAAGCTTATGCCTCTCCCTCAAATAAAATTGCAATAATGATTACCGGTCTAGTTATCGATTGCCTAGGGACAAATAACCTTCTTGTTGACAAAAGCTCTTTACTAAAACTAATTTAGTTGTGTCTTTATCTAAACAGCCCCTAGCTTTTATTTACGTGCTCTTTACTTTCTTGCAAGCTTACCCAAAAACACCTACAAAGTACTTCTAGTTTCATACTTGTTTTCGGTAAAGCAAACATCAAGCGTGCGTAGAGTTGTATCGGTGGTCGATAGAACTTGAGGGAATATTTGTTCTACCTTTAGCTCCTCGTTGGGTTCGACACTCTTACTTATCGAAAGAGGCTACAATTGATCCCCTATACTTGTGGGTTATCAAGACCTTTTTCTGGCGCCGTTGCCGGGGAGCAATAGCGTGGGGTGAATATTCTCGTGTGTGCTTGTTTGCTTTATCACTAAGTAATTTTTATTTGTTGTTCTTAGTTGTTTTCTATCTTTAGTTATGGGTAGGAAACGCAAAATACCAAAAAAATTAGTTGTACCTACTGAACCAATGGTTGAAGAACCACTCAAAATCTATCACACTGCTGAAGCTTATTACTTTGATCATCTTTGATCCCTATGTGCTCGTGCTGAAACCCCAACTAGCTTAGTTGAGGGAAAATCCTTAGATGAGCATGCTTGTTATGTGCGACACCGAATATCTGAAAAAGGGAAAATTCTATTGGGTCAAATTCGTCGTTTGCAATGTTATGCTTGGAATTTATGTGAAATTTATGATTTTACTTGTTGCTCTGAAAACCCTAAGAAACACCTTCCCTATCAATGTGAGTTTAGTGATAATGGAATCGTATCTTCGTATGCTAAGGGTGTTTACAATTACTATGATGTTCAACAAATTGAGGGATTTGTTGCTTTTAAGGGTGCTTATGAAATTGCTTCTTTGATTGAAAAGTATGATGCTACTTTTCACAAATCTGAAAAATTTGCTATACTTAAATATTGCTATGATAATTATGCTTCTAATGCTTATGTTAAACCATATATTGAGAACTACTCCGCTGTCCAAGAAGAGATTAATATTTTGCAGGAGTCTGTGGAAGAAGAAATTGATGATACTGTGAGCTCATTGGATGAAAAAGATGATGAGGAGAGCGAAGAACAAAAGGAGAAAGGGCGGATTAGCTACCCGTGCCCACCTTCTAATGAGAGTAACTCTTCAACTCATAAATTGTTTAATTTCTCTTCGTGCTTACCGGAGGATGATTGTTATGATCCCGTTGATTCTTTTGAAATATCCCTTTTTGATGATGCTTGCTATGCTTGTGGCCAAGATACCAATATGAATTATGCTTATGGAGATGAACTTGCTATAGTTCCTTATGTTAAACATGAAATTGTTGCTATTGCACCCATGCATGATAGTCCTATTATCTTTTTGAATTCTCCCGATTACACTATATCAGAGAAGTTTGCTTTTATTAAGGATTATATTGATGGGTTGCCTTTTACCGTTGCACATGATGATTTTGATGAATATAATATGCATGTGCTTGCTGCTCCTACTTGCAATTATTATGAGAGAGGAACTATATCTCCACCTCTCTATGTTTCCAATAAGATAAAATTGCAAGAAACTGTTTATACTACGCATTGGCCTTTACTTTGTGTGCATGAATTGTTCTTTTATGACATGCCGATACATAGGAAGAGACTTAGACTTCGTCATTACATGATATATCTTACCTTGTGCTCATCACTAAATTACAAATCATTGTTGATTCAAATTGGCTTTGATATACCTTGGGATCCGGGTGAATTCACTACTTGAGCACTACATGCCTAGCTTAATGGCTTTAAAGAAAGCGCTGCCAGGGAGACAACCCGGAAGTTTTAGAGAGTCATTTATTTCTGAAGAGTGCTTTTATATAGTTTAAAAACAACGAAAATAAAGAGGGGAACCCAAAACTTTTTCAAAAAGGAAAGTGAAAGTGATAGAGACAAGCATTGTTGAAGTGGGAGCTAGCCTTGAACTTTGTTCATGCTCACGGAAACTTTGTGAATCTTGATTACATAAATTTTTCAACAAAAATAATTATCCCCTTGTACAATTCCTTTGTATTATAAAAATAATGTGCCAAGGTTTGCCTTTAGGATGTTTACGATGCTTGTTGGTTTGTGCGGTGCAGGACAGAAACTTTGGCTGTAGTGCATGAATTTTAATTTTTTACTGGAACGTCAAATGGTTCTGATTCTTTTTGAAATGTCTTGCTGTACAAATTGTTTATTGTTCCCAATTTTGGAAGAATTTTTCAAGTATCAGAAGTATGGTTAATGTTCAGATTGCTACAGACTGTTCTGTTTTAGATAGATTCTGTTTTTGATGCATAGTTTGCTTGCTTTGATGAACCTATCAATTTATATCAGTGGATTAAGCCATGAAAAAGTTATATTATAGTAGACACAATGCAAAAACAAAATATGAATTGGTTTGCAACAGTACTTAGAGTAGTGATTTGCTTTATTATACTAACGGATCTTACCGAGTTTTTTGTTGGAGTTTTGTGTTGATGAAGTGTTCGATGATCGAGAAGGTCTCGATGTGAGAAGAAGGAAGAGAGGCAAGAGCTCAAGCTTGGGGATGCCCGAGGAACCCCAAGTAAATATTCAAGGTGACTCAAGCATCTAAGATTGGGGATGCTGGGGAGGCATCCCCTCTTTCTTCAACAAGTATCGGTATGTTTCCGGATTCGTTTCATTCATGCGATATGTGCAAGTCTTGGAGCGTCTTTTGCATTTAGGTTTTTACTTTTCTTTTATGCACCATGATGGTATGAGATGGTCCTTGGTTGATTTATAGAATGATCTTTGCACTTCACTTATATCTTTTGAGTATGGCTTTATAGAATGCTTCATGTGCTTCACTTATATCATTTGAAGTTTGGATTGCATGTTTCTCTTTACATAGAAAACCGTAATTTGTAGAATGCTCTTTTGCTTCACTTAGATTTGTTAGAGCACGGGCATATCTTTTTTAGAAAGAATTAAACTCTCTTGCTTCACTTATATCTATTTGGAGAGATGACAGGAATTGGTCATTCACATGGTTAGTCATAAAATCCTACATAAAACTTGTAGATCACTGAATATGATAAGTTTGATTCCTTGCAATAGTTTTGCGATATAAAGATGGTGATATTAGAGTCATGCTAGTGGGTAGTTGTGGATTGTATAAATACTTGTGTTGAGGTTTGTGATTCCCATAGCATGCACGTATGGTGAACCGTTATGTAACGAAGTCGGGGCATGATTTATTTATTGATTGTCTTCCTTATGAGTGCCGGTCGGGGACGAGCGATGGTCTTTTCCTACCAATCTATCCCCCTAGGAGTATGCACGTAGTACTTTGTTTCAATAACTAATAGATTTTTGCAATAAGTATGTGAGTTCTTTATGACTAATGTTGAGTCCATGGATTATACACACTCTCACCCTTCCATCATTGCTAGCCTCTTCGCTACCGTGCATTGCCCTTTCTCACCTCGAGAGTTGGTGCAAACTTCGCCGGTGCATCCAAACCCCGTGATATGATACGCTCTGTCACACATAAACCTCCTTATATCTTCCTCAAAATAGCCACCATACCTACCTATCATGGCATTTCCATAGCCATTCCGAGATATATTGCCATGCAACTTCCATCATCATCATATACATGACTTGAGCATTTATTGTCATATTGCTTTGCATGATCGTAAGATAGCTAGCATGATGTTTTCATGGCTTGTCCGTTTTTTGATGCCATTGCTACGCTAGATCATTGCACATCCCGGTACACCGCTGGAGGCATTCATATAGAGTCATATCTTTGTTCTAGATATAGAGTTGTAATATTAAGTTGTAAGTAAATAAAAGTGTGATGATCATCATTATTAGAACATTTTCCCATGTGAGGTTATCAAATAAAAGTGGCCAAAGAAGCCCCCCAAAAAAAGAGAGAGGCCAAAGAAGCCTACAAAAAAAGAAAAAAAAAGAAAAAAACAAAAAATTGAGAGAAAAAGAGAGAAGGGGCAATGTTACTATCCTTTTACCACACTCGTGCTTCAAAGTAGCACCATGTTCTTCATATAGAGAGTCTCTTGAGTTATCACTTTCATATACTAGTGGGGATTTTAATTATAGAACTTGGCTTGTATATTCCAATGATGGGCTTCCTCAAATGCCATAGGTCTTCATGAGCAAGCAAGTTGGATGCACACCCACTTAGTTTCAGTTTGAGCTTTCATATACTTATAGCTCTAGTGCATCCGTTGCATGGCAATCCCTACTCCTCACATTGATATCTATTAATGGGCATCTCCATAGCCTGTTAATACGCCTAGTTGATGTGAGACTTTCTCCCTTTTTGTCTTCTCCACATAACCCCCATCATCATATTCTATTCCACCTATAGTGCTATGCCCATGGCTCACGCTCATGTATTGCGTGAAAGTTGAAAAGGTTTGAGAACGTCAAAAGTATGAAACAATTGCTTGGCTTGTCATCGGGGTTGTGCATGATGTGAATATTTTGTGTGGTGAAGATGAAGCATAGCCAGACAATATGATTTTGTAGGGATGAGCTTTCTTTGGCTATGTTATTTCAATAAGACATAATTGCTTGGTTGGTATGCTTGAAGTATTATTATTTTTATGTCAAAGGATAGACTATTGCTTTGAATCACTCGTGTCTTAATATTCATGCCATGATTAGACATATGATCAAGATTATGCTAGGTAGCATTCCACATCAAAAATTATCTTTTTTATCATTTACCTACTCGGGGACGAGCAGGAATTAAGCTTGGGGATGCTGATACGTCTCCGTCGTATCTATAATTTTTGGTTGTTCCATGCCAATATTATTCAACTTTCATATACTTTTTGGCAACTTTTTATATTATTTTTGGGACTAACATATTGATCCAGTGCCCAGTGCCAGTTCCTGTCTGTTGCATGTTTTTGGTTTCGTAGAATATCCATATCAAACGGAGTCCAAACGGGATAAAACGGACAGAGCTTATTTTTGGAAAATATGGAAAATTCGGAAGGAAAATCAACGCGAACCAATGCCCGAGGTGGTCACGAGGCAGGGGACGCCCCACCTTAGGGCGCGCCCCCTACCCTCGTGAGCCCACCGTAAGGCGGTTAACGCTCTTCTTTTGCCGCAAGAAAGCTAATATTTGGAAAAAAATCACGGCGAAGGTTTCAGGCCAATCGGAGTTACGGATCTCCATATATATATACGAAACGGTGAAACAGAGCCAGAGAGAACGCAGAACCAGAGAGAGACAGAAAGATAGATCCAATCTCGGAGGGGCTCTCGCCCCTCCCACGCCATGGGAGCCAAGGACCAGAGGGGAAACCCTTCTCCCATCTAGGGAGGAGGTCAAGGAAGAATAAGAAGAAGAAGGGGGCCCCTCTCCCCCTTGCTTCCGGTGGCGCCGGAGCGCTGCCGGGGCCATCATCATCACCGCCATCTTCACCAACAACTTCACCGCCATCATCACCAACTCTTCCCCCCTCTATGTAGCGATGTAACCTCTCTCTTACCCGCTGTAATCTCTACTTAAACATGGTGCTCAATGCTATATATTATTTCCCAATGATATATGGCTATCCTATGATGTTTGAGTAGATTTGTTTTGTCCTAATGGCTATTTGATGATCGTGATTGGTTTGAGTTGTATGTTTTATTATTGGTGTTGTCCTATGGTGCTCTCCGTGTCGCGCAAGCGTGAGGGATTCCCGTTGTAGGGTTTGCAATATGCTTATGATTTGCTTATGGTGGGTGGCATGAGTGACAGAAGCACGGACCCGAGTAAGTAGGTTGTTTGCGTATGGGATAAAGGGGACTTGATGCTTTAATGCTATGGTTGTGTTTTACCTTAATGAATCTTTAGTAGTTGCAGATGCTTGCTAGAGTTCCAATCATAAGTGCATATGATCAAAGTAGAGAAAGTATGTTAGCTTATGCCTCTCCCTCAAATAAAATTGCAATAATGATTACCGGTCTAGTTATCGATTGCCTAGGGACAAATAACCTTCTTGTTGACAAAAGCTCTTTACTAAAACTAATTTAGTTGTGTCTTTATCTAAACAACCCCTAGCTTTTATTTACGTGCTCTTTACTTTCTTGCAAGCTTACCCAAAAACACCTACAAAGTACTTCTAGTTTCATACTTGTTTCCGGTAAAGCGAACGTCAAGCGTGCATAGTGTTGTATCGGTGGTCGATAGAACTTGAGGGAATATTTGTTCTACCTTTAGCTCCTCGTTGGGTTCGACACTCTTACTTATCGAAAGAGGCTACAATTGATCCCCTATACTTGTGGGTTATCAGATGTCTTACTGAAGAGGGGAGGTTGTTGTGAACCAGACTTTTTATTTTTGCGTGAAGCATGAGTCCGTTAATCATCTTTTTTACGAATGTCCCCTTGCAAGATATATTTGGAATGTGATTAGTTTCCCTTTGAGGATTGAATGCCACTTTACACATGCTGAAACATGCCTTAATGTGTGGTTAAAAAACATGGGCGAAAAGAAAAAAATATTTGGGCTTGTAGTTGTGTTGTGGAGCATCTTGGAAGCTCACAATTTGGCCTGCTTCCAGCAAAAATGGCCAACTGATCCTACCGATGTTCTTTACAAGGTTTGCTTTTGTATTAACACATTGAGTGACTTGCATGCAGGGGAGGACATAAGACTGGGACTACGGAGCTGCGCAAAGCTTCTGGATCAAGTCATAGATGAGTTCTTTTGTGCAAGATGAAGCTGGAAATCATGAATCCCCAGACTAACTTGAGAAGATGGGGCTTGAGTAGAACTGCAACCTGCTTCAAAATGCTGACGCTTGGCTTCTATTGTTGTTTCACTATAGTTTGTTTTTGCACAGGCTATCGTATGTCTTTTTTGGACGAGTGTGCTTATGAATGTGGACAATTAGCTTCAAGTTTTCATTCTCTTCTTGCTTAACATGTTCTGCTTCATCTGTTTTACTGTGGCTTAGTTCGCTAGCTAAGAGGTTAGTGTGCTATGGTTGTAATGAACTTGTGGTTTCTTTATATGAAACTGGGAGAGAAAGTATTTTTTTATTAAATAAAACTCTTATATGTATCAAATAAAAAATGTGAACAACTTTAAGTATTTCTAACACTCCGGCGCCCTCCCATGGATGACGTGTGTCCTCTATGGGGCCCATTCACCACTTCTCCCTGCTGCCTTATCTTCTCCTCGATGACTCCCATCCACATCTCACCCCTTCATCACTAATCTCCCCTCGTTCCCCAACCATCCAGCTCCCTCTAGCAGGTCACACCCTAGGATGGAGAGTGCTTGTTCGGGTAACGGGTAAGCAGCAACACGTAGCAGCAGGCAAGCATGCTTGCTACAGGAAATGTCGCGTGACATACGAGTAACAGCGGCCAGCTGGAAAGATGGTTGATGGCTCAATATTTTTTCACTTTCACACGGGTATTTATGAAGGGGTTTTGCGGGTTCTTACTCTTTTTTATGGACGATAATGCTCCGAGAATGAAGAAACCTTGTTTTCCTACTTGATGTGTAGGTACAAACACTTTGGGAAATAAATCAACCAACACCCTAGTCATTGAAGAAATTTGGCGCGACCTTCCCTTTTTAAACAAATCTTCACTCACCAAAGAAGAAGGTAGTGTCTGGTATGAGTGTGGACGCTCGTACCAGCTGTCATACCTTGCTGCCGCCCCTTGAGCTATACAAACAACTTTCCTGAAGGGGTACATGAGAGGGGGGATAAGAAGAAAGAAAGGAATACAGTGAGGAGAAAACATCACCACACAAAGAAGGGAGAGGGGATCCGAGAGAGAAGAACAGCTCCATTCCGGTCTTCTCCGATCTTCACCCCCTTTCATTCATCGACACCACCACCGTTGAGAGAGTAACTTCAATTTGCAAGACTAGGGTTTGCAGCACTATTTGCACTTGTTCAGAGATTGAGATTGGATTGATCATCCATACTAATATAATTCTTTGCTCTCCGTTTAATCTTTGCATTTATTGGTTGTTCCCTCACATGCATGAGTAATTTTCCATGGGCGTGGGAGTGATACGTCTCCAACTTATCTATAATTTTTGATTGTTCCATGATGTATTATATTCTGTTTTGGACATTATTGGGCTTTATTATACACTTTTATATTATTTTTGGGACTAACCTATTAATCGGAAGCCCAGCCCAGAATTGCTGTTTTTTTTGCATATTTTAGGGTTTCACAGAAAAAGAATATCAAACGGAGTCCAAACGGAATGAAACCTTCGGGAACGTGATTTTTGGAACGAACATGATCCAGAGGACTTGGACCCTACGTCAAGCAATCAACGAGGAAGGCACAAGGTAGGGGCCGCGCCTACCCTCCCCCCCCAGGCGCGCCCTCCACCCTCGTGGGGCCCCTGTTGCTCCACAGACATACTCCTTCCTCCTATATATACCTACGTACCCCCAAACTACCAGATATGGAGCCAAAACCCTAATTCCACCGCCGTAACTTTATGTATCCACGAGATCCCATCTTGGGGCCTTTTCCGGAGCTCCGCCGGAGGGGGCATCGATCACAGAGGGCTTCTACATCAACACCATATGAAGGAAATATGCCCTAGAGGCAATAATAAAGTTATCATTTATTTCCTTATAATCATGATAAATGTTTATTATTCATGCTAGAATTGTATTAACCGGAAACATAATACATGTGTGAATACATAGACAAACAGAGTGTCACTAGTATGCCTCTACTTGGCTAGCTCGTTAATCAAAGATGGTTATGTTTCCTAACCATGGACAAAGAGTTGTTATTTGATTAACGGGATCACATCATTAGGTGAATGATCTAATTGACATGACCCATTCCATTAGCTTAGCACCCGATCGTTTAGTATGTTGCTATTGCTTTCTTCATGACTTATACATGTTCCTATGACTATGAGATTATGCAACTCCCGTTTGCCGGAGGAACACTTTGTGTGCTACCAAACGTCACAACGTAACTGGGTGATTATAAAGGTGCTCTACAGGTGTCTCCAAAGGTACATGTTGGGTTGGCGTATTTCGAGATTAGGATTTGTCACTCCGATTGTCGGAGAGATATCTCTGGGCCCTCTCGGTAATGCACATCACATAAGCCTTGCAAGCATTGCAACTAATGAGTTAGTTGTGAGATGATGTATTACAGAACGAGTAAAGAGACTTGCCGGTAACGAGATTGAACTAGGTATTGAGATACCGACGATCGAATCTCGGGCAAGTAACATACCGATGACAAAGGGAACAACGTATGTTGTTATGCGGTCTGACCGATAAAGATCTTCGTAGAATATGTAGGAACCAATATGAGCATCCAGGTTCCGCTATTGGTTATTGACCGGAGACGTGTCTCGGTCATGTCTACATTGTTCTCGAACCGTAGGGTCCGCACGCTTAACGTTACGATGACAGTTTCATTATGAGTTTATGTATTTTGATGTACCGAAGGTTGTTCGGAGTCCCGGATGTGATCATGGACATGACGAGGAGTCTCGAAATGGTCGAGACATATAGATCGATATATTGGAAGCCTATATTTGGATATCGGAATCGTTCCGGGTGAAATCGGGATTTTACCGGAGTACCGGGGGGTTACCGGAACCCCCCCGGGGGTTATTGGGCCTACATGGGCCCTAAGGGAGAAGAGGAAAGGAGGCAAGAGGTGGCCGCGCGCCCCTCCCCTCCCTAGTTTGAGTAGGACAAGGAGAGGGGGGCGGCGCCCCCCTTTCCTTTCCCTCTTCCTCCTCTTTCCCACTTCTCCTTCTCCAACTAGGAAAGAAGGGAGTCCTACTCCCGGTGGGAGTAGGACTCCCCCTTGGCGCGCCCTCCTTGGCCGGCTGCCCCCTCCCCTTGGCTCCTTTATATACGGGGGCAAAGGGGCACCCTAGGACACACAAGTTGATCTTCGTGATCGTTCCTTAGCCGTGTGCGGTGCCCCCCTCCACCATATTCCACCTCGGTCATATTGTAGCGGTGCTTAGGCGAAGCCCTGCGACAGTTGAACATCAAGATCGTCACCACGCCGTCGTGCTGACGGAACTCCTCCCCCAAGCTTTGCTGGATCAGAGCCCGGGGAGCATCATCGAGCTGAATGTGTGCCAAGAACTCGGAGGTGCCGGAGTAACGGTGCTTGGATCGGTTGGACTGGGAAAACGTATGACTAATTCCTCTACATTGCGTCAACGCTTCCGCTTCGGTCTACGAGGGTACGTAGACAACACTCTCCCCTCTCGTTGCTATGCATCACCATGATCTTGCGTGTGCGTAGGAATTTTTTTTAAATTACTACGTTCCCCAACAATGGTATCTGAGCCTAGGTTTTATGGTTTGATGTTATATGCACGAGTAGAACACAAGTGAGTTGTGGGCGATATAAGTCATACTGCTTACCGGCATGTCATACTTTGGTTCGGCGGTATTGTTGGATGAAGCGGCCCGGACCGACATTACACGTACGCTTACGCGAGACTGGTTCTACCGCCGTGCTTTGCACACAGGTGGCTGGCGGGTGTCAGTTTCTCCAACTTTAGTTGAACCGAGTGTGGCTACGCCCGGTCCTTGCGAAGGTTAAAACAGCACCAACTTGACAAACTATCGTTGTGGTTTTGATGCATAGGTAAGATTGGTTCTTGCTTAAGCCTGTAGTAGCCACGTAAAACTTGCAACAAACAAACTAGAGGACGTCTAACTTGTTTTTGCAGGGCATGTTGTGATGTGATATGGTCAAGGCATGATGCTAAATTTTATTGTATGAGATGATCATGTTCTGTAACCAAGTTATCGGCAACTGGCAGGAGCCATATGGTTGTCGCTTTATTGTATGCAATGCAATCACCCTGTAATGCTTTACTTTATCACTAAGCGGTAGCGATAGTCGTAGAAGCATAAGATTGGCGAGACGACAATGATGCTATGATGGAGATCAAGGTGTCGCGCCGGTGATGATGGTGATCATGATGGTGCTTCGGAGATGGAGATCACAAGCACAAGATGATGATGACCATATCATATCACTTATATTGATTGCATGTGATATTTATCTTTTATGCATCTTATCTTGCTTTGATTGACGGTAGCATTATAAGATGATCTCTCACTAAATTTCAAGATAAAAACTGTTCTCCCTGAGTATGCACCGTTGCCAAAGTTCGTCGTGCCCAGACACCACGTGATGATCGGGTGTGATAAGCTCTACATCCATCTACAATGGGTACAAGCCAGTTTTGCACACGCAGAATACTCAGGTTAAACTTGACGAGCCTAGCATATGAAGATATGGCCTCGGAACACTAAGACCGAAAGGTCGAGCGTGAATCATATAGTAGATATGATCAACATAGCGATGTTCACCATTGAAAACTACTCCATTTCACGTGATGATCGGTTATGGTTTAGTTGATTTGGATCACGTGATCACTTAGATGATTAGAGGGATGTCTATCTAAGTGGGAGTTCTTAAGTAATATGATTAATTGAACTTAAATTTATCATGAACTTAGTCCCTGATAGTATCTTGCTTGTTTATGTTGATTGTAGATAGATGGCCCATGTTGTTGTTCCGTTGAATTTTAATGCGTTCCTTGAGAAAGCAAAGTTGAAAGATGATGGTAGCAATTACATGGACTGGGTCCGTAACTTGAGGATTATCCTCATTGCTGCACAGAAGAGTTACGTCCTGGAAGCACCACTGGGTGCCAGGCCTGCTGCTGATGCAACTGACGACGTTAAGAACGTCTGGCAGAGCAAAGCTGATGACTACTTGATAGTTCAATGTGCCATGCTTTACGGCTTAGAACCGGGACTTCAACGACGTTTTGAACGTCATGGGGCATATGAGATGTTCCAGGAGTTGAAGTTAATATTCCAGCAGAATGCCCGGATTGAGAGATATGAAGTCTCCAATAAATTCTATAGCTGCAAGATGAAGGAGAATAGTTCTGTCAGTGAGCATATACTCAAGATGTCTGGGTATTGTAATCACTTGATTCAACTGGGAGTTAATCTTCCAGATGATAGCGTCATTGACAGAATTCTCCAATCACTTCCACCAAGCTACAAGAGCTTCGTGATGAACTATAATATGCAAGGGATGGATAAGACAATTCCCGAGCTCTTCGCAATACTAAAGGCTGCGGAGGTAGAAATCAAGAAGGAGCATCAAGTGTTGATGGTCAACAAGACCACTAGTTTCAAGAAAAAGGGCAAAGGGAAGAAGAAGGGGAACTTCAAGAAGAACAGCAAGCAAGTTGCTGCTCAGGAGAAGAAACCCAAGTCTGGACATAAGCCTGAAACTGAGTGCTTCTACTGCAAGTAGACTGGTCACTGGAAGCAGAATTGCCCCAAGTATTTGGCGGATAAGAAGGATGGCAAGGTGAACAAAGGTATATGTGATATACATGTTATTGATGTGTACCTTACTAGAGCTCGCAGTAGCACCTGGGTATTTGATATTGGTTCTGTTGCTAATATTTGCAACTCGAAACAGGGACTATGGATTAAGCGAACACTGGCAAAGGATGAGGTGACGATGCGCGTGGGAAATGGTTCCAAAGTCGATGTGATCGCGGTCGACACACTACCTCTACATCTACCTTCGGGATTAGTATTAGACCTAAATAATTGTTATTTGGTGCCAGCGTTGAGCATGAACATTATATCTGGATCTTGTTTGATGCGAGACGGTTATTCATTTAAATCAGAGAATAATGGTTGTTCTATTTATATGAGTAATATCTTTTATGGTCATGCACCCTTGAAGAGTGGTCTATTTTTGATGAATCTCGATAGTAGTGATACACATATTCATAATGTTGAAGCCAAAAGATGCAGAGTTGATAATGATAGTGCAACTTATTTGTGGCACTGCCGTTTAGGTCATATCGGTGTAAAGCGCATGAAGAAACTCCATACTGATGGACTTTTGGAACCACTTGATTATGAATCACTTGGTACTTGCGAACCGTGCCTCATGGGCAAGATGACTAAAACGCCGTTCTCCGGTACTATGGAGAGAGCAACAGATTTGTTGGAAATCATACATACAGATGTATGTGGTCTGAGGAATGTTGAGGCTCGTGGCAGATATCGTTATTTTCTCACCTTCACAGATGATTTAAGCAGATATGGGTATATCTACTTAATGAAGACTGAAACATTTGAAAAGTTCAAAGAATTTCTGAGTGAAGTTGAAAATCATCGTAACAAGAAAATAAAGTTTCTACGATCTGATCGTGGAGGAGAATATTTGAGTTACGAGTTTGGTCTACATTTGAAACAATGTGGAATAGTTTCGCAGCTCACGCCACCCGGAACACCACAACATAATGGTGTGTCCGAACGTCGTAATCATACTTTACTTGATATGGTGCGATCTATGATGTTTCTTACAGATTTACCGCTATCGTTTTGGGGTTATGCTTTAGAGACGGCCGCATTCACGTTAAATAGGGCACCATCAAAATCCGTTGAGACGACGCCTTATGAACTATGGTTTGGCAAGAAACCAAAGTTGTCGTTTCTTAAAGTTTGGGGATGTGATGCTTATGTGAAAAAGCTTCAAGCTGATAAGCTCGAACCCAAATCGGAGAAATGTGTCTTCATAGGATACCCAAAGGAGACTGTTGGGTACACCTTCTATCACAGATCCGAAGGCAAGACATTCCTTGCTAAAAATGGATCCTTTCTAGAGAAGGAGTTTCTCTCGAAAGAAGTGAGTGGGAGGAAAGTAGAACTTGATGAGGTAACTGTACCTGCTCCTTATTGGAAAGTAGTACATCACAGAAACCGGTTTCTGTGACACCTAAACCAATTAGTGAGGAAGTTAATGATGATGATCCTAGAACTTCAGATCAAGTTGCTACTGAACCTCGTAGATCAAACAGAGTAAGATCCACACCAGAGTGGTACGGTAATCCTGTTCTGGAAGTCATGCTACTAGATCATGATGAACCTACAAACTATGAAGAAGCGATGGTGAGCCCAGATTCCGCGAAATGGCTTGAAGCCATGAAATCTGAGATGGGATCCATGTATGAGAACAAAGTATGAACTTTGGTTGACTTGCCCGATGATCGGCAAGCAATTGAGAATAAATGGATCTTCAAGAAGAAGACTGACGCTGACGGTAATTTTACTGTCTACAAAGCTCGACTTGTTGCAAAAGGTTTTGACAAGTTCAAGGGATTGACTACGATGAGACCTTCTCACCCGTAGCGATGCTTAAGTCTATCCGAATCATGTTAGCAATTGCCGCATTTTATGATTATGAAATTTGGCAAATGGATGTAAAAACTGCATTCCTGAATGGATTTCTGGAAGAAGAGTTGTATATGATGCAACCAGAAGGTTTGTGTATGGACTGGTGCAAGCCTCTCGGAGTTGGAATAAACACTTTGATAGTGTGATCAAAGCATTTGGTTTTATACAGACTTTTGGAGAAGCCTGTATTTACAAGAAAGTGAGTGGGAGCTCTGTAGCATTTCTGATATTATATGTCGATGACATATTGTTAATTGGAAATGATATAGAATTTCTGGATAGCATAAAGGATACTTGAATAAGAGTTTTTCAATGAAAGACCTCGGTGAAGCTGCTTACATATTAGGCATTAAGATCTATAGAGATAGATCAAGACGCTTAATTGGACTTTCATAAACAACATACCTTGACAAAATTTTGAAGAAGTTCAAAATGGATCAAGCAAAGAAAGGATTCTTGCCTGTGTTACAAGGTGTGAAATTGAGTAAGACTCAATGCCCGACCACTACAGAAGATAGAGAGAATATGAAAGATGTTCCCTATGCATCAGCGGTAGGATCTATCATGTATGCAATGCTGTGTACCAGACCTGATGTGTGCCTAGCTATAAGTCTAGCAGGGAGGTACCAAAGTAATCCAGGAGTGGATCACTGGACAGCGGTCAAGGACATCCTGAAATACCTGAAAAGTGAAGGAAATATGCCCTAGAGGCAATAATAAAGTTATTATTTATTTCCTTATAATCATGATAAATGTTTATTATTCATGCTAGAATTGTATTTTCCGGAAACATAATACATGTGTGAATACATAGACAAACAAAGTGTCACTAGTATGCCTCTACTTGACTAG
Organism: Triticum dicoccoides; assembly: GCF_002162155.2. Taxonomy (NCBI): domain Eukaryota; kingdom Viridiplantae; phylum Streptophyta; class Magnoliopsida; order Poales; family Poaceae; genus Triticum; species Triticum dicoccoides. Next base: position 605,117,184 of record NC_041388.1, read on the forward strand.
CTCGTTAATCAAAGATGGTTATGTTTCCTAACCATGAACAATGAGTTGTTATTTGATTAACGAGGTCACATCATTAGTAGAATGATCTGATTGACATGACCCATTCCATTAGCTTAGCACCCGATCGTTTAGTATGTTGCTATTGCTTTCTTCATGACTTATACATGTTCCTATGACTATGAGATTATGCAACTCCCGTTTACTGGAGGAACACTTTGGGTACTACCAAAGGTCACAACGTAACTGGGTGATTATAAAGGAGTACTACAGGTGTCTCCAATGGTCGATGTTGGGTTGGCGTATTTCGAGATTAGGATTTGTCACTCCGATTGTCGGAGAGGTATCTCTGGGCCCTCTCGGTAATACACATCACATAAGCCTTGCAAGCATTATAACTAATATGTTAGTTGTGAGATGATGTATTACGGAACGAGTAAAGAGACTTGCCAGTAACGAGATTGAACTAGGTATTGGATACCGACGATCGAATCTCGGGCAAGTAACATACCGATGACAAAGGGAACAACGTATGTTGTTATGCGGTCTGACCGATAAAGATCTTCGTAGAATATGTAGGAGCCAATATGGGCATCCAGGTCCCGCTATTGGTTATTGACCGGAGACGTGTCTCGGTCATGTCTACATTGTTCTCGAACCCGTAGGGTCCGCATGCTTAAGGTTACGATGACAGTTATATTATGAGTTTATGCATTTTGATGTACCGAAGGTTGTTCGGAGTCCCGGATGTGATCACGGACATGACGAGGAGTCTCGAAATGGTCGAGACGTAAAGATTGATATATTGGAAGCCTATATTTGGATATCGGAAGTGTTCCGGGTGAAATCGGGATTTTACCGGAATACCGGGAGGGTTACCGGAACCCCCCGGGAACCATATGGGCCATCATGGGCCTTAGTGGAAAGGAGAAAGGGGCAGCCCAAGGGGGCTGCGCGCCTTCCCCCTTCCCCTAGTCCTATTAGGACTAGGAGAGGTGGCCGGCCACCCCTCTCCCTCTTTCCCCCTTGGGAATCCTAGTTGGAATAGGATTGGGGGGGGGGGGAGTCCTACTCCCGGTAGGAGTAGGACTCCTCCTGCGCCTCTCCCTCTTGGCCGGCGCCCCCTCCCCCCTTGGCTCCTTTATATACGGAGGCAGGGGCACCTCTAAACACACAAGTTGACACAAGTTGATCCACGTGATCGATTCCTTAGCCGTGTGCGGTGCCCCCTGCCACCATATTCCTCGATAATACTGTAGCGGAGTTTAGGCGAAGCCCTGCTGCTGTAGTTCATCAAGATCGTCACCACGCCGTCGTGCTGACGAAACTCTTCCCCAACACTTTGCTGGATCGGAGTCCGGGGATCGTCATCGAGCTGAACGTGTGCTCGAACTCGGAGGTGCCGTAGTTTCGGTACTTGATCGGTTGGATCGAGAAGACGTACGACTACTTCCTCTACGTCGTGTCATCGCTTCCGCAGTCGGTCTGCGTTGGGTACGTAGACAATACTCTCCCCTCGTTGCTATGCATCACATGATCCTGTGTGTGCGTAGGAAATTTTTTGAAATTACTACGAAACCCAACAGTGGCATCCGAGCCTAGGTTATTGATGTTGATGTTATATGCACGAGTAGAACACAAGTGAGTTGTGGACGATACAAGTCATACTGCCTACCAGCATGTCATATTTTGGTTCGGCGGTATTGTTGGACGAGACGACCCAGACCAACCTTACGCGTACGCTTACGCGAGACCGGTTCCCTCGACGTGCTTTGCACAGAGATGGCTTGCGGGCGACTGTCTCTCCAACTTTAGTTGAACCAAGTATGGCTACGCTCGGTCCTTGAGAAGGTTAAAACGGAGTCTATTTGACAAACTATCGTTGTGGTTTTGATGCGTAGGTGAGATTGGTTCTTACTTAAGCCCGTAGCAGCCACGTAAAACAAGCAACAACAAAGTAGAGGACGTCTAACTTGTTTTTGCAGGGCATGTTGTGATGTGATATGGTCAAAGCATGATGCTGAATTTTATTGTATGAGATGATCATGTTTTGTAACCGAGTTATCGGCAACTGGCAGGAGCCATATGGTTGTCGCTTTATTGTATGCAATGCAATCGCGATGTAATGCTTTACTTTATTACTAAACGGTAGTGATAGTCGTGGAAGCATAAGATTGGCGAGACGACAACGATGCTACGATGGAGATCAAGGTGTCGCGCCGGTGACGATGGTGATCATGACGGTGCTTCGGAGATGGAGATCACAAGCACAAGATGATGATGACCATATCATATCACTTATATTGATTGCATGTGATGTTTATCTTTTTATGCATCTTATCTTGTTTTGATTAACGGTAGCATTATAAGATGATCTCTCACTAAATTATCAAGAAGTGTTCTCCCTGAGTATGCACCGTTGCCAAAGTTCGTCGTGCCCAGACACCACGTGATGATCGGGTGTGATAAGCTCTACGTCCATCTACAACGGGTGCAAGCCAGTTTTGCACACGCAGAATACTCAGGTTAAACTTGACGAGCCTAGCATATGCAGATATGGCCTCGGAACACGGAGACCGAAAGGTCGAGCGTGAATCATATAGTAGATATGATCAACATAACGATGTTCACCATTGAAAACTACTCCGTCTCACGTGATGATCGGTCATGGTTTAGTTGATTTGGATCACGTAATCACTTAGAGGATTAGAGGGATGTCTATCTAAGTGGGAGTTCTTAAATAATATGATTAATTGAACTTAAATTTATCATGAACTTAGTACCTGATAGTATCTTGCTTGTTTATGTCGATTGTAGATAGATGGCTCGTGCTGTTGTTCCGTTGAATTTTAATGCGTTCCTTGAGAAAGCAAAGTTGAAAGATGATGGTAGCAATTACACGGACTGGGTCCGTAACTTGAGGATTATCCTCATTGCTGCACAGAAAAATTACGTCCTGGAAGCACCGCTGGGTGCCAGGCCTGCTGCTGGAGCAACACCAGATGTTATGAACGTCTGGCAGAGCAAAGCTGATGACTACTCGATAGTTCAGTGTGCCATGCTTTACGGCTTAGAATCGGGACTTCAACGACGTTTTGAACATCATGGAGCATATGAGATGTTCCAGGAGTTGAAGTTAATATTTCAAGCAAATGCCCGAATTGAGAGATATGAAGTCTCCAATAAGTTCTATAGCTGCAAGATGGAGGAGAACAGTTCTGTCAGTGAGCATATACTCAAAATGTCTGGGTATAATAATCACTTGATTCAATTGGGAGTTAATCTTCCGGATGATTGCGTCATTGACAGAATTCTCCAATCACTGCCACCAAGCTACAAGAGCTTCGTGATGAACTATAATATGCAAGGGATGAACAAGACTATTCCCGAGCTCTTCGCAATGCTGAAAGCTGCGGAGGTAGAAATCAAAAAGGAGCATCAAGTGTTGATGGTTAACAAAACCACTAGTTTCAAGAAAAAGGGCAAAGGAAAGAAGAAAGGGAACTTCAAGAAGAACAGCAAGCCAGTTGCTGCTCAAGAAAAGAAACCCAAGTCTGGACCTAAGCCTGAAACTGAGTGCTTCTACTGCAAGCAGACTGGTCACTGGAAGCGGAACTGCCCCAAGTATTTGGCGGATAAGAAGGATGGCAAGGTGAACAAAGGTATATGTGATATACATGTTATTGATGTGTACCTTACCAATGCTCGCAGTAGCACCTGGGTATTTGATACTGGTTCTGTTGCTAATATTTGCAACTCGAAACAGGGGCTACGGATTAAGCGAAGATTGGCTAAGGACGAGGTGACGATGCGCGTGGGAAACGGTTCCAAAGTCGATGTGATCGCGGTCGGCACGCTACCTCTACATCTACCTTCGGGATTAATATTAGACCTAAATAATTGTTATTTGGTGCCAGCGTTGAGCATGAACATTATATCTGGATCTTGTTTAATGCAAGACGGTTATTCATTTAAATCAGAGAATAATGGTTGTTCTATTTATATGAGTAATATCTTTTATGGTCATGCACCCTTGAAGAGTGGTCTATTCTTATTGAATCTCGATAGTAGTAATACACATATTCATAATATTGAAGCCAAAAGATGCAGAGTTGATAATGAAAGTGCAACTTATTTGTGGCACTGTCGTTTAGGTCATATCGGTATAAAGCGCATGAAGAAACTCCATGCTGATGGACTTTTGGAACCACTTGATTATGAATCACTTGGTACTTGCGAACCGTGCCTCATGGGCAAGATGACTAAAACACCGTTCTCCGGTACTATGGAGAGAGCAACAGATTTGTTGGAAATCATACATACCGATGTATGTGGCCCGATGAATATTGAGGCTCGTGGCGGATATCGTTATTTTCTCACCTTCACAGATGATTTAAGCAAATATGGGTATATCTACTTAATGAAACATAAGTCTGAAACATTTGAAAAGTTCAAAGAATTTCGGAGTGAAGTTGAAAATCATCGTAACAAGAAAATAAAGTTTCTACGATCTGATCGTGGAGGAGAATATTTGAGTTACGAGTTTGGTGTACATTTGAAAAACTGTGGAATAGTTTCGCAACTCACGCCACCCGGAACACCACAGCGTAATGGTGTGTCCGAACGTCGTAATCGTACTTTACTAGATATGGTGCGATCTATGATGTCTCTTACTGATTCACCGCTATCTTTTTGGGGATATGCTTTAGAGACGGCCGCATTCACGTTAAATAGGGCACCATCAAAATCCGTTGAGACGACGCCTTATGAACTGTGGTTTGGCAAGAAACCAAAGTTGTCGTTTCTTAAAGTTTGGGGCTGCGATGCTTATGTGAAAAAGCTTCAACCTGATAAGCTCGAACCCAAATCGGAGAAATGTGTCTTCATAGGATACCCAAAGGAAACTGTTGGGTACACCTTCTATCACAGATCCGAAGGCAAGACATTCGTTGCTAAGAATGGATCATTTCTAGAGAAGGAGTTTCTCTCGAAAGAAGTGAGTGGGAGGAAAGTAGAACTTGACGAGGTAACTGTACCCGCTCCCTTACTGGAAAGTAGTTCATCACAGAAAACTGTTTCAGTGACACCTACACCAGTTAGTGAGGAAGCCAATGATAATGATCATGAAACTTCAGATCAAGATACTGCTGAACCTCGTAGATCAACCAGAGTAAGATCCGCACCAGAGTGGTACGGTAATCCTGTTCTGGAGGTCAAGCTACTAGATCATGATGAACCTACGAACTATGAAGAAGCGATGGTGAGCCCAGATTCCGCAAAGTGGCTTGAAGCCATGAAATCTGAGATGGGATCCATGTATGAGAACAAAGTATGGACTTTGGTTGACTTGCCCGATGATCGGCAAGCAATTGAGAATAAATGGATCTTTAAGAAGAAGACTGACGCTGATGGTAATGTTACTGTCTACAAAGCTCGACTTGTCGCAAAAGGTTTTCGGCAAGTTCAAGGAATTGACTACGATGAGACCTTCTCACCCGTAGCGATGCTTAAGTCCGTCCGAATCATGTTAGCAATTGCCGCATTTTATGATTATGAAATTTGGCAAATGGATGTCAAAACTGCATTCCTGAATGGATTTCTGGAAGAAAAGTTGTATATGATGCAACCAGAAGGTTTTGTCGATCCAAAGGGAGCTAACAAAGTGTGCAAGCTCCAGCGATCCATTTATGGACTGGTGCAAGCCTCTCGGAGTTGGAATAAACGTTTTGATAGTGTGATCAAAGCATTTGGTTTTATACAGACTTTCGGAGAAGCCTGTATTTACAAGAAAGTGAGTGGGAGCTCTGTAGCATTTCTGATATTATATCTGGATGACATATTACTGATTGGAAATGATATAGAATTTCTGGATAGCATAAAGGGATACTTGAATAAAAGTTTTTCAATGAAAGACCTCGGTGAAGCTGCTTACATATTAGGCATTAAGATCTATAGAGATAGATCAAAACGCTTAATTGGACTTTCACAAAGCACATACCTTGACAAAATTTTGAAGAAGTTCAAAATGGATCAAGCAAAGAAAGGGTTCTTGCCTGTGTTACAAGGTGTGAAATTGAGTAAGACTCAATGCCCGACCACTGCAGAAGATAGAGAGAATATGAAAGATGTTCCCTATGCATCAGCCATAGGCTCTATCATGTATGCAATGCTGTGTACCAGACCTGATGTGTGCCTTGCTATAAGTTTAGCAGGGAGGTACCAAAGTAATCCAGGAGTGGATCACTGGACAGCGGTCAAGAACATCCTGAAATACCTGAAAAGGACTAAGGATATGTTTCTCGTATATGGAGGTGACAAAGAGCTCATCGTAAAAGGTTACGTTGATGCAAGCTTTGACACTAATCCGGACGATTCTAAATCGCAAACCGGATACGTGTTTACATTAAACGGTGGAGCTGTCAGTTGGTGCAGTTCTAAACAAAGCGTCGTAGCGGGATCTACATGTGAAGCGGAATACATAGCTGCTTCGGAAGCAGCAAATGAAGGAGTCTGGATGAAGGAGTTCATATCCGATCTAGGTGTCATACCTAGTGCATCGGGTCCAATGAAAATCTTTTGTGACAATACTGGTGCAATTGCCTTGGCAAAAGGAATCCAGATTTCACAAAAGGACCAAACACATCAAGAGACGCTTCAACTCCATCCGGGATCTAGTCCAGGTGGGAGACATAGAGATTTGCAAGATACATACGGATCTGAATGTTGCAGACCCGTTGACTAAGCCTCTTCCACGAGCAAAACATGATCAGCACCAAAGCTCCATGGGTGTTAGAATCATTACAGTGTAATCTAGATTATTGACTCTAGTGCAAGTGGGAGACTGAAGGAAATATGCCCTAGAGGCAATAATAAAGTTATTATTTATTTCCTTATAATCATGATAAATGTTTATTATTCATGCTAGAATTGTATTTTCCGGAAACATAATACATGTGTGAATACATAGACAAACAAAGTGTCACTAGTATGCCTCTACTTGACTAGCTCGTTAATCAAAGATGGTTATGTTTCCTAACCATGAACAATGAGTTGTTATTTGATTAATGAGGTCACATCATTAGTAGAATGATCTGATTGACATGACCCATTCCATTAGCTTAGCACCCGATCGTTTAGTATGTTGCTATTGCTTTCTTCATGACTTATACATGTTCCTAAGACTATGAGATTATGCAACTCCCGTTTACCGGAGGAACACTTTGGGTACTACCAAACGTCACAACATAACTGGGTGATTATAAAGGAGTACTACAGGTGTCTCCAATGGTCGATGTTGGGTTGGCGTATTTCGAGATTAGGATTTGTCACTCCGATTGTCGGAGAGGTATCTCTGGGCCCTCTCGGTAATACACATCACATAAGCCTTGCAAGCATTATAACTAATATGTTAGTTGTGAGATGATGTATTACGGAACGAGTAAAGAGACTTGCCAGTAACGAGATTGAACTAGGTATTGGATACCGACGATCGAATCTCGGGCAACATACCGATGACAAAGGGAACAACGTATGTTGTTATGCGGTCTGACCGATAAAGATCTTCGTAGAATATGTAGGAGCCAATATGGGCATCCAGGTCCCGCTATTGGTTATTGACCGGAGACGTGTCTCGGTCATGTCTACATTGTTCTCGAACCCGTAGGGTCCGCACGCTTAAGGTTACGATGACAGTTATATTATGAGTTTATGCATTTTGATGTACCGAAGGTTGTTCGGAGTCCCGGATGTGATCATGGACATGACGAGGAGTCTCGAAATGGTCGAGACGTAAAGATTGATATATTGTAAGCCTATATTTGGATATCGGAAGTGTTCCGGGTGAAATCGGGATTTTACCGGAATACCGGGAGGGTTACCGGAACCCCCCGGGAACCATATGGGCCATCATGGGCCTTAGTGGAAAGGAGAAAGGGGCAGCCCAAGGGGGCTGCGCGCCTCCCCCCTTCCCCTAGTCCTATTAGGACTAGGAGAGGTGGCCGGCCACCCCTCTCCCTCTTTCCCCCTTGGGAATCCTAGTTGGAATAGGATTGGGGGGGGGAGTCCTACTCCCGGTAGGAGTAGGACTCCTCCTGCGCCTCTCCCTCTTGGCCGGCGCCCCCTCCCCCCTTGGCTCCTTTATATACGGAGGCAGGGGCACCTCTAAACACACAAGTTGACACAAGTTGATCCACGTGATCGATTCCTTAGCCGTGTGCGGTGCCCCCTGCCACCATATTCCTCGATAATACTGTAGCGGAGTTTAGGCGAAGCCCTGCTGCTGTAGTTCATCAAGATCGTCACCACGCCGTCGTGCTGACGAAACTCTTCCCCGACACTTTGCTGGATCAGAGTCCGGGGATCGTCATCGAGCTGAACGTGTGCTCGAACTCGGAGGTGCCGTAGTTTCGGTGCTTGATCGGTTGGATCGAGAAGACGTACGACTACTTCCTCTACGTCGTGTCATCGCTTCCGCAGTCGGTCTGCGTTGGGTATGTAGACAATACTCTCCCCTCGTTGCTATGCATCACATGATCTTGCGTGTGCGTAGGAAAATTTTTGAAATTACTATGAAACCCAACAAAAAGGACTAAGGATATGCTTCTCGTATATGGAGGTGACAAAGAGCTCGTCGTAAAAGGTTACGTTGATGCAAGCTTTGACACTAATCCGGACGATTCTAAATCGCAAACCGGATACGTGTTTACATTAAACGGTGGAGCTGTCAGTTGGTGCAGTTCTAAACAAAGCGTTGTAGCGGGATCTACATGTGAAGCGGAGTACATAGCTGCTTCGGAAGCAGCAAATGAAGGAGTCTGGATGAAGGAGTTCATATCCGATCTAGGTGTCATACCTAGTGCATCGGGTCCAATGAAAATCTTTTGTGACAATACTGGTGCAATTGCCTTGGCAAAGGAATCCAGATTTCACAAGAGAACCAAGCACATCAAGAGACGCTTCAATTCCATCCGGGATGTAGTCCAGGTGGGAGACATAGAGATTTGCAAGATACATACGGATCTGAATGTTGCAGACCCGTTGACTAAGCCTCTTCCACGAGCAAAACATGATCAGCACCAAGGCTCCATGGGTGTTAGAATCATTACTGTGTAATCTAGATTATTGACTCTAGTGCAAGTGGGAGACTGAAGGAAATATGCCCTAGAGGCAATAATAAAGTTATTATTTATTTCCTTATATCATGATAAATGTTTATTATTCATGCTAGAATTGTATTAACCGGAAACGTAATACATGTGTGAATACATAGACAAACAAAGTGTCACTAGTATGCCTCTACTTGACTAGCTCGTTAATCAAAGATGGTTATGTTTCCTAACCATGGACAAAGAGTTGTTATTTGATTAACGGGATCACATCATTAGGTGAATGATCTGATTGACATGACCCATTCCATTAGCTTAGCACCCGATCGTTTAGTATGTTGCTATTGCTTTCTTCATGACTTATACATGTTCCTGTAACTATGAGATTATGCAACTCCCGTTTACCGGAGGAACACTTTGTGTGCTACCAAACGTCACAACGTAACTGGGTGATTATAAAGGTGCTCTACAGGTGTCTCCAAAGGTACATGTTGGGTTGGCGTATTTCGAGATTAGGATTTGTCACTCCGATTGTCGGAGAGGTATCTCTGGGCCCTCTCGGTAATGCACATCACATAAGCCTTGCAAGCATTGCAACTAATGAGTTAGTTGTGAGATGATGTATTACAGAACGAGTAAAAAGACTTGCCGATAACGAGATTGAACTAGGTATTGAGATACCGACGATCGAATCTCGGGCAAGTAACATACCGATGACAAAGGGAACAACGTATGTTGTTATGCGGTCTGACCGATAAAGATCTTCGTAGAATATGTAGGAACCATATGAGCATCCAGGTTCCGCTATTGGTTATTGACCGGAGACGTGTCTCGGTCATGTCTACATTGTTCTCGAACCGTAGGGTCCGCACGCTTAACGCTACGATGACAGTTTCATTATGAGTTTATGTATTTTGATGTACCGAAGGTTGTTGGGAGTCCCGTATGTGATCATGGTGAAGGAAATATGCCCTAGAGGCAATAATAAAGTTATTATTTATTTCCTTATAATCATGATAAATGTTTATTATTCATGCTAGAATTGTATTAACCGGAAACGTAATACATGTGTGAATACATAGACAAACAAAGTGTCACTAGTATGCCTCTACTTGACTAGCTCGTTAATCAAAGATGGTTATGTTTCCTAACCATGAACAATGAGTTGTTATTTGATTAACGGGATCACATCATTAAGAGAATGATCTGATTGACATGACCCATTCCATTACCTCAGCACCCGATCGTTTAGTATGTTGCTATTGCTTTCTTCATGACTTATACATGTTCCTGTAACTATGAGATTATGCAACTCCCGTTTACCGGAGGAACACTTTGGGTACTACCAAACGTCACAACGTAACTGGGTGATTATAAAGGAGTACTACAGGTGTCTCCAAAGGTACATGTTGGGTTGGCGTATTTCGAGATTAGGTTTTGTCACTCCGATTGTCGGAAAGGTATCTCTGGGCCCTCTCGGTAATACACATCACTTAAGCCTTGCAAGCATTGCAACTAAATGAGTTAGTTGCGGGATGATGTATTACAGAACGAGTAAAGAGACTTGCCGGTAACGAGATTGAACTAGGTATTGGAATACCGATGATCGAATCCCGGGCAAGTAACATACCAATGACAAAGGGAACAACGTATGTTGTTATGCGGTCTGACCGATAAAGATCTTCGTAGAATATGTAGGAGCCAATATGGGCATCCAGGTCCCACTATTGGTTATTGACCGGAGACGTGTCTCGGTCATGTCTACATTGTTCTCGAACCCGTAGGGTCCGTACGCTTAAGGTTGCGATGACAGTTATATTGTGAGTTTATGCATTTTGATATACCGAAGGTTGTTCGGAGTCCCGGATGTGATCACGGACATGACGAGGAGTCTCGAAATGGTCGAGACATAAAGATTGATATATTGGAAGCCTATATTTGGACATCGGAAGTGTTCCGGGTGAAATCGGGATTTTACCGGAGTACCGGGAGGTTACCGGAACCCCCCGGGAGCCATATGGGCCTTAATGGGCTTTAGTGGAAAGGAGAAATGGGCAGCCCAAGGTGGCCGCGCGCCTCCCCCCTCCCCTAGTCCTATTAGGACTAGGAGAGGTGGCCGGCCCCCTCTCCCTCTTTCCCCCTCGGGGAATCCTAGTCCAACTAGGATTGGGGGGGGGAGTCCTACTCCCGGGAGGAGTAGGACTCCTCCTGCGCCCTCCTCCTAGCCGGCGGCCCCCTCCCCCTTGGCTCCTTTATATACTGAGGCAGAGGCACCCCAGAAAGACACAAGTTGATCCACGTGATCTATTCCTTAGCCGTGTGCGGTGCCCCCAGCCACCATAGTCCTCGATAATACTGTAGCGGAGTTTAGGCGAGGCCCTGCTGCTGTAGTGCATCAAGATCGTCACCACGCCGTCGTGCTGATGGAACTCTTCCACGACACTTTGCTGGATCGGAGTCCGGGGATCGTCATCGAGATGAACATGTGCTCGAACTCGGAGGTGCCGTAGTTTCGGTACTTGATCGGTTGGATCGTGAAGACGTACGACTACTTCCTTTATGTTGCGTCAACGCTTCCGCAGTCGGTCTGCGTGGGTACATAGACAACACTCTCCCATCTCGTTGCTATGCATCACATGATCTTGCGTGTGCGTAGGAATTTTTTTGAAATTACTACGAAACCCAACAGTGGCATCCGAGCCTGGTTATTTATGTTGATGTTATATGCACGAGTAGAACACAAGTGAGTTGTGGGCGATATAAGTCATACTGCCTACCAGCATGTCATACTTTGGTTCGGCGGCATTGTTGGACGAGACGACCCAGACCAACATTACGCGTACGCTTACGCGAGACCGGTTCCCCCGACGTGCTTTGCACATAGGTGGCTTGCGGGCGACTGTCTCTCCAACTTTAGGTGAACCAAGTATGGCTACGCCCGGTCCTTGCGAAGGTTAAAACGGAGTCTATTTGACAAACTATCATTGTGGTTTTGATGCGTAGGTGAGATTGATTCTTGCTTAAGCCCGTAGCAGCCACGTAAAACTTGCAACAACAAAGTAGAAAACGTCTAACTTGTTTTTGCAGGGCATGTTGTGATGTGATATGGTCAAGACATGATGCTGAATTTTATTGTATGAGATGATCATGTTTTGTAACCGAGTTATCGGCAACTGGCAGGAGCCTTATGGTTGTCGTTTTATTGTATGCAATGAAATCGCGATGTAATGCTTTACTTTATTACTAAGCGGTAGTGATAGTCGTGGAAGCACAAGCTTGGCGAGACGACAACGATGCTACGATGGAGATCAAGGTGTCACGCCGGTGATGATGGTGATCACGACGGTGCTTCGGAGATGGAGATCACAAGCACGAGATGATGATGGCCATATCATATCGCTTATATTGATTGCATGTGATGTTTATCCTTTTATGCATCTTACCTTGCTTTGATTGACGGTAGCATCATAAGATGATCTCTCACTAAATTATCAAGAAGTGTTCTCCCTGAGTATGCACCGTTGTGAAAGTTCTTCGTGCTGAGACACCACGTGACGATCGGGTGTGATAGGTTCTACGTTCAAATACAACGGGTGCAAAACAGTTGCACACGCGGAATACTCAGGTTATACTTGACGAGCCAAGCATATACAGATATGGCCTCGGAACACGGAGACCGAAAGGTCGAGCGTGAATCATATAGTAGATATGATCAACATAACGATGTTCACCATTGAAAACTACTCCATCTCACGTGATGATCGGTTATGGTTTAGTTGATTTGGATCACGTAATCACTTAGAGGATTAGAGGGATGTCTATCTAAGTGGGAGTTCTTTAATTAATTTGATTAACTGAACTTAAATTTATCATGAAACTTAGTACATGATTAGCATCTTGCTTGTTTATGTTTGATTGTAGATAGATGGCTCGTGCTGTTGTTCCGTTGAATTTTAATGCGTTCCTTGAGAAAGCAAAGTTGAAAGATGATGGTAGCAATTACACGGACTGGGTCCGTAACTTGAGGATTATCCTCATTGCTGCACAGAAGAATTGCGTCCTGGAAGCACCGCTGGGTGACAGGCCTGCTGCAGGAGCAACGCCAGATGTTATGAACGTCTGGCAGAGCAAAGCTGATGACTACTCGATAGTTCAGTGTGCCATGCTTTACGGCTTAGAATCGGGACTTCAACGACGTTTTGAACGTCATGGAGCATATGAGATGTTCCACGAGTTGAAGTTAATATTTCAAGCAAATGCCCGGATTGAGAGATATGAAGTCTCCAATAAATTCTATAGCTGCAAGATGGAAGAGAACAGTTCTGTCAGAGAGCATATGCTCAAAATGTCTGGGTATAATAATCACTTGATTCAATTGGGAGTTAATCTTCCAGATGATTGCGTCATTGATAGAATTCTTCAATCACTGCCACCAAGCTACAAGAGCTTCGTGATGAACTATAATATGCAAGGGATGAACAAGACTATTCCTGAGCTCTTCGCAATGCTGAAAGCTGCGGAGGTAGAAATCAAGAAGGAGCATCAAGTGTTGATGGTCAACAAGACCACTAGTTTCAAGAAAAAGGGCAAAGGGAAGAAGAAGGGGAACTTCAAAAAGAACGGCAAACAAGTTGCTACTCAAGAGAAGAAACCCAAACCTGGACCTAAGCCTGAAACTGAGTGCTTCTATTGCAAGCAGACTGGTCACTGGAAGCGGAACTGCCCCAAGTATTTGGCGGATAAGAAGGATGGCAAGGTGAACAAAGGTATATGTGATATACATGTTATTGATGTGTACCTTACTAATGCTCGCAGTAGCACCTGGGTATTTGATACTGGTTCTGTTGCTAATATTTGCAACTCGAAACAGGGACTACGGATCAAGCGAAGATTGGTTAAGGACGAGGTGACGATGCGCGTGGGAAACGGTTCCAAAGTCGATGTGATCGCAGTCGGCAC
>NC_041388.1:605131253-605150047 GCF_002162155.2 Triticum dicoccoides
TAATACATGTGTGAATACATAGACAAACAAAGTGTCACTAGTATGCCTCTACTTGACTAGCTTGTTAATCAAAGATGGTTATGTTTCCTAACCATGAACAATGAGTTGTTATTTGATTAACGGGATCACATCATTAAGAGAATGATCTGATTGACATGACCCATTCCATTAGCTTAGCACCCGATCGTTTAGTATGTTGCTATTGCTTTCTTCATGACTTATACATGTTCCTGTAACTATGAGATTATGCAACTCCCGTTTACCGGAGGAACACTTTGGGTACTACCAAACGTCACAACGTAACTGGGTGATTATAAAGGAGTACTACAGGTGTCTCCAAAGGTACATGTTGGGTTGGCGTATTTCGAGATTAGGTTTTGTCACTCCGATTGTCGGAAAGGTATCTCTGGGCCCTCTCGGTAATACACATCACTTAAGCCTTGCAATCATTGCAACTAAATGAGTTAGTTGCGGGATGATGTATTACAGAACGAGTAAAGAGACTTGCTGGTAACGAGATTGAACTAGGTATTGGAATACCGACGATCGAATCCCGGGCAAGTAACATACCGATGACAAAGGGAACAACGTATGTTGTTATGCGGTCTGACCGATAAAGATCTTCGTAGAATATGTAGGAGCCAATATGGGCATCCAGGTCCCGCTATTGGTTATTGACCGGAGACGTGTCTCGGTCATGTCTACATTGTTCTCGAACCCATAGGGTCCGCACGCTTAAGGTTGCGATGACAGTTGTATTATGAGTTTATGCATTTTGATGTACCGAAGGTTGTTCGGAGTCCCGGATGTGATCACGGACATGACGAGGAGTCTCGAAATGGTCGAGACATAAATATTGATATATTGGAAGCCTATATTTGGACATCGGAAGTGTTCCGGGTGAAATCGGGATTTTACCGGAGTACCGGGGGGTTACTGGAACCCCCCCGGGGGGTTATTGGGCCTACATGGGCCCTAAGGGAGAAGATGAAAGGAGGCAAGAGGTGGCCACGCGCCCCTCCCTTCCCTAGTCCGAATAGGACAAGGAGAGGGGGGCGGCGCCCCCCCTTTCCTTTCCCTCTTCCTCCTCTTTCCCACTTCTCCTTCTCCAACTAGGAAAGAAGGGAGTCCTACTCCCGGTGGGAGTATGACTCCCCCTTGGCGCGCCCTCCTTGGCCGGCCGCCCCCTCCCCTTGGCTCCTTTATATACGGGGGCAAAGGGGCACCCTAGGACACACAAGTTGATCTTCGTGATCGTTCCTTAGCCGTGTGCGGTGCCCCCCTCCACCATATTCCACCTTGGTCATATTGTAGCGGTGCTTAGGCGAAGTCCTGCGACAGTTGAACATCAAGATCGTCACCACGCCGTCGTGCTGACGGAACTCCTCCCCGAAGCTTTGCTGGATCGGAGCCCGGGGAGCATCATCGAGCTGAACGTGTGCCAAGAACTCGGAGGTGCCGGAGTAATGGTGCTTGGATCGGTTGGACCGGGAAAACGTACGACTACTTCCTCTACGTTGCGTCAACGCTTCCGCTTCGGTCTACGAGGGTACGTAGACAACACTCTCCCCTCTCGTTGCTATGCATCACTATGATCTTGCGTGTGCGTAGGAATTTTTTTTGAAATTACTACGTTCCTCAACACCATAGCCTCTCCGATGAAGTGTGAGTAGTTTGCTTCAGACCTACGGGTCCATAGTTATTGCTAGATGGTTTCTTCTCTCTTTTTGGATCTCAATACAAAGTTCTCCCCTCTCTTGTGGAGATCTATTCGATGTAATCTTCTTTTGCGGTGTGTTTGTTGAGACCGATGAATTGTGGGTTTATGATCAAGTTTATCTATGAACAATATTTGAATCTTCTCTGAATTCTTTTATGTATGATTGGTTATCTTTGCAAGTCTCTTCGAATTATCAGGTTGGTTTGGCCTACTAGATTGATCTTTCTTGCAATGGGAGAAGTGCTTAGCTTTGGGTTCAATCTTGCGGTGTCCTTTTCCAGTGACAGTAGGGGCAGCAAGGCACGTATTGTATTATTGCCATCGAGGATAACAAGATGGGGTTTATATCATATCACATGAGTTTATCCCTCTACATCATGTCATCTTGCTTAAAGTGTTACTCTGTTCTTATGAACTTAATACTCTAGATGCATGCTGGATAACGGTCGATGTGTGGAGTAATAGTAGTAGATGCAGGCAGGAGTCGGTCTACTTGTCTCGGACATGATGCCTATATACATGATCATACCTAGATATTCTCATAACTATGCTCAATTCTATCAATTGCTCAACAGTAATTTGTTCACCCACCGTAAATACTTATGCTCTTGAGAGAAGCCACTAGTGAAACCTATGGCCCCCGGGTCTATCTTCCATCATATTAATCTTCCAATACTTAGTTATTTCCTTTACCATTTATTTTACTTGCATCTTTTATTCCTCTTTATCATAAAAATACCAAAAAAATTATCCTATCATATCTATAAGATCTCACTCTCGTAAGTGACCTGTAGGGATTGACAACCCCTTATCGCGTTGGTTGCGAGGATTTATTTGTTTGTGTAGGTGCGAGGGACTCGTGCGCGGCCTCATACTAGATTGATACCTTGGTTCTCAAAAACTGAGGGAAATACTTACGCTACTTTGCTGCATCACCCTTTCCCCTTCAAGGGAAAATCAACGCAGTGCTCAAGAGGTAGCAAGGAGATGTAGGTGATTGGTGAGATTCATTTGCGCCCATTCTATGTCTTTTTTGTGTGACTATTTGTATGATTGATTATTAAGTTGTTCATTTGTTGTGAGCGCAATGTGAGCTATGTAATATGAGAGCTAGGCAAAATGATTTGAAGACATATGCAGGTAACACATATGTTTAGTGGATCCGTGACCGCAAGGTGACAGGTGTTGGTATCTACGAGGAGCGAAGACAATATGAGGATAACGGAAATCCACGACACTTGAAGCGTTGGTCCAGCCTCACGACCTTAATTGTTGAAACGCCCATGCATATGACAATGTTGATGCAAGACAATAGAGGAGAAAAATCCCTGCATGAAGAAGTTCGACTACTCAAGGGTGGACCGTTTACCGAACACATAATCAATGAAGTAGAATCACATGAAAAGATAACTGATATTATCGTTGCACTAGCACACATGATGTACAACATGATCCGAAGTTTCCCCGTGTCTAACTTTCTGCAGCAGCCAAACCAAAAGTTTATTTTCAGTGTTGTACTTTTTATGTTATTTACTTTCTTGTGTTTACAACCCTATTTCAACCCACCCCCTGGTACGTTTTTGTTGTCGGAATAATACCAAACCCTGTAGGTATTCAGACAGTTAATTTGCACAAGATATGCAATAACTTGTGTGTGCTAGAAACAATAAAATTAATACCCTTCTTTGTTTCTCGTTGGAAACGATATCTAATTGGATACTTGCACGAATTTTACCAAACGGTCATCGGTGTCTTCTGTGCAATCAATGGGCAACGGTGGCTACCGCGTAGGTTAGGATGATATCAGCCACCGTGCAAGTCAGGGTGACACCGCCAGGGACGATGGTGGCTAGGAAGGCTATCGTCCCGACCCCAAATACTTTTATGCTTGTGGGTCGCGGCTCCGCTCGTCGCTAGACACTCGGCTAATTTGTGAGCGGGGATGTATATTTTTTTTACATCAAGGGTCTTCTTGCAGTGGCGACCTCGAGCCAGAGATGCTTTTGCAATAAGCACCCCGTTGCAATTGCAACAAGGGTCTTGTTGCACTGATGATCTTGACGGGCCGGAGATGCTTTTGCAATAAGAGTCATGTTGCAGTGAAGACAAAGATGGTTTTGCAACAAGAGAAACAGATGACATGGATCATATGATGGGCATCACACAATCGGACGGCTTAGGACCCGGCCGATCTTTGACAAAGATCAGCTTGTCGATGCGTAGCACGTCCAAAAGATACATTTATGTGTACCCTACTATTCCCTCAAACAAAGCAAAACGCAAAGAGAAGACGTATAGCATGTGTGTATATATATGTGGTCATAGGGTATGGAGATAGAAAGAGTACTAGTGGATCTTTCAAAAAAAAGAGAGAGAGAGAGAGAGAGTACTAGTGCACCCGTGCGTCGACTCTTCTTCTTCAGGTAAATCAGCAGAATCGCCAAAGGAAAGCAACATCACGGCAGCAGATGAGACCCGATCGATTTGCATCTGGAAAATCAGCGGAAGAAAAGATGACTAGTACAGTAGTACTACTCCGTTGCCGCACGGGCACGGTTGCCCCCGTTTTAGCATTTTAGTCCGTCGACTAGCTTTGCTGATTTCTTCCAAGTCGTTGTCATTCAGTCGCCACGGGGGACAACCTCCTTTGTCGCCTCGCACACCCGTAGCTGTCAGTCGACGAATGATTTGATGATGGGTGCACGCATCGCATCGTGCCGTGCGTGGAACGACCGATCCGCACGCTGCACGGTCCAAGTCTCCGGGGTGTCGAGCGAGCGCGGCTAGTCCAAGAGTGCCGACAGGCGACAGGCGAGCTGGGATAAACCAATATCGCGTCGCCGTCGCCAGTTCGGATCACCTTGAGGCGAGCGCCACACATCGCAAGGCGACACTGCTGGAGACATCGGCCAGCGACTACTATCTTGTAGTAGTAGTAGCTCTGGTAATGTAGCCGCCTGGAATTTCCAAGGCGACTCGTCTGTCCCGTTCTGAATCTTCGTGTTTTAATAAAAGTAATAATGAGATGAGTAAACTTCTCGCGCTCGATGGGGTCGACGGTATAAGCTAATCCGGCCACGTAGAGGTGTCGCGGACCAGTCCAGTAGATACGTGCGTGCCCACGTGTACGCACCAACAAGTACTCCTAATTCTTTTTCAAAAAAAAAAAGTACTCCTAACTCGTGTCCTCTTGAACTTCAAAAAAAGAAATCGTGTCCTCTTGCGACGTGTGCACACGGGTGGAGTGGATTGCAGAAATCATCGGCATTAGAGTTTAAGGGTTGTAGGAAACACGAGTTTACTGTTTTGTGTCCAAAACCACTAATTTTACGTCTATTTATTTTTTCTAAAACACTGGTCGACGGCTTTGGCCCTTAATGATGATTATGGCCGACTGGTCTCGCAAAAGTTGACATGGTGTAACGGTTTGTGATAGACGATGATAGGCAGGTCTTTTTGCAAAAAAAAAGAAAAGAAAAATAAATCCTTCCTAGAAAGAAACTATTTAACCCCATAACGATTATGCAACCCTAGACTTCAATGTAGATGGCTCGTGCAATTCACTCGCACGGTGCACTGCCGATCCATCGATCGCAGCATGGAGGTTAGCGATCGTTTAATCAATTATTACGTTCGTCAGTGTCGCTGCCACTGATCACGACGGACGAACGGTGCATCTAGCAGCTAGCTACTCTACTCCCATCATTCTGAATGTCGTTGATCCTCCGCCATGGACAGTGATTTCGCGTAATCGTATGTATACGGAGCAGATGCCACGTCCACGTCTATTTATACGGCATGGTCCCTTGGCATCATCACACGTGCGAGCCTGTCCACGGCCTACACCTCGTTCCAGAGCGCATTCAAGAATTGATCAGCGCAGTGGTTGGTCCGCTTCATTGTTCTGTTGTGTCGATCGTGCATGCATACTGAGTAACTGAACCTGCACACTGCGCATTTGGAAGCGAGAGCATGATAACCCAAAAGCACATACCTACCACACTCCCCAAATTAGACGAGGACAAGCCAATAAAACACTCTAATTCATCCACGCAAATGTGAGAACAATAGCTGGTATACAGGATCGGGCATCCACGCAAGCCTATCTCTGACTTGAGACAAAGAAAAACCTGCAAATAACTTCCTTAGGCCTTGTTCGGTTAGGCAGGGTTTGAAGAGGCTTGAAAAGGGGTTAAATCCCTTGCAAGTCAAAATCCTTCTCAAACCTCCCCAATCCCTTCTAATCCTTGTGGCAAGCGGATTAACCGAACATGACGTCAAAGATGTCATTCTGTTCAAAATGAACACCCCAAAGCCTCTAAACTTCAAACACTGAAAGTTACTCACTCAACAGCACCTTATGCATAGTTTCATTCTGTGGAAAAGGTGATAGAGTACAGGGAATTAAACCTAACAGCAAAAGTTTGATCACAACACCATGAGTCTTCCCAGAACCTGATACTCTTTCCATCATGCACCTCTCTTCTACAACACAAAGTTTCTACAAAAAAGAATAGAACTGAAACTGGCATTTTTCTTGACAACATGGGTCAAGGTTTGCTTCTTACGGTTCTGTTTTCTTTTTCTTTTTCTTGAGAAGATCTTGCGGAACCCACTGTTCGTTTTCTGACTTCCAAACCCACTTCCCTAAAAGGGCCATATATGTTCATAAATTCAAGACTTAGAACACCCAAATCCCCCGTGTTCTTAGGGACGAGACTTGCCTGCTCCCCCAGCGTGCGCCCATCCGTGTTTCCGCATACGTGGCATGATTTGATTGGAACAAAAAAAGACCCGACCCCACCCCCTTAAAATCAGAAGGAGATGATTAGATTAGAAAAAAAAAGACAGCCGTAGGATGGAGTGGGAGCATGCGAAGGGAGCAGGCAAGCCGGATCCTGTTCTTAGGGAGACAGATTGTTTCCCAAGTTTTAACAAGGTGGCACTTTCTATGATCAGCACCCTCCTGCCAAGCTAGTCTCTTCCTGAAATAATAGAAACCCCATAGAAAGGTGACATATGCAAAGGTTTGTTGCTTAAGGATGCATTAAGCAGAGTCTATCTACCCCCATGTCCTTAAGCTTCAATTGATCTGATCTGATCTGATCCGACCCTGTGCGGTTACGTGCGGAGAGGCTACTTGTAATTAAGCGTGGCGCTACGGCCACGTACAACTGGCCTCGTTAGTTGGGCTCGGCCGTGCCGTTACGTACGTACTGTGGTATGATTGTCGCTTCAAGGCCACGCCTTCTGGAACTATCAATTCCCACCGACGGCGAGGACACAATCGGCCGGCGGCGGCAGTAACGGTGGGCTCGATCACATCTGCGTGCGTGCTGATCCCGTGAGCTCGTACGCTACGCGCAGCTGGCTAAAACGCGGTGGCCGGTGAGCAATTGCTACCCTACCCCATGGCCGATCGAGGAGTTGGTTAGTGACTGTTGCCTGAGACCGAGAGCGAGCTGTGCTGTGCTGAACCCCAGGGGCCGGAAGCAAATCATCTCATGCCGGTGCCGGTGGGTGGCCCGACGGGGCGACCTGGGACAAGATCGCCTCCGTCCTCCGACACCGGCGTGGTAGACTGGCCCGGCCGGGGGAATATATGCGTACGTTGTGTTGTGCTCCTTGGCCAATATAATCCAGATGTGATCTTCGCGAGGCGGTGGCGGTACGGACGGGTGTACGGCCGAAGCATCGCTTGTGTTATTCTGGGCGACGAGCTCCGACTCGAAGCCTCCAATTGGCAAGTGCTCCTTTGTTTACCCGCCCAAGAAGATCCTGTCGCTCCGGTGGTGCTACGGCGTTGTGCATGTGCGCTTCGGCATCCGCCCGAGCTGCACCATGAGCAGGCCATTTCTTCGGTGCATCTCGTCGTGCTCCGGGATTGTGGGCTTGGTTCCTGGTACCTCTGCTATTCTTGCCTCCTGATTAGCCCCGGCCCGGCCCGGCCCGTACTCAAGTGCCAGTGCCATTCGATCTACTCGTCAGTAGTGGACACCACAAGGCACAAAAATGTTTACGCACGTGAAAAATCACCAGCTGGCAGCTGCTTACAGTCCAGGTCTCCGGGACTCCAGGGTTCACGTGTTGGCAAAGAGATTGGACCCCTCAGCACCGGCGAGGCCATGCAAAAGCAAAACTGTATTGCTACCATCTCCTGCGTAACCGTACCTCTGCCTCGCCCTGAAGCACTTGACGGCACGTACGTTATTGCCACCGCAGACAGTAGCAGCGCACACAGGATCCAAGAGGAAGCATCGCCGTCGCCGACGAGCGGCGCGAGGAAAGCCAATGCACATGCGCCCCACAAGCACGGGACGGCCGGAAGCATCCGTGCGCCAGCACACGCCGGAATAAAAGTACGGCCGGCGAGGGAGAAAGGGAGCTCTCGCTAGATTCCACCGGGGTAGAGCTCATGATTCGGCCGGGGTTCGGTTTGATTAGCGCAATGATCCCACAATGTCCAGTTGCTTCTTCCGGCGAAATTAGACTAATAACGGCATCCTGTGGAGTGGCGCCAAGCGGGCGTCGTCGACCAACCACCTCATCGGCAACTTGCCGCCTCCGGTCCGGTCCGGTGGTGGCCTCCCCGTGATCATTGTCTGCGCTCAGTAGTAGCCCCGCTCGCTGGGCCAGACTATCTCTCCCTCTGGCCCCGGTGGCCGTACGCCCCTGCACACGAGTTGTAAGCGGGATTAACTGAATAAATCCAAATGCACGAGTCTTTGACAGATGCTACGACGAGTACCACCACTAGTTATCCTATTAGGGTTTCTAAAAAAATGGATAACAAGGGTTATAAGGGAACTCTAATCGGCCGACGCATTTCGTGGTTCACATGTGTTTGTTTGGGTCTGCACGGACAAAAACACGGTCCAATGCGCCGAGGTAGACGGATGGTTGGCTGTTTTCATGTCCGCTGCGACCTATTTTCAGCCCAAATATGGTCTGGGTTTGGGTTCGTGTGGACATGCCACGGATGTCTGTGACGTCCTCCCCTGACCCGCCTATCTGTGGCACACCATTTCTATTAACACCTTCCTTCTCTCCAAAACCTCCCGCCCTACCGCCATGGACCGACGAACCCGCCCCCGCTACCGCCCCGTCCGGACCGTGGCCTTCAAAAAGCCAAAGAAGGAGCTCACCCCGAAGTAGAGAGTGGTCGAGACCACTATGCGGGCTAACCGGAGGACGAAGGAGAAGGCAAGAGAAGATGCCTCCGACGCCACTGTCGCGGCCGCCGCTACGAATACCGAGGCCATCACTGCCAAGCCGCGCAACACGCCCTCCTCTTGCTAGGGTACTGCGACCCAGCCCTTCTCGCCGTCACCGTTGCGGCGGCCATCATAGGCTCATCGGTGGCCCGCCCGCCCAGGCTATCGGAGTCGCCACACATGTCAACGTCGCTGCCAACATATGGGTACCTTACCGGACACGACCCGACAATGTCCTACTTCTCCATGTCACCCCGGGACGAATCGCTAGAAATGGGTGACTCAATGCCGGTTGTCCCCACGGTGCCTCCCATTGATTTGAGCGCCACACCTGTGGTCGGCCAGTTCGCCGGGACGCAAAGGAAGTGCCCACATATGATCTTTCTGTGCAACTTTCCTGATTCCTGCACCATATTTGATTATGTGCCAGCCCTGACGCCAGACGACCTGAGGTACTACGAGTATTTTCATGGAGGAAATGATCAATGAGGGTGTCCAAGGGTATGATGCCGACGAGACTCAAGGCCGAGACACCCATGGCCAAGACACTCAAGACCAAGGCACCCAAGCTCAAGGGGAGTCGACATCGAAGGAGAGCCATTGTTTGAGGAAGAGCTAATTGATCAAGCTCGGTCACAAAGAAGGCGGCAAAGCGCGAGGACGGGAGCATACACGGATGATGAGGACAAGTTGCTTTGCGATGCTTGGATGACAATTGGACACGATCCCAAAATCGACGCCGAGCAAAACGGGACATCATTTTGGAAGAGGGTTCATCGTTACTTTCATAAACGCAGGAAGTTTGAGCCCTCCAAATTTGGAAGTGACCGCGGTGACCTGTCACTTCAAAAGAGGTGGGCTTCGTCCAATTGGAGTGCAACAATTTTTGTGACTCCCACGAGAATGCCACCGACTGACCCGTGAGTGGCATTGGCGTGAAAGACATGGTATGTTTCCCTTCCCTTGTTCGTATGAGCATATACCGTCCTCTCATTCATATAAAATATCTTGTTGGTTTCATCTAGTGTTTCAAAATTTGGATACCTTCAAGGTCCAACAAGGGGGGGGGGGGGCAGCAAACCATTCACCTTGAGCCATTGTTAGACACAAATCAATGAGCACCCACAGTAAAAAAAACAAGATCCGAATCTCAAATGCAAAGGTTGTCTTATTCAAAACCAATTCATCACATCCCTCTCTCCCACTTCACACCTCAGAACGCACCATTCCCAATACCTTAAGCCACTCAACCATACCTCCAAATTGTTGTTTGGAATTGGATGTGTCAGGTTGGTTGCCCAAAGATCTACGTAAGCCATAGCGCGCACACTCTTCTTTACTGAGCGAACTACAATAGTAATAATTCTAAGTATATGAAAAACCTCCCATTTTCTAGTGATTATGATGCATTGGGAGCATATAGACAAAAACGTATCGGTTTAGACAGCCCCTTGTGGCTATGATGGAACCTGGATCAACCTGTCATAACAAAAAGTAAGGAGCAATATGCTGCCCAAACAAAGGCAGGGGCGTTCGTCAACCCAAGTGAAAATGAGAAGAAGCCGAGGGGGAAGACCAATTCCAAGGTGGATGCAAAGCGTGATGCTTCGACACTCACCTTGCAAGAAACTTTGAAGGGGTTCATGACCCAAAATGAGGTGTCAGTTGAGAAGTGGGAAGAGAGGAAGTGCCAAAAAAAGGAGGAGGCAATGAAGACATTCTTTGACATACAAAAGAAGAAGCTCGAGATCGATGAGACAAGTGCCCTCTCAAGAGCTAAGGAGTTAGTGCTCACGCTAATCTCGAAGGAAGTGAAGATCATGGCGGCCGACTTGAGCAAGATGGCCGCGAGAAAAAGGGTCTGATTCGAGAAGAAGCAAAAGTTAATGCTCAAGCGAGATATGTGGTCATCTTACGTTTGTTTGTTTTGCATAACTATGCCTCAGAGGCTATTTATTTTGGCGCAATGTTGCATGTCCGCATGACATATGGGACTATGTAAAAAAGTATATCTTTATTGCTATCTACTTGCTATATTTGGTGATAAAAATATATTTGTGTGAAAAAACAGCCAAGACCAAATGACGCGGTCGGTTGGACAAACTGCCCAGAGCCCAGAAAAGCACGGACAAGGGGTGGACGCCACCCTTACTAACGACCCAAATGGGCAAACAAAAACCATGGGCAAACAAAAACCAGACACATCGCGTGTCCATTTAGTTAGGCGCGTTTGAGTTGCTCTAAAGGAAGGCGCAAAGTGTATTACAGAGCGAAGAAGCTTTAGATAAAGGTAGATAAAATCCTAGATTGGAAGGTGTAGGTCACTCACCCGTATTAAACACAGTGTGGACATGGAGTTTCTGCTTGGGAGCTCAAATTATTTCTCATGAATAGTAGAATAGTAAAATGGTATTTTAATCTGATTTTTCGGCAACAAACATTGACGAATGGTCTATAAACATACTTTTTGTGAAGAAAAAGCATTCCTAAATACCCTGGACAAAACAAACAAAATCAAAGTATTTTTTAAAGCATCTTGCAGCATTTTGTTTCTCAGTACATGAGGAAAGATTTGTCTTCATGAAAATTTATGCGCATGTACACATTTCGCCAATGTTCGTCGATTTTTTTTCAGATTCTTCTATTTTGTTTTCAATTTCTTTGATTGCACTGTTTATCAGGGGTGCATTTGAACTCGCGAGCAAAAAAACACTTTCGCTATACATGCCTGAAAACCACTGCACTATGCATAAGAGCATCTCCAACAGACGCGCCAAACTAGCGCCGCGCCGCAAAATCCTTCGTTTTAGCGCGCGCGCAACCGGAATAGTTGCTCCAGCGGGCGCGCGAAAACAGCGCGCGCGGCATACGTAGTCCAGCGCGCGGGCCGAAACGCAATCGCGTGCCGCATATTTGCTGCGCCCGCTTCCGCGCGCTGGATTCTCGCGCGCTCGCTCGCACCTCCCACCCCCCACCCATACGTGTCGCGCGCGCTGCATTTTTACGCGCTGCTGAAGCGGCGCACTCGCGCTGCATTTTAGCGCGGCTGCTGGAGCCAGCGCCGCGCCGCGCCAAACCAGGTGATGGGCGCGCGTTATAATTGTTTTTTGCGCGCGGCGCGTTCGGCGCCTGTTGGAGATGCTCTAAGTAAAGACCGTATGGCGAGCAGGCGGGCGGCTCTTAAAATCCTGACACGCTATGGTCGATCTACAGCATGCCCATCTCGTCTTTATTGGCTCACTGCTCATTTGACCTTTTGAATTTCGTTTTCAGGGCGGCTGTGCTGTGCTTCGCTCCATGTGACCATGTCCACAATCTTACATGTTCTGAAATCGGGGCATGAATAGACACGCACGTACGCTCTGTTTGTTGTTGAGACCATTAACTAGTATCCACGAATCGATCGGCGTTCAAATAAGGCCGCGAGTTGAGTTCAAATTCAAAACGGGGCAGTATTATAAATATTTGCGTTCACTGGATCTTGTCGTTGGCTCCACGCACGCGCGCTTGACTTTTGAACCCCGTGCCAGGCAATTGTTTGATGCATCCAAGATCTGAGGAGGAGTTGACACAAACCTAACGCCGAGCAGTCCATTTTGCAGTGGCTGGGAATTTAGTAGTACTCCTGTAGCGCTCCATTTCCTCGGACATTTCAAACTTCCGCCGAGTTTGAATTCGGAGGGCGCGATCGATCGCTTCACTGGACCGCAATCAATCAAAAGCCTACAGTTCTACTCCAGTACGCATCGGCTTCACCGGAAAATCCCCACCTGCTCGTGGTGGGCGCGACACACACACACACACACACACACACACGCACACACACACACACACACACACACACACACACACACACATTTCATTTGAAATCGGCGACGCAAGGAAAATGAAATCAACAGAAAATTTAAAACGAATAGTGTTTCTGATCCGGATCAAAGTCTCAATTATTAGCTTGTTCCATGCACCTAGACCGATCTATATAGAGGGGAAGAAAGAGTCGGCCCGTGCATAAAAGCGCGAGGTACAAGCAAATTAACGTTAGAGAGAAAAATATTTATTTTCCCTTGTTTTTTTTTCGTTGGTAATCATTGTTTCACTCGTTGTCTGAATGGCGACAGGTTCACTAATGTTTCTCTTGACTAATCTAGCGCCTCCGATCCAGGAAATCAACGGGGAAATAAAACTGTACCGTTTTGCTCCGGTCGTACGCCGAGACTGTAGCTGCTGGTGGTTTAAGAAAAGAGGTCGACGTGGCAACCGACATGGAAACCATTTTATAATGCAGAGGCGGAAAGCTGTTTTTCTTTCATTGTCTAATAAAAGATTACTAGCATGGTCGGTTCCAAAAAAGATAATACTATACGTAGACGATTAGCATGGCGATATCAAGGCTGACGGATTTGATGCTTCGATCTGATTAAGAGGCGGCACGCGGTTGTGCATGCACGGATGCCAACTTAATTTGCTTAATTTGCTCAATTAGTTGTACGTTACTGCTGCCTTCATACGCCGTTCAAGGAGGGATGCACGCTACTGCTTAATTGAGTATACGGTCTTCTGATTGTTGCTTGTGCAGCTGTGTTGGAGAGTTATTGCCATCGGTGTTTGATCGGATCATTTCGTTGATGTGGGGAACAATGTATAACCAGCGATGCACATAAACTTATATGTATCATTTTGAAAATTTTGAGTTAACCCATTATTAATGTGGAAAATGTAGTAAGATCAACAGAACATATATAAGATTTGAGTTAACCCGTCGGCGGGTACATACATAAAACATAGTATGTGATTCTAACCCTGGGATGTCATCTCTGCCGCCTAGCCATGACACTAAAACTACCTTACGCAAGGACGAGGTCCCTCGCGTCGGCGGAGTTCATGGGTATCCCTCGCGTTGGTGGAGTCCAGTGGTTGCCGCACCTCCAACCAGTGGCGGACCTAGAGAGTATTTTGACTGGGGGCAAATTATTTGAGTGGGGGCATATTCTTTCAAAATTCAAAGAATTTTAGCATATTTTTTAAAAGACACAAGCCAATAATACTGGAGTTTCAAATTTTGAGTGGGGGCCTGGGCCCTCACTCACCTCAATGTAGGTCCGCCCCTGCCTCCAACTCCCCATGGCCCATAGGGCCATCGGATGCGAGGCTGACGGGGCGACAATGATGATAAGGGGGCTGGAAACTCTATCTCATCAGAGTTGCGTGCGTAAGAAGAGGGGAACACATCGTACAACATGCAAAGACCGTTTCATATATGACGGTAATATTGAATTGATGTTGAATACACGTATCTGCATAAGACATAAAAGTATGCATCACACAAGAATCATCGATGCTCTCCTATTAGCGGCATCCACTAGGAGAAGAAGAGAGGAGCTTGGTTGCTAGGGTTTAGAGCCGGTGGTAGGATGTCACGCTCATGTACCTTGAAACATGTTTTCACCTCGCTTTTACATAATAAAACTAGAATGGCCAAGCCAGTACGGGGTGGTGAGGAAAAATTCTTTCAGAAAGCAAATCAAAATAAAACAACACCCAAGAGTGTAGCGAGAATTCCATCACCTCAACACCGGGCAAGATAACATGAGTAGCCACACCTAACAATAGGCAACTAAGGCTACTGAACATGAACGACACCGCGCCTCCTAAGGAAACCATCGGGCACCACTATACCGCAAACATCAACCTTTCGCCGGAGAGGGCCACCTGCCCTCTTGTTCCGGGCCGCAAAGCTTCGGTCCTGCTACTGGACAGAAAAAACCGAGAGTGGTGACAACGATGACACGGGGCAAAGCTAAATCAGGTAGATCCCTCAATAGGGTGTCCCGGCTAGGCGATTGGACTGGATGGTAACACGAGGCAAGATTTTGCCTAAGTTTGGGCTCTCGCCATAGAGATAATCATCTACTACTGCTAATGTCTATTTGCGACTGGGGTGTGTGTGCAAAGTATAGTTGAATACCAAGGATTGTAATGTGTCCATTGACAAACCCCCGGCTTATATAGCTTACCGGGGGGCTTAGGTAGTCGGCTATGTAGGTGGAGATAGAGTCATCCATGGCTCTAGTTTCTTCAGCTTGTACATCAAGTCTTCGGAAGTCTTCGTATAGCGTGTCATGTGCTAGCATGGCCTATCAGGCTAGAACCGACGTGGTGAGAGAACCCTGGCCCGGGACAAATACGAGACCAACAAAGACACCCCACGCCAGATTCGAAGAAGCTTCTCGGCAGTGTTAGATCATGTTTGAAGGCGCAGACACATTGCAATAAGATGTTCTGTGAGCTCCTCGACGACGCCGTCAAGAGAGTGAGAATGCAACGTGCCGCTACTAGGGTTTTCATTCGCAAACCTAACACGAAGAGAAAACACACAACGGTGCCCCCATGAGCAAGCAACACCCATGGGCATCATCGTCGGAGCGGGAAGCTTTCGCCGTTGCCGGTGCCAAAGCGCAAAGCTTTCACTCAGATCCTCGTCTGTGCCACACAAGGTTCCATGGTCTTGGAACCAATCCAGAGACAGGGATATTGCCGTCGGCACATGGCCTCGAGATCATGACTAGCGACTCGTCACCGCCGAAGCCACGGCGACACCAGAAATCACTCGTCGCGTTCTCCCCTCGACACCCACATAGCTAAGACGAGAGCCACCGCAGCTGCAACGACGCTCGCCGCAAAGCCAACCGTGTAGCCTCACATGGAGGGCCGCCGCGCCGACACCCACCAGAGCTCCCGCGCCTCTGCCACGCAAACTAAAGGCACACGATCACCCACCGGCCTGTGCGCCATAGGCGAGCTCCCCACTCTAGCTAGCATCGCACTGTTCCGCATCGTGCATTGAAGCTGGACCAGAACGCCTTTCGGCACTCGTGCACATCGACCCTTCCTTCTTCATCCCAGCTTTGTTGCATTGTGCACTCCACACCCCATAGCGTGCGCACACAGTAGCCAGCTAGCGTCCAGGTTTGGGTTTGCACGCGACGAGAGCGCCCCGACGAAGCGAGAGACCTGGCAGGTAGGCGGGGAAAGGATAGATAGAGGGGCGCGCCGACGAGCTGTGCGTGGCGCAGGACTGACTGTACCGCAGGTACGGCGTCGTGTACCGGAGCCGGACGGAGGCGCAGGCGCAAGCGCAAGCAAAGGCATCGGACCGTTGGGTGGGGCCCAGCTAGGGCGAGGCCCACCCCCACCTCGCCTCCCCTCTCCCCCCTCCCGTTCCGTGTCGCCTTCTCCAGCTGCCGCCGATTAATTATTCCTCCCCCATTAAACCACCACCTCCGTCTCCTCCCTCCCACCACCGCCTCCTCCTCTTCATCCCCTGAATCCTCTTCGTACGCCCGCCTGCAGCCCCGTCGTGCCGCCCACCAAATCACACACGCGCTCGACCTGTGGCCGTGCTGCCATTTTCTTCTGTGGATGGAGTAACCGCCGTTCCTTCCTTCCTTCCTTCCCCGGGCGCGGCGATTTCGGGGCTCGCATTTTGGCGGAGGGAGCCGGCCTCCGGCGGCGGCATTTCTCCTCGACTCCTCCGGCATTCGGCCGTGTTGGCCGGCGGCGGCTCGGGTTGGTTTGGTGGTGGACCGGCGAGCAGGGAGGCCACTGCAGCGGCAGTAGCGGGCTCCTTTTCGCGGGGCCCCTTTTCGCCGCCGCCGCGGCAGCTGGTGGTGCTGCTGGTGCGGTGGGGATGCGCCTCGCCTTTTTGCCGCCCCCGTGTGGCGTGATTCCGAAGGGTCGTGGGCGTGGGCGCGGCCGGGTTGGCTTGTGCTAGATTGGCACCGCATCTTCTGGGCGAAGGAAGGGAGGGAGGTCGGCTGGGCTGGGGGCCAACCCCCAAAAGGAAGAGGAAGGTTCCGCGCAATGCCCACCATCCGGGCTCCGGCTTCCAGGCAGACGGCCACGCTGCAGGTACCACACTACACCCTCTGCATCAATCCACTGCGATTTAACTGCACTTCTGTTCCATTGCCTTGCTTGATTATGTGATCCTGTATCTATTTGCAGGTGGCTGTCAAGTGCAGGCCACTGACCGACAACGAGAGCCGGCGCTCGCGGCACATCATACAAGTAATTGATGACAAGGTAAACAGACAGAGGCTTGGCTTGATTTGCTTGGGCTATGAACTATTAGTAGTTTGTGTCATGGGTGGTTAGAATTTTGCCATGGATGGTAATGGTATTGGTAGCATAGCAAACTAGTAGTGATAATGTTGTGCTTGTATGGTTCTCCAGAATGTAGCTGTGTTGGACCCTGATATCTCCAAGGGCTACCTGGACCTCATCCAGAACCGGACCAAGGAGAAAAGATACAGCTTCGATCACGTGTACGCGCCTGGATGCTCCAATACGGTACGCAGGCTTATGTACCTCATTAGCTTGTGCTGCACTAACCCTGAATTGCTTAGCTTGCTTTTGACAATGGGCTCATATGCTGATTACAGTAAGTGTCTTAAATCTGCACTGAAGCTTGGGAGTTCCTGGATTGGTCATGCCTTGCATTTTAGGAAATGCTACTTCAGAAAGCGAAACCGCAACCAACCCCTTTGGTTTATTAATTGCCAAAACTAGGTGTTGCTCATGCTTTGGATAGCTCTAGGTTGTAACGATGCTATTGGCATGTGCAAAACGCCAATTCAGTCTGGAGCTAAGCAAAGCATTGGCTGTATTTGTTACTGTTAGGTATGCTACCTAACGCGTATACGTCTGGTTTCAGAGAAAAGGACTCCAGTTTAGAGAACTAATTTCCAAAACCCAGGTCTCTTTTTAATCCGTGACCTGGACTGGAGCCTGGGGCATTTGTTACACTGTATCTTCACCACTTACCCTGTAAACTGTAATCAAGTGCAACTAGCTGGGCAGCTGTTTTTTATCCACGGTCTTCGTAGTTCGTCTACAGTGGCTCTCCCTGATACGGTTGCACTAGTCCGCTCTACAACCGTGTTATTAAGTTTTAACCCAGTACCACTTGTTTCTGCTCCGTGGTCACCCCTTTTTGAAAAAAAAACATTTGTTTCTTCTGTGTTAACGTTTCAAAAATCTGTCGGTTAGTTGTAGTCACTGCATTTATTTTGAGATTTTTGTGTGACACCCAGTGGGAGATCATGCGAGCACCCAGTGGCTGGAAGTTATTAGATACGTAACTAGTCCTACTTATGAGCTAGTCTGAGTCCAGGCTATAAACCCCTAGCAGCTTATCCTGAGTTCCTGACAAACACGTGTTTGTATTAATAACTCTTAAAGCCCAACAGATCTGTCAGCAATGTTTAAATCTCTATTAGGATTTGATTTCATATGAATACTAATTTTGATTCGTTTTGCAAGAGTCATGTAACATCGTACATCGTGTTGAAAAACTTAATTCTGTATCGCACTATCACTGGATCTTGTCAGAATCATTCTTGTAAAAAATGTTACATAAAATGTTGAAGCAATCAAAGTTCTACGGTCAGGCCATGTTACACTGGTATGTATAGATGCTGGAAATGTGTATATACCTAGTCAAATCTCTTGCCCGGTTAGATACTAAAACAAATGTGCTTTGTTTCAGAAATAGTTGTATTTGTTCAAATATATAGCTGTATTTCCTGTACAACTACAACAGCTCAATAACTTTAAATGTAGCTGACAAAGTTCCACCATTTTGCCCAAGGTCTGTAAATACTGCATAGATTTATTGTTCCTGTTAATGTGGAATTTTGTAGCCCCATTGTAATAATATGTAATAGGTTGGACTAAGAGAGCATCGCCAACAGCAGACCAAAAGCTGATTTTAGGGGGAGAGAGAAGGTTTTTGTTCACCGGAAAATCTTGTGGTTTTCCAGCAGACCAAAAATTTGAGAACCACATGAAACATGACGATC
>NC_041388.1:605150347-605184734 GCF_002162155.2 Triticum dicoccoides
GATGGTGACGGCAGAATCCGGCGGCAGGGAAGTTTGGCGACGGTGTGGAGCATGGTTGGACGGCCGGAATTGTGCGGGACCGGGCGGCCGTGGTTGTAGGGGTGGCGGCGGGACTTGGGGCGGCCCTGGTGCCCGACGGCCAGAATTGGCAGGCGCAGATGCAGTGTGAGGCCGCTTGGCGGTGGTTGGGTTCCTGCGCAGCAGTTTTGTTTTTTGGTTGGCTGCTAGCGGTGACCGAAATATACATCATTTGTAGCATTGTTTGGTCAGGACCAAAAAAAAAATATGGCCGCCATATAGGTATTTGTCTGCTGTTGGAGCTGTCAGTGTTTTTGTCACGGCTATGTTTTTTGGTCTGCTGTTGGAGATAGTCTAACTGATTCTAGGTACATAGATATAACTTAGTCCCCCTTTCTACAAGTAATTATTTTATGTATTACATTTTTTTGTGAGTATTGTGTTTCAACACAACCCAGCAAGTTCAGTAGCCTAAAATGCATTTATGTGCAAACTGATGCTAATATGTTTATGTCTTGATATTAGAATTTTCCATACTTAAGGTTATTATCACTGAACATATGGAAACTGCAAGAATGAGAATCATCTGGATGTGTATGGATTTAAGACATGGGAACAAATGCTGTATTCTTGTAGTTAATGTTTTACACTATAACATCTTACGATTTTAATTTGATACAAATGCATTCATTTTACAGGATGTTTATAAGAATATTTCTCCCACAGTTTTGGGTGTAGTTCAAGGCCTTAATGTGACAGTCTTTGCGTATGGCTCTACTGGAAGGTATGCATTCACTGGATTATTTTTGCTACTGACAAGCAGATTGCTTATCTTTTAGCCATCATCAAATATGTACTGCTTTACAATCACAGTTCTGAAGGATCTCATAAATTGCGCTCATTAAAATATGGTGTAAATTTCATAAGTTTTTAAACTTTAAGGAAATGGATGATATACTGTCCAAACACTTCTTCAGATGTGGTCATCGAATTAACGCATTATATTTTCCTGAATTTCCTCTATTTCAAAATTTTCTTATCTGTACCATGCTTGGTAAGCTTACCTCTTAATCATGCAATTGAGGTTAAAAAGTGATTAAATGCTTGTCCACTCTAGATTGTATTTACTTCACACTTAGTCAGTTGCCATCCCAATTTAATGATTGTTCAAATGGTTTTGCTATTTCTAAGTCGCCGTCCAGGTCTGTTTGATAGTAAGACTTTAGGATTTGTACATGTCTGTTTGATAGTCACGGTCCCGGTCTGTCTTGATCTTACGGCTATAAGTAGTCGACTGTTCAAAATGCTAAAAATGAAACTGTTCCCAGTTGCTATGGGATGTTACTTTGTTTCTTTTGCTTCATTCTTTTCAAAACTTCCCTGGCGAAGAACTGATGTACTATTTATTCAGTAAAGGTGTTTTTGCTATACTTGGATACTGAGCTACAATATGAAGTTGTTCCATATGTATATTAATATGCCCTGCTGTATGTGATTCTACAGTGGCAAAACATATACGATGGTTGGAAGCCGGAGTGATCCTGGTCTTATGGTTCTTAGCTTCCGCACAATCTTTGATCAAATAAAAAAAGATGATAGTTCAGATACATTTGAAGTCTCATGTTCATATCTGGAAGTATACAATGAGGTAATGTGCAAATAATTGTGTTTATAATAAAAATATTATCAGTCCTAATAGATGTGTTGCATATAAGCTGTGAAATAATTGTCGGTTTTCTGAACTCCAGGTTATCTATGATTTGCTTGAGAAATCCTCAGGTCACCTAGAGCTTCGTGAGGATCCCGAGCATGGCATAATAGTCGCTGGTTTAAGAAGAATTAAGGTTTACAACTCTTCCTTCCTCACAGTATTTATTTTTCCTGGTAATAAGTTACATGTCTTGGCTGCTAGTGTTAATTCTGGCCTTCTTTTGTGTTATTTGCTTTTTTGTTTGTTACTCTTAACATTTCTAATTATTATTTTGCACATAATGTTATCTGCATAGTACTCTTAACATTTCTAATTATTTCGAGTAGCTGATAAGTTGACAATGAAAGGACATGAGTAGATATTCTTGTTGTGCTTTTAAGCTGCAATATTTTCTGAGTATTCTGTAGGAAAAGCTTGCAATAAATAATTAAAATGTTTATTTTATGTGGTCTCTTTTTTCAAAGATATTCGGTTTGGTCCTTGGTTTTGTATGAAGCCTTTTTTTTTTGTCTAATTCTGTTGCAACATCCAGATATTGCATGTCATGCTATATTCTGAAAGCATGCCTGTTGATTCCCATCGGTTTTGGCATAAACTAAATTTGGATGTTTAAACTCTTATTTTCGTAGGTCCATTCAGCAGATAAGATCCTTGAACTCTTGAACATAGGCAACAGCAGACGAAAGACAGAGAGCACGGAAGCAAATGCAACCTCTTCACGGTGAAAAAATTTCTGCTTCCCCTTTAAAAGTTCATGCTTCCATTTTATTTAGGAAAAAGTCCAAAACAGACCTTGAATTTGTAGGCGAAAGCTAAATCAAACCCTGAACTCTCATTCCCTGAAATCAGTACACCAAACTCTCTAATCCCGGTCTATTTTGAACCTTCAGATGACTTAGCCGGTATTTGCTGAATTAATTGAATACGTCTTAGTAAAACTTAAATACTAAGGTTACCTAATATCTTTAATCTGCTAAATTGTTGAGATTGTGACTCTTATCAATACAGTTACGATCAGTTAATAGTACTGGCATTTTTTTACATTATTCTCACAGAAAATACGTTTGCTCTCTTTTTCAAGTTCACACGCTGTACTGGAGATTACTGTAAGGCGCAAGCAGAAAGGAAAATATGGTAGTCAAGTTCTTCGTGGAAAGCTGGCCTTGGTTGATCTTGCGGGAAGGTATTAACTTTTCTTTTGGGGTTGCTGCTTTTCTTTTCACTCTGTCAGCAAAAGTAAGCTGAAAACAATTTTCTTTGAGCAGTGAGAGGGCTTCTGAAACGAACAATTTTGGCCAAAAGCTTAGAGATGGAGCAAATATTAACAAGTCACTTCTAGCGTTAGCAAATTGCATCAATGCCCTTGGCAAGCAAAATAAGAAAGGTCTAGCATATGTTCCATATCGCAACAGGTATGTCAGGTGGACATTATACTATCAAACCGATTTTGTCCATTCTAGTTATGTGACAGTGGCTATTTACAGCAAATTAACTCGAATTCTGAAGGATGGTCTCTCTGGTAATTCTCGAACTGTTATGATTGCCACAATATCACCAGCTGATGATCAGTATCATCACACTACCAATACACTCAAGTATGCAGATCGTGCTAAGGAGATAAAAACACATGTTCATGTAAGGGGTCGTTTCTTTCGGTTGAGCGCACATGCAACAATATATTATTTCTGTTGGTTCATCTTTTTTTCTGAATCATACATGATAAAGTTCTATTATTTTGATGTTTGTTCTTTATCCTGTATAGAAAAATATTGGAACTATCGACAATCATGTTGAAGACTACCAGAGGATGATAGAGAATCTCCAGGTCTGCCTAACAGGGAAACGAGTAAATTTCTACAGTTTTACCTAATTCTTGGCCACAGTAGAATACTAAAGTATGTCGCCTTGTCACTTTCTAGGGTGAGGTCTCCCAGTTGAAAAAGGAATTAGCTGATAAGGAGCATCAGTTGAGCGTAAAACCTACTGAAAAGGCTGCAGATAATGAGCTATCTTGGCTAAATGTCTTGAGCCAGGAAACTGGTGAGAATGTTCAGGAACGCATAAATCTACAGAAAGCACTGTTTGAACTTGAAGAAACCAACAAGCGTAACCGGATGGAGCTCCAACATCTTGACGGCGCAATCGCAAGACCACAGGTGGGTAACTTGACTGATCAATTTTCCTACAACTCTTTCATCAAACAGACTGTAGCAGCTCTTTCCTACATCTATTGTCGCAACAAATATCTGAGAAATTCAACCCTATGTACAGTGCACTGATGGTTTTGCATTCAGGTGAATGAGAAGGATTATGCCCTTTTGCAAGCCTTAACATCAAGGAGGCAAGTTATTCTTGACAACATCCGTGACAATGATGAAGCTGGTGCTGGCTACAGAAAGGTACATATTAAGTTTAATTTTGCTCTATTACCTTGAAGCAAACTTACATGGCTATTTATCCTTTTCACTGTAGGATATTGAACTGAATGAGAGTCGTAGGCGTCAGCTCCAAGATATGATCGAGGAGGCTACGAGTAACAATGGGAACAGGACTTACCTGCAGATTCTCAGCCAATACAGGCTTCTTGTGAGTAATCCCCAAAGCTTTAGTTTTCCATCCAGAATATGATATCCCACAAGCTGCTTATATATGTAAAAAATGAATCCTTCAGGGAATGAATAATGCTGAGCTTCAAATTGAGATGGCTATGCGGGACCAAGTAATACATAACCAGAGGGAATCTCTAAGGAGCCTATGGAACATTCTCTATGGAACAGGGCTAAACCAGAAACAGATTCTGAAGTTGGCTGCTAAGCAAGGCTTAACTGTGGAAGGCTGTCCTTTGCCTAGCTCGAGCCCTGATGTTGCTACACCCCATGGAAGGCTACCACCATTCATGTCGTTTCCTAGTCCACAGTCACAGTCTTCTTCTCCATCTAGTTGCTTTTTCCAACAAGGTTTCAGCACCATGTCTGTTCTCAAAAATCAACATGAGACGCCTACCATCTGTAGGCAGGAACATCTCAGCTCTTACTACATGATGTCTGGCTCCTCGCCTTATGCTGGTGATGGAAAACAATGGGCAAGTGGAGCGTCAACGCCATACCATTCTACCCCAGAAACGAAAAGCGAGCGATCGCCCTGCAGTGGCGAGCTTCGCACCCCATATTCTGGAATTGAAGGTTTCAGCAGGCAAAGGAAGGTAATTGTCTGTCTCTCTTTTTCTACAAGCAAATTGCACTCCATAATTCTGGAGTTGGGGCACTGATTTCAACTTGCTCAAGTAACCACATGATGATAGCATCTTCCATTAAGAAGGACATCTGGTACAGTCTAAGTGGCAACAATTTAATCTTGGCATGAACTATGATTTTCCTTTTTCCAGGATTCGTGCTCTAGAGAAAGGTAAAGAGGAAGGACATCAAGATTCAAGAAGACACACGAGTCATGACTCACTGAGTCAACGCACACAAGCAGCTGACATGGCTATAATACCAGCCTGATGCCTGCAATCTGATATGATCCTCCTGTGTGCACATCATCTGCCGACACCGGCCGGCCGAGTTCCTGGATCTGATAAGAGGATGTTACTGGTAGTTTAGGCCAAGCTGTTGCCATGCCCTAGGCCATGTTCATGGTCATTTTGGTGCCTCTAGATGTGTGTGACATGGCGCACTCCACTCCTGTACAGTAGTTGTTAGTCTCTCCTGTAGTCAGTCCTGCTGTACCATGTCTCCTGTTAGTCTGTTGCCTTGTATAGTGTATGCATCTGTTGGGGCTGAATCTACCTTTTGGGCCAAGAATCCTGTAAATTTGCTGCGACTCTTAACCCTTCATCAAGCAAGTAAAGCCCGCTCCGAGCACGGTGGTCGCTACTAAGTGGTACCCCTTGCAAAGATTGCCTAGGAAAATTTCAACAGATGAAAAGGACATTCCCTAATGTTGGCCCAAGGCTGCGTTTGGCATCGCCATGGATTATAATGATCCCGTTTACTATCCAATCTGGTTTCAACAGCGAAACGCAAACAGAGCCTAAATAAATGAGGGCTTTCGAGACCGTTGCTGAAACACCGTATGAAATGAAGAGCGAGCAGTTACCATTGACATCACCGTTGCTGGGAGATATGATGCCTGATGATTGAGCTCAAGGACACGGTACCGTATGTAGGATGGATGGGGCATCATGTGTTGCGCATGGGCCGGTACTAGATAGCACTAACAACTTGTGCTGTTGGACCGGGGCCGGTGGGGATCTCATCTCATCTCATCTGCGGATGGATGGACGCAGATGATTCATTCATTCATTGATTTCGCCCCCCTGGACTGACGCCCGTCACCCACTCTGGAGACCACATTCATTCATTCATGCCGGAGCCGGATGGTCCCTGCTGCAGAAGCTACGAGCCCACAACCCCACATCGATAGAGAGTTATTCATTCATGTACGCAGGAGAAGAGAAACATTTTGGCTGTCTGAATGCAACGCGCGCGGCAGCGGCTGAATCTGCACGGCAGCGCTCGCCATTACGCTCGGCACGTCGACACGCCGGGTGGCTAGCTACCCGACCTGGGGCTGGGGATGGGGCGGGGCCTCGGCCTAGGCTACGGCCAGCCACCAGCCCACCGCCCGCACCCGTGTGGCCTACTCGGTAGCCTGTTTGGTCCAACAAACAAAAGCGCTACTACCGCTGCTGCCCTGCGTCTTGTTTGCCATGGTGATGAAAAGGAAAATGTTTCACGGAATGGCGCGAGCAACGATCGAACAAGCGTGCAAGTCGTGTCGTGACCCCGGCCCGGCGTACCAACCTGAACCAAGCCAACGCTGCAGCCTGCAGACGACGGCCCAGGGTGCATGCAATGCATATGCCTGCTCTACCGGCGGTGTGCACGGCACGGCGTGGCGTGGCGTTGCTGTTTCGGGCGCGCAAACTCGCGGCGGATCCTGCACGTGAAAACACAAAGCAGCTCCCGAGGCCGCTGCTGGGTCGGTACTCGGTAGGCTGCTGTTTTGCCTTTTTCTGTCTTTCGTTTTGTGATGAGTTGTGTGGTCTCTCGCCTTCGTCTGATCGCGTGCACGCATTTTCATTTTCATTTTCGTTTCTGATGTGCGTTTCCTGCAAACGAAAACACGGTACGTATAAGCAAACAAACAGTGCAGGGTTGCTTTGGAAGCCGCTGGCTGTCTTGTCTATAACCTGTAGGCCCTGGTAGCATCCAGCTGCTTGGGGCGGTAAATAAGACGAGCGTGGTTGATTACTTGATTAGGCTGGTCATAGTGGGGAGTAAGTTATACTAGTGTCATGCATATGACATTAGTCTAAATTATTATCTTCATAGTGCAAAGTATCATAGTAGTGGTGTCATAGATCGCTTCACTTATTAGCATATAAACTCATTTTACCTTGGGAAGCGCTATGTTACAATAACATATTATGTTACTTCAAACACCTCTTTTCTCATTAAATACTTGCCACATAAGTAAAATTGCCTTGAGATGTGTTAAGTTACTATCTAAGTTACCCCAACTATGACCAGCCTTGGGCAAACAAACATGGCTGGCCCCGTCTCTCTGTCTCTGTGTTTGTGCGTGTGAGTGGGGCCTTATTTGGTTCACAGGAATAGAAAACATAGGAATCGAGGGAACCATAGGAATGATAAAGGAATAGAAGTGCAAAACTAAGGATTCAAAACCAGAGGAAAAAGAAAGCAATGGGCGTTCGGCACAGCATAGGAAAAAATGGAGGAAGACTCCATCATTAGACGCTAGGAAAGCGAGATTCTGAATATTTTATTTGATTGCATGGTGCTTCTCTCACGTAAAGCATGTACCTACAGAATTATTTATTTGAAAAGCCATCTATCTGCCTCGGGCATACGCGTAACATGAGCCCAGGCTGGATTTTTCATTTCCTGAGGAATCACGTCGTCAGAGCAGCATTCCAGAGGAAATCAAATCAGCATTTCCTTTGATCCGAATGACCATCTGGAACAGCACTTCATGTAGATTTCCTGTGAAAATCCTTTGAAACGAATAGGGCCTGGGTGTTTTCAAAGAGATAGACGACGGCTTTGCACGGGATACAGCGCGCGGCCAGCTCGGAGCTTGCAATTTCGTCTTCGTCAGAAGCAGTAGTGATCCCACTAACCAAATATACTGGCCGCAAAAACACTACGCTACCGCCATTTGTTTACTTGGCTCTAGGCTACCACTATCCCACGCCCTAATCTAGGACATAATTGATCATTACTACGACGTTGAAAAACTACTCTATGGCCAAGCACCACTGTAATAGTCTTATCAAGCCCAACTAAAATTAGTCAGCTCCATCCATTCAACGATGGAGCTTAATTCCAAAACTTTGATGGGAGTACTCCATCAAGTGAGAAGAAACCGCAGAGTGCTGCTACAACCAAAGATTTGATGGGAGTACGTGACCGCCGTGGAGCCTCCCTTCCCTTGGAACCATGCATTCACGGTCGCCTATGCTCCGTCCTCCCTTTGTTTCTTTTCACCTGCTCCAAAGCGCCTCCCCTCCCTCCCTCACATGATAGGCGTGGGGTAAAGAGCCTCGGCCTTCACTTTCTTTTCTTTCTTCTTTTACCAGCCCTGGGACCTTAAAAAATTAGTATCCAGCACTGCTTGCATTATTGGCTAATTGATCGCACTAGTGGTAGTAGTAACATTTTGATCTTATCTGCCATGGTTAGTTTAAAGATGGATGAGGCCTAGTACCGTAGTACGCATGATTTTGTAGGGCCTTTATTAAGATCGCACTTCACCTCGACACATGCAGTTTGCGGAGGTGCACTTATCATGGTCATCATCATTAGTGTCTGCTCTTAACCTCAGCCAGCGATCGATAAAAGCTGTGGTGATTGCTGATAAAGGGAGCTAAAACTTTAACTTATCTCCCTTTTGGCAGTGACTTTGTGCAAAAGTGACTGTTGGTGCTTACTAGCAGCTTAATCATTCTTGGCTCTGCATCCATTCAAAC
Source organism: Triticum dicoccoides (assembly GCF_002162155.2). Taxonomy (NCBI): domain Eukaryota; kingdom Viridiplantae; phylum Streptophyta; class Magnoliopsida; order Poales; family Poaceae; genus Triticum; species Triticum dicoccoides. The sequence continues at coordinate 605,159,071 of NC_041388.1, forward strand.
ACAAGACGAGGAAAGCATTCAGAATCAGATTCATCCCGTGCCCGTGCTGTCACTGCTGCCCAGTTTGGTTCAGTGGCCCTTAACCTCGCAGTAACTACGCCATGCCTGCTCGCTTAACCTGTAAACGCTGGGACCTACACTAAAAACTGCAGCATGCAGCGCGTAGTACAGTACTACACGGGCATGCATTGCGTCATGCAGTCCTCCAGTGGTCATTCGGATCACCGGACGGGCCCGTCCTCCAGTGGTGTTCTCCGGCCAGCCAATGGCGAAACTCTGAGGAGGAGGAGGAGGGGAAGAGAGCGGGAGCGGGCGAGGGCGGAAAATTTCCTCGGAATCACGCGAGCGAAAGCAGCGGGTGGTGGTGGTACGGGCTCTGGGCCAGTGCAGGGCGAGCGCAAGACAATCGCAAGAATTTGACCGGCGTGGCATCTAGCGCCGAGCGGGGGCCGGTGGGTCCCGCGGCGTCGGACACGGGACCGGGGGCGCGCGGTAGAAAACGATGATACTCCCGCCACCACCAACAGCGACAGCGGGCGAGCGAGCCTGCTTGCTCAAGTACCACGGCCACTGCTGACGCCGTGAATGGTCCGCAGTAAAAAGGAAAACTACTGTAGGAAACTGAGGCTCGAATGATTACTTGTCCAAGTAGTAGTACTACGATTAGTGGTAATGACTAAACTAAACTGACTGTGGTACTAGTACGCGCAGTAACTTCTTGCGACGGGGGTGATCAGTTATTAACACACACGCAGCGTACCGCCAGGCCTGAATAATCTGCAGTGAAGGCGAACGTTAACTATACTGTGTACTACGAGCAGTAAATATACTGCTTGTCGACGCGTGATGATCAGTTGGTTTTACTGTAGTGCGAGCAGCGGCCAGCCTCTGGGCTGGCTGGCTGGCTGACACCGCGGGTTAACTCGCGCAGTCGTTGGCTGGCTGCAGGATGAGCTGCGGTTTTCTGAGAAAGTAATTCATGGCATGGTTTACCCATGGCGAGTCTGAGTCAGCGTCGTTGGTGAGGTTATAAAGCTGCTCTCAATGCAGGGGGGGTATATTACGTACGCAGTACGGTACACAGTGTAGCAGCTGTGCTGGTATACGACCCATGAGCATGTACAAAGATACAGATTCCACGCAAAAAAAAAATGTACAAAGATACAGAGAGTAGGACAAAGGAGTGGGAGGAGGAGTAGTACTGTACCGGAGGCATTGATCGGCCGCCATTGACTCCGACCATGCCCCGGGTCAGAGTTACCGGTGAGGCTTCCGATCCGATCCATTAAATGCGCAGCCGAAATCGGAATCGGCGACGTACGAGCGAGGGCGTCGACCCCAGGAATCCGAGGATACGGCCGACACGCAGCTGTAATGTGTGAGGCTCCAAAATACGTACGTACGTACACCGGCCGGGCCAGGGGAGTGAAACCGGCGATTTTCCCCGTGCCAGCGCTGTTGTTCTACGGCCGCTGGGGTCGAGATTATACGGACCGGACGGGTTGCTGCTGCCGCGAACGCAACGGGGGATGTGGCCGGTAGTATGCTCCATTGAAGGCATTGCACGCGGGGGGGTCCAGGGGACAAGATTCGCAGCTCCACTCCGGCCGCCAGGGAGGACCACGCGCCGTGCCCGCATACCTGCTACGACTCCGGGAGGTAAAACCTCAAATCCATGCAAGTCAATCTTGTACTACTACTACATGAATACCACACGTAAATAACATTTGTTTGTGGCAAGGAAAATACATAGTTCAAATATAAAATTGGTTCCAAATGCACAATTGAAACATTAAACTCCTTGGTTTTTATTGTGGGTCAATATATACTCCACAAGGTCACTGAGTCTCCAGAAAATTCAAAATATGATCTTCGTCTTGTTTTGGGATGTGCACTTGTTCTCTAGCCTTCTCAAAATCATGGTTTCGGACTGCCCCTTCACAATTGTCCTCGACAATCATATTATGTAAAATGACACAACATGTAATTATTTGCCACAAAATCTACGATTCCTACAAGCTTCATGAACAATACCCCGATGAGCTCGGAGAACTCTGAATGCCTTGCCCAGATCCTTCTTACTGGCTTCTTGTATTGTTGCAAATTGGCTTTGTTTGTTGCCATGGGGATCGGATATGGTCTTCGCAAACACTGTCCACTAAGGATAGATACCATCGATAAGATAGTACCACATGTTATAGTTATGGCCATCGGTGTACTTGCACGATGGTACATCCTAATTACAAAATCTGTTGGACAACGGAAATCGCTGGAGCACATTGATGTTGTTGTGAAAACAAGACATGCCAAATCGAAAAGGCCCTTGATGCCAATACTTCTAGTACGATGGTGACCTCTTTGATGTGATCTTGGTACAACCCGCATAAACCTTAGGGTAGTTTTTTTTAATTATCAATGCATGCAATCAACTGAACCGAGCATACCTGAAAACCTCTTTGTCGCTCAAATAGCCATCAAATATGTTGTGTCTTGCACATTTGGTTCTCTCATATAGTCTACTCTAAATATCTGCACTACAGCGTGGGTAATCTCAAAGTGGTCTTAAGGTACGTGCTCTCCCCCATCTGCACCATCTCACCAACGACATCGATGAACGGTACCTAATGCAAGCATTCTCAGTGCAGCCGTGCTTTTTTTTCTTAGCAGAAAACAAGAGTTATCCGCAACAATCTCTGTTGATCCTGAAGTACGAATCATGTACCTCCACCACGTGCAAGAACCAGGGGTTTGCGCATTAACATTTTATCCAAATTAACAAATCATCCAATGAAGCAAATTACTCAAATAAAAAAATGAGTTAAAGAAAATTAGAAACACTATCTCTCAGCTTGTAATTGGGGACCCAGTAATCAATCTATAGGTAAGCCTTGCGAAATGCTTGAGTGCGTATTTGTGTGCCCATGAGGCCTGATAGTTATGCCAACGTTTTCCTAGTCCACGGAGCTTGACATATCTCTCTTCCTCGATGATTACATTGTGTAGGATCATACAACATGTCATGATCATTGCCAAGACATCCTTGTTCTAGAAACGACCAGGACCCCGGACAATTACAAACCTAGCTTGTAGCACTCCAAATGCTCTTTTAATGTCATTTCTCGCTCCTTCTTGCATCTTTGCAAAGTGCTTTACTTTTCTGGCCTCGGGAGTGAAAATTATCTCCACAAATGTTGAACGAGATGAATAGATGCCATCGGCTAGATAGTTGCCTTGATCCCTACCACCATGTAGCTGCATGGTGGAGCAGTATCACATGCTAGCCTAGCAAACAAAGGAGATATCCGCAAGATATTAATTCCATTATGAGATACAAGCAATTCAAAGTAGCAATGCTAAAGCCACAAATCCTCGGAGACAACTACTTCCAAAATAATTTTGGGATCATGACAATACCCGGTGAATTGGTCATGCCAAGTTGCATGGAAATTCTTCCATCTGCAATGTATACAAATAGACACCCCAAGCATCCCAGGCCAGCCTCTTGCTACATTCATTGTTAGTCGACATTGGGTGCTCGCAGATAAGTCTCCATAAACCCTAGCCATAGTATCAACAAACACTCTCATGCGGTTTATGATTGTCTATGAGGCCTTTCGAAGATACTGATTTTGCATACCTACAAGACTACCATATTTAATCATCTGAAGTGTCGCGTCCACCTTCTAAAAACAGGAAAAACCCAGCAGACCTGCAACATTTCTTCATTGATTGAACAATAGGGGCAATGATAAAAGTTCCTTAAGTATTTCAAAGACTTCTACACAATCACCATGAAAAATAAATGGAACATCTTTTTTAAAAGGTTGGCAAGAGGCCTAGAAATTTTAGAAAATTCCTTAATGAACCTTCTATAAGAAGCAGCCTGACCAACAAAACTTCTTATACCTTTGATTTCTTTGACATGGCATTTTCTCAATGGCGACAACTTTAGCTTTATTTACCTCAATGTCTCTTTCAGAAATCTTATGGCTGGGTATTATACCTTCATTTACCATGAAGTGGCACTTTTCCCGGTTAAAGACAAGACTAGTTTCCTCACACCTCTGCAAAACTTTGTCAAAATTGCTCAATCAGTCATCAAAAGAAGTTCCATAGACGGAGATATTGTCCATGAAGACTTCAACAATTTTCTCACACAAATCAGATTATATGGCAGTCATGCATCTTTGAAAGGTAGCAGGTCCATTGCATAAACCAAACAACATTCTTCTATAAGCAAAAGTTCCAAAAGGACAATTAAAAGTAGTTTTCTCCTAATCTTCAGGAGACACATGTATTTGAGAAAATCAGAATAACCATCTACAAAGCAAAAATGTGTGTGCTTAGTTAATCTTTCTAGCATCTGATCAATAAAAGGCAAATGATAATGAACTTTTCTAGTAGCCTTTTTCAATTTTCTAAATTCAATAACCATCATATAACCAGTTACAACTCTTTGTGGAGTAAGTTCATTTTTATCATTAAGAACGACAATAATATCGGCTTTCTTTGGGACATAATGAACAGGACTGCTATCATCTATAAGATAAATTGTACCTGCCTCTAGGAAGCTTTAGTATTTCATTTCTTACGAGTTCATCTTAGGATTTAAGCAACGTTGATGATCGACAATGGGTTTAGCATCTGGTAACATATGAATTTTGTGTTGACGCATAGTTGGACTACTGCCCTTGAGATCATTCATAGTATATCCAATTGCAGTTTGATGTTTCTTTAGAGTTTTCAACAATCTATATTCTTCGTGCACTGAAAGGTTAACATTGATAATAACAAGATATATTTTCTTTTCATCAAGGTAAGCATATTTTAATGTATTAGGGAGTTTCTTTAATCAAACACAGGATCACCTTAGATGGAAGAGGATCTCCAAAATTTCAGCAGAAAAATTATGCTTAAGAATAAGTTCCTGCCTAAATAATATTTCGTCCATTTTGTTCCTTTCATTCATATGTATATCATTCTCATGATCTAACAAATACGGCTACAAACGATTAGTAGGAGGCACTTCAATAGAAGCAAGACCAATAATAACATCCTCATTGTGCAAATCTTCATGATCATGTTGTTTGGTGAACTTAGAAAAATTTAATTCATGATATTCATCACCAAACTTAACTTTAACTTTCTCCGTAACACAATGAATTTCAGTATTAATAGTATTCAAGAAGGGTGTACCAAATATAATGGGTCACAAATTATCTTGTTCAGATCCAAGTACTAAGAAATCAGTAGCATATTTGATCTTACCACACAAGACTTTGAGAAAATTCCTTATTTGACACTATCTTAAAATCTGCTTCCTTATTTGACACTGGAAAAGTTTTTCTTCTTTATTTGACACAAGTTCTAAATTTTATTCCTTATATGACATTTTCGTCCATTTTAAGCCTAAATGACACCTGAAAAGACTCTTTTGCCCCTCATGTGGTATGTGTGTGGGGGGCAATAGCGCACACACGCAACATCAGTGCGAAAGCAGAAGCACACACGCATCAACACATACACATGCACCAACACACACGCACGCGCACACACACGCACGCGCGCGTGCACACACACACACACGCGCGCACACACACACACACGCAGCAACACACGCACGCAGCACACACCCACATACACACACACGCAGCAGCACACACGTAGGCAACACATAGGCACGCAACAACACACACACACACACACGTACACACGCAGTAGCAAACACACACGAAGTAGCACACATGCACACACACATGCAGCAGCAGCAGCACACATGTGCGCTTGCACCCACACACGCAACAGCACACGCACGCGCGCACACATACCACATGAGGGGCAAAATCGTCTTTTTAGGTGTCATTTAGACTCAAAATGAACGGAAGTGTCGTATAGGGAATAAAATTTAGGACTAGTGTCAAATAGGGAAAAAAACTTTTCCAGTGTCAAATAGGAACCAGATTTTAAGACAGTGTCAAATAAGGAATTTTCTCCAAGACTTTAACATCTCCCACAATCCCAAGCAGTGAAATGATATCCCAATTTGTAAGATAAATAGTGAAATCAGCCTCCTGTATCTCTACAGGTGAAATTTCATACACAACTTCTTGATAGAGAGAGAAAGGAATAACACTTATACTAGCACCAATATCACATATACCATGATAGTAATGATCTATAATCTTAGCAGAAACAATAGGCATTTCAACAAATCTTTTGTTTTTATCTATCTTGTCATGTCCATTCCTAACAGGCTTAGCAATTCTAGCAGCTTCTTCATAGAAATATATATCATGCTCATCAATATTATCAACAAAGAGATCTTTAGCCATTGCTATTGAAGGTTCTACTTTAATTTATTCAGGGGGTATTTGCTTTAATATAACTCTTACGAACCATAGTTGTAGCCTTAGAATGCCCCTTAATTCTAACAAGAAAAGGAGGCCTTTTAATATAAGGAGTAGGGTACAATAGGATTAGCTGAATAAGCTTGTATTTCAATATTAGCAATAATAGGTTTTTCACAAGTATCTTTAATAGGTTCAGGGATATTTAAACCACTTCCCTTTAGGAAGATCAAAGTGAGGAGAAAAAGATTTACAAAATTTAACTACTATCTCAGAATCAAGTCCATATTTTGCACAAACTCATGAAAAAGATTTGTTTCTACAAAAGACTTAACACAATCATATTCTAAATTTATACCTGGCTCTTTACCTTTGTTAACCTCCCAATCTTCAGTTTTGTGTTTAATTCTTTTAATAATAGCCCATTTGCATTCAATACTTCTTTCTGACAATGAACTAGTAGAAGAATAATCAAGCATTTCTTTATCATGAAGAGAAAGTCTAGCATAAAAATTATGAACAATAATATCTCTCGAGAGCTCGTGATTGGGGAATTTGAGCATTAAGTCCTTAAGCCTCTCCCAAGCTTGAGGGGTACTTTCTCCTTCACGCGGCCAAAAATTAGTTATATAATTCCGATTACGATTAACAAGTGCATAGAGTAAAGTTTCTAGTGGAATTCCAGCTTCCTTCGGTTCCAGTCCCATGAATCAGAATCATCCAATAGTCTGTACCATGCCAATGCCTTTCCTTCCAAATATAAAGGGAATAATTTCTTTTTAACTTCATCCCTCGGTAATCCTTCAATCTTAAATAATCCACAAAGTTTATCCATCTCCTACATAAGGATTAGCATGCAATTTTCCCATAATACCAACAGGAATTTCATAATAAATATTTTCAGTAGGTGGAGGCTCATCTCTTACCAATTGTGCTCGAGGCGAAGATACCCTGAACAAGCCTTTCAAAGGATTGCCTTCCATAATAACAAGTGTACATAAAATTCAGCACATATAATAAACCAAGTTCCACTTACCAAGAGCGCTACACTCCCCGGCGATGGCACTAGAAAAAGGGTCTTGATGACCCACAAGTATAGGGGAACAATCGTAGTCCTTTCGATAAGTACGAGTGTCGAACCCAATGAGGAGCAGAAGGAATCGGTAAGCTGTTTTTATCAAGGTTTTCTCCGCAAGTGCTATAAAATGATTTTGATAGATCTCATTTGATAACATGATAATAGGTAACTAGTAGCAATAAACAAAAGTAGCAAGGTGCAGCAAGTGTCCCACTCCTTAATGTTGCTAAGGAAAAGCCGATGGAACTTCTAATACTGATTAAAAACCTCTTGAGCACACATGGGAATATCATCTAGTTACTTTCACCATGATTCATCGACTTAAGTTCATTGCCTTGATAAGTTGTTATGTGGACCGCAGCTAAGGTATTGTTCTTACTGTCGGGAAACACAATACTTCAAAAATTTCCTACGATCACGCAAGATCTATCTAGAAGATGCATAGCAACGAGAGGGGAGTATGTCCATGTACCCTCGTAGACCGAAAGCGGAAGCGTTATGAAACGTGGTTGATTTAGTCGAACATCTTCGAGATCCAACCGATCAAGTACCGAACGCACGACACCTCTGCGATCTGCTCACGTTCAGCTCGGTGACGTCCCATGTACTCTTGATCCAGCAGAAGCCGAGGGAGAGTTCGTCAGCATGACGGTGTGATAACGGTGATGATGAAGTTAACAACGTAGGGCTTCGCCTAAGCACTACAACAATATGACCGAGGTGGAATTCTGTGGAGGGGGCACCACACACGGCTAAACAATCAACTTGTGTCTCTATGGGGTGCCCCCCTCCCCTGTATATAAAGGAGTGGAGGAGGGGAGGGCCAACCCTCTCATGGCACGCCCAAGGGGGGGAGTCCTACTCCCTGTGGGAGTAGGTTTCTGAAGGAAATATGCCCTAGAGGCAATAATAAAGTTGTTATTTATATTTCCTTATATCATGATAAATGTTTATTATTCATGCTAGAATTGTATTAACCGGAAACTTAGTACATGTGTGAATATATAGACAAATAGAGTGCCACTAGTTTGCCTCTACTTGACTAGCTCGTTGAATCAATGATGGTTATGTTTCCTAACCATAGACATGAGTTGTCATTTTATTAACGGGATCACATCATTAGATAATGATGTGATTGACTTGACCCATCCGTTTAGCTTAGCACGATGATCGTTTAATTTGTTGCTATTGCTTTCTCCATAACTTATACATGTTCCTATGACTATAAGATCATGCAACTCCCGAATACCGGAGGAGCACTTTGTGTGCTACCAAATGTCACAACATAACTGGGTGATTATAAAGGTGCTCTATAGGTGTCTCCTGATACGTCTCCAACATATCTATAATTTTTGATTGCTCCATGCTATATTATCTACTGTTTTGGACATTATTGGGCTTTATTATCCACTTTTATATTATTTTTGGGACTAACCTATTAACCAGAGGCCCAGCCCAGAATTGTTGTTTTTTGCCTGTTTTAGGGTTCCGAAGAAAAGGAATATCAAACGGAGTCCAAACGGAATGAAACCTTCGGGAACGTGATTTTCTCAACGAACAAGACCCAGGAGACTTGGACCCTACTCAAGACACAAAAGAGGAGGCCACGAGGTAGGGGGGCGCGCCTACCCCCCCAGGCGCGCCCTCCACAGGCGCGCCCCCTACCTCGTGGGCCCCCTGTTGCTCCACCGACGTACTCCTTCCTCCTATATACCTACGTACCCCAAACAATTAGATACGGAGCCAAAGCCCTAATTCCACCGCCGTAACTTTCTGTATCCACGAGATCCCATCTTGGGGCCTGTTCCGGAGCTCCGCCGGAGGGGGCATCGATCACAGAGGGCTTCTACATCAACACCATAGCCCCTCCGATGAAGTGTGAGTAGTTCACCTCAGACCTACGGGTCCATAGTTATTAGCTAGATGGCTTCTTCTCTCTTTTTGGATCTCAATACAATGTTCTCCCCCTCTCTTGTGGAGATCTATTTGATGTAATCTTGTTTTTGCGGTGTGTTTGTTGAGACCGATGAATTGTGAGTTTATGATCAAGTCTATCTATGAACAATATTTGAATCTTCTCTGAATTCTTTTATGTATGATTGGTTATTTTTGCAAGTCTCTTCGAATTATCAGTTTGGTTTGACCTACTAGATTGATCTTTCTTGCAATGGGAGAAGTGCTTAGCTTTGGGTTCAATCTTGCGGTGTCCTTTCCCAGTGACACTAGGGGCAGCAAGGCACGTATTGTATTGTTGGCATCGAGGATAACAAGATGGGGTTTTCATCATATTACATGAGTTTATCCCTCTACATCATGTCATCTTGCTTAAGGCCTTACTCTGTTTTCATTAACTTAATACTCTAGATGCATGCTGGATAGCGATCGATGAGTGGAGTAATAGTAGTAGATGCAGGCAGGAGTCGGTCTACTTGTCTCGGACGTGATGCCTATATACATGATCATACCTAGATATTCTCATAACTATGCTCAATTCTGTCAATTTCTCAACAGTAATTTGTTCACCCAACGTAGAATACTTATGCTCTCGAGAGAAGCCACTAGTGAAACCTATGGCCCCCGGGTCTATCTTCATCATATTAATCTCCCAATACTTAGTTATTTCCTTTGCTTTTACTTTGCTTTTATTTTACTTTGCATCTTTATCATAAAAATACCAAAAATATTATCTTATCATATCTATCAGATCTCACTCTCGTAAGTGGTCGTGTAGGGATTGACAACCCCTTATCGCGTTGGTTGTGAGGATTTATTTGTTTTGTGCAGGTACGAGGGACTGGCGCGTAGCCTCCTACTGGATTGAAACCTTGGTGCTCAAAAACTGAGGGAAATACTTACGCCACTTTGCTGCATCATCCCTTCCTCTTCGTGGAAAACCAACGCTGTGCTCAAGAGGTAGCATCTCCGATGGTGTTTGTTGAGTTGGCATGGATCGAGATTAGGATTTGTCACTCCGATTGTCGGAGAAGTATCTCTTTTCCCTCTCGGTAATGCACATCAATATAAGCCTTGCAAGCAAAGTGACTAATGAGTTAGTTTAGGGTGGTGCATTACGGAACAAGTAAAGAGACTTGCCGGTAACGAGATTGAACTAGGTATTGAGATACCGACGATGGAATCTCGGGCAAGTAACATACCGATGACAAAGGGAACAACGTATATCATTATGCGCTTTGACCCATAAAGATCTTCGTAGAATATGTAGGAGCCAATATGAGCATCCAGGTTCCGCTATTGGTTATTGACCGGAGATGTGTCTCGGTCATGTCTACATAGTTCTAGAACCCGTAGGGTCCGCACGCTTAACGTTCTGTGACGATTTGTATTATGAGTTATGCGATTTGATGACCGAAGTTTGTTCGGAGTCCCTTATGAGATTGGGGACATGACAAGGAGTCTCAAAATGGTCGAGACATAAATATCGATATATTGGAAGGCTATATTCGTACATCGGAAAGGTTTCGAGTGATTAGGGTATTTTTCGGAGTACCGGAGAGTTACGGGAATTCGTATTTGGCCTTAATGGGCCATACGGGCAAGGAGAGAAAGGCCTCAAGGGTGGCCGCGCCCCTTCCCCATGGACTACTCCGAATTGGACTAGGGAAAGGGGGCACCCCTTCCTTCCTTCTCCTTCTCCCTTCCCTTTTTCCTATTCCATGTAGGAGGTGGAATCCTACTAGGACTAGGGAGTCCTAGTAGGACTCCACACTTTGGGCAGGCCCTATGAGGGCCAGCCTCCTCCTTCCTACTGTTAGAGTTATAATATAAGTCATGTACCCCTTTGTATTTATCCCGTTGTATAAGGGGTTTCCTGCATATGTTCCACACCTGTACATGTATATATATCGGCCTATGGCCTCATGGGAATACAAGTTGCATATTTCCTAACATGGTATTAGAGCTAGGTCAAAAAAATTTTGCACGCTGCAACTCGTGCTATTGATCCAACCCGCGTCGCCGCCGTCCTCTGTGGCCGCTGCTCCTTTTCTCTGTCTATCGTAGCCGGCGGCTCTCCACGCCCGCTACTCTCCCTTGCAGGTCAACTCAGGCCGGCTCCTTCCCCAGTCCCGTCTCCCTGGATCGAACACGAGCAAGCCGGTTTTCCTCTGGATTGAGTTGGCCCCGCTCAAGCCGGCTTCCTATGGATCTGATCTGCTGCCAGCTGCCAATCTCGGAGGAGTTTGCTTGCCTACAGATCTGCCCACGGCAGGACCGGGCCTCTAGATCAATCACCTGTTTGTCCTCAGTTGAAGATCTCATCGATCCGTGCTACATCTCCACACCTGTACATGTATATATATCGGCCTATGGCCTCATGGGAATACAAGTTGCATATTTCCTAACACCTACATCCTTTATATACGTGGCCAGGGGGCACCCCATAGACACACAAGTTGATCATTGATCTTTTAGCCGTGTGCGGTGCCCCCCTGCACCATAGTCCACCTCGGTCATATCGTAGCGGTGCTTAGGCGAAGCCCTGTTCCGGTAGCATCATCATCATCATCATCACGCCGTTGTGCTGACGAAGCTCTCCCTCGACACTCTACTGGGTCGTGAGTTCATGGGACGTTACTGAGCCGAACGTGTGCAGATCGTGAAGGTCCCGTACTTTCGGTACTAGGATCGGTCGATCGTGAAGACGTACGACTACATCAACCACGTTGTCATAACGCTTCCGCTTACGGTCTATGAGGGTACGTAGACAACACTCTCCCCTCTCCTTGCTATGAATCACCATGATCTTGCGTGTGCGTAATAATTTTTTCGAAATTACTGCATTCCCCAACAGTGGCATCAGAGCCAGGTTTATGCGTAGATATTATATGCATGAGTAGAACACAAAGGAGTTGTGGGCGTGGGTATATACATATTGCTTGCCATCACTAGTTGATTCTTGATTTGACGGTATTGTTGGATGAAGCGGCCCAGACCGACATTACGCGTACGCTTACGCGAGACTGGTTCTACCGACGTGCTTCGCACACAGGTGGCTGGTGGGTGTCAGTTTTTTCTCCAACTTTAGTTGAATCGGATTTAATGAACATGGTTCTTTCTGAAGATCAAAAAGCAATCACTATACCGCGTTGTGGTTTTTTTGATGCATAGGTAAGAACGGTTCTTGCTCAGCCCGTAGCAGCGACGTAAAACTTGCAACAACAAAGTAGAGGACGTCTAACTTGTTTTTGCAGGGCATGTTGTGATGTGATATGGTCAAGATGTGATGAGATATAAATTTTTGTATGAGATGATCATGTTTTGCTAAAGTTATCGGCAACTGGCAGGAGCCTTATGGTTGTCTCTCTATTGGATAAGATGCAAGCGCCATATAATTGCTTTACTTTATCGCTATGCGATAGCAATAGTTGCAAAAGCAATAGTTGGTGAGACGACCATGTGACGACATGTTGATAGAGATCAAGATGGTGGAGATCATGGTGTCATGCCGGTGATGATAGAGATCATGACAATGTTTTGGAGATGAAGAATGTCGGTGTCAAAATTGGTGGATCTCGGGTAGGGGGTCCCGAACTGTGCATCTAAGGTCGATGGTAACAGGAGGCAGGGGACACTATGTTTACCCAGGTTCGGGCCCTCTCTATGGAGGTAACACCCTACTTCCTGCTTGATTGATCTTGATGAATATGAGCCCTGTTCAAGAATTCATCCGATTAACCAGTTAACTTGCCGATTAATCCCTACTCATAGGGTCCCCAAATAGTCGATTACCCGATAAATGATCCGATTAATTGATTAAATGGCCGATTAACTTGCCGATTAGCCTATTAATCCCCTACTCACCAGCCGATCGAGCAGCTACCAGTTAACGATTTCCTCAACAATGAATATGAGTATTACAAGAGTTGATCTACCACGAGATCGAGATGGCTAAACTAAAAGTCTAGCCTGTATGACTATGATAATGAAATCCCTCTTCCGGACTAAGTCCTTCGGTTTATATAGACATCGGGAGGATCTAGGGTTACACAAGGTCAGTTACAAAGAAAATAATCTACATATTTGATCGCCAAGCTTGCCTTCCACGCCAAGGAGAGTCCCATCCGGACATAGGTACAGTCTTTGGTCTTCGCATCTTCATAGCCCATCAGTCCGGCCCATGGCTAACAGGCCGGACGCCCGAGGACCTCTTAGTCCAGGACTCCCTCAGTAGCCCCCGAACTAGTCTTCAATGACGAGGTGTTCTGCGCATAGACTATCTTCGGCATTGCAAGGCGGGTTCCTCCACCGATGACCTCCAAGTAGTGTGTTCGGCCTTCCATTTAATGCTGTACCCCTCGGCTTCTGTGTATCAACAACTTTAGTTTCCACGTGTCGAGCGAATGTGAGAGGTCAGGGTATTTTTGCACTTAACACCCCAGCCACGCGAGGGACAACATCTATTTAACGAGATTGGATCCCAGATCCATTTAACATCTCGCGGAGAAAATCCTCAAAGGTTGCTAGGAAAGAACACTCCAACATGTCTAGCGTCACCAGCCCCTCCTCCCGTCCATGCGGCCCATAAAGAGGCGAATGGGAGAAGTGCTTCGTATCCCACTGTCAGCTAGTGGAGCAGCAAATGCAGGGGTTTCTCCCCCCTGCGGATCTAGTCCTTGTTCGAGCAGGGTTGGCCTCCTTCAACGGCAAAACCCAGGCAGAGGATTTCCCCAATCCATCCGTGGGGGAATGAGTGTGTTTCGTCCCCTATCTACTAAGGGGCGTGGGATTTCCAATTCATCCATTCCTCCGAGGGCTTCTGGAATATTATGGCCTCCAGCTACACAACTTTACTCTAGCCTCCATCATGCACATTGCGGGTTACGTCGCTTTATGCAAACTATTCCTGGGTTGTGAGGCCCATTTTGAATTGTGGAGAAGGTTATTCTGCCTTGTCCCACGTAACCACGAGGGATAAATATTTGAAGTGGGCGGAGCCGAAATATGGCGCATTGCCGAGACCGGATACCTATCCGGCACACCGAAGAAGGCTTCTGAAGAGTGGAACTTTGAGTGGTTCTACATCGAGGATGTCGTACTTCCAGACCCTGTCCGGAGGGGTCTTCCTGAGTTCACAAGTGCTCCTTTAAAGAAACGCCACAGCTGGCGCTCGCGGAGCCTCGAGGAAGAAGATAGTGTGGAGGTTCGCCAACTCCTGAGCAAGATAATGATGTTCGCCCAGTCCGGATACACGATAGTCGAAGTAATGGCGACCTCCATAGTGCGGGGGGTCCAACCACTATAATACAGGGGACTTCCCAAGTGGCACTACAATGGGGAAGATGACGCCTCCCGCTGCGGCAGGAAAGGTCCAGACACCCCTGCCGCCCTGGCCAAAATATTAACCGAACTGTTCAAAGGGGAGGAAGAGGAGTTCTTGCGTATCAAGCACAGGGAAGGATACTCTATGTATAGTCCTCCTAGCTGGGTAAGCCCAACTCCTCTGCTCTACTCATTCTACTCCCTGAGCTATGTTCAACAAACATTAATCCATCCATTTATAACAGCACTGGCAAAAGACTTCCGAGGGGCTTTACAGCCCCGCCCCGCAGCCCGAGGGCCACAATCGGGACCTTGACCCTGGATCCGAAGAGGATCCGGATATATTCGTGGTGCTCAAGAATGGGGTGTTTTACCAATCGAGCTATGACGGCACAGAAGTGGCCATCATCGCTGATTATCCCGGTCTTCTCCCCGCTTCACACGTAAGTAATCCGGAGATATTTCATCCGAAAGAGTTTTCTCATACTGCCTCACCCACCGCACTGTCCTGTGCTCAAAAGGGGAGGCGTTCGACGCGCCATGCTGCCCCAGGGGTATCTCCGAAGAGAGTGGCCCCCACGCCGGGCAAGCCTTCAAAGAGGAAGGCAAACGAAGATACGGCCGAGCCTTCATCAAAGAGGTATGTATTTTCAAATATGCACCTTGGCGTCACATCCAAGTGTGACCTTTCTGTTTATCCTGTATCAGGAAAAAAGTGTGTCGGACTTTATCCGGGGGTCCGGCCGGTCATACTTCCCACAACTAGGATCCAGATCCTACCATAAAGACGGGGGCGGATACGGGGTTAACGCCGGACTGTCCTCCAACCGAGGATTCAGATGATGTATCCGTCACTAACTCGGAAGTGGAGAGCGCCATGAATCATCGGCGCCGAAGGGCCGTTTTACAAGACCCCAGCTTTTCGGAAGAGGCATTTAACGCCTTCAACTCAGCTAATGCATACATCCGAGCTGCTCGAGATGGGCTTAGCAGAGCCACAAAGCAACATTTAAAAGATGTGCGGGTAAGTTGAATTTGTCCTAATATGATAACCATATGCCAGTAGCCCCCGAGACTTGAAGCAGTTGGTACAACTGATTTAAGTATCGTTGTATAACCAGGTTCTTACGGAGAAGAACGACCTGCTAGCCCAAGAGCAAGAAAAGTGTCAGACGCAGCTGACTCCTGCCTGTGCCAAACTGAAGAAATCCAAGAAGGCGTCTCCTGGTAATGTTCCCCTCCGTCGAGAAAACATAATGGTATACCAATAATGCTAACACGGTTGCTCACCTCTTATTAGGATCACCAGATCAACTCCAAGAACAACTGAAAGCTGCCCAAGGCGGAGAACGAGAAGCCAAGAAACCGCTAGCCGCAGGCGAGCGTGTGCTCACAAAAGTCATGATGGAGAAAAACAAGCTCCAGGAATCGAATACCCAATTGGGCGAGGAACTGAAAGATGTACGAGCCCAACTAGCTAACTCCATAAAGGAGAATAAAAGGCTGCGAGGCGGCATATTCGATACGTGGTTGGACTTACCTTCGAATAACTCGGAGGTGGAGGAGACTGACAGAGTTATGTCTGCAGGTATGTTGACCGGTCGTCCCAAAGAGGAGATGTCTGGATTCTCGGGCGATCTGCTACAAGAGCTGTCGCTACTGCACGAGCAGGCTCGATAGGTGATGCGAAGTGTTGCTAAGTCCTTATGGCCATCCGCCTCCCCTCCAGGAAATATGGAGGAGCTTATACAACTTTTTAAGGGAGCGCGGCGACGCTTTCGATTGTGGAAGATATCGGCTTGCCGGGAAGGTGCACGAGAAGCCTGGGCCATGGTGAAAACACGGTATACCAAGATTAATCCAAATCATATGGTTCGGGTCGGACCTCTAGGGTCAGATGGAAAAGAAGTTCCAGTTAATTTGGTATATGACCAAGTAGAAATAGCCGCCAAGTATTCCTAGCAGGATTGTAAGCTAGACAGCCTGCTTGACAGTATAGAGGAGGAAATTTTTGATTCCAAATGACTATGTACCTTTCTTGACGTATGTAACTCTAGCTGAATTGTAAATGATTGTCATGGCAGACCTTTTCGCTTCGACCTCTGGACCCGAAGTTGCGGAGTGTTTCCGAATAACTGAGTGGTAAAATAGACTGGGGTATGCTGAAAGAACATGCGGTGCCCCCATGTTTGGTTTCAGTAATTGATGACAATCTCTATGGACTAATGGTTGCCTTGAGTTATATTTGAAGGTTTTGTCCATAGGCTTTTCTTGGAGTACATGTGTTGGTTTCAAGGAGATTTGGTGTCGACCAAGGTGCTATTGAAGGAATTATCCAAAGATTGGTCATGTGAGTGTTGAGCTTATTGCAAGCATGTCTTGAAGAAGAAGATTGTGTGATCATTCATGTCTACCTTCAAGACATCATCTAAATGAAGAGAATTGGAAAGATTCAAGGTTGATCAAGATTAAGTCAAGAATGAATCAAGTTGATCAACACACAAAGCATACAAGATGTACTGAGGGATCAAGTGATCCCATGGTATGGTAAGTATTGTCCATTACGCTTTGTTTGCTAACCCATGGTTTTCGTGAGAGTTCTTTGTGGGGTTAGGTTGCGATGTGCAAGTTCAAGTGGAGCATCACGAAGAGATCAAATGCTTGAAGCTTTTCGTCCATTATGGTAACAATGGATTTATGAAGATGTGTCGAAGAATGGCTCACCCATAGTGGAGTATGGGGGAGCAATCAACTAGTCTTCATCGAGCCAAGACAATGAAGAAAGGTGGTCCAACTTGAGGGAGTCAAGATCATCATCATCTAGCTCAAGTGGACCATGTGCAAGGCAAATGTTTGCCCTTGATAGGTTTTCTATTTTACCGGTCTCATAGTGGTAGTTAGGAGACCGGGTTATAGGACCGATTGCCGTACTATCAAGGGGGGCTCTCGATGAGTAGCTTGATCGTATTGTTCGTAGAGAGCTCAAACCATTGCATCCTTGCATCATCTTTCTTGGTTCTTGTTTGGTTCTCTTTGTGAGTTTTGGAGCTTATGGTCATCTTGATGACAAGCTCAAGTTCATCGAAAACGGAGTTCACTTGCTTCTTCTATGATGTTTTCGGTGTTGGAGGTTTTGCCGGTTCTTCTCGGTTGGAGGTTTCACTCCTCTATTTGTTAGGCATACCTCCCCAGCCTCTTCTTACTATAACCAGCCGCTGTTTTGATGCTACTCGTCGTCTTGTTTCCAACAAGCTTGAGTTTGCTCAATTCGGAGCTCATATGCAGAAGTTATGGCAGTTCTTGTTTTCTTGGAAGTGGCTTTTGTCTGGTCCAAGCGGTAGTACCGCTTGGAGCTCTCAGTCGTAGTACCGTTGCAGTACCGCTCTACTTCCGCCTCGATTTTGGGTCCTGCACTTTCTGTGTCGGGTTTAGCAGTAGTTGCACGGCAGTAAGGCACGGTAGTTCTGCCTAAGCGGTAGTACCGCTCTGGTCAGGCGGTAGTACCGCTACTGCAGTACTGCCACCGTACTCTGCTCTGCCTTGCCTCTTTTGGTCTCGTGTTCTGCTCCTCCAGCGGTAGTACCGCCGAGGTGAGCGGTAGTACCGCTTATAAGCGGTACTACCGCCCCAAGGTTCATGTTTTGTTGCTCCATTTCCCTGTTTCTTCCGCCTGAGCGGTAGTACCGCTCGTGTGCGGGCTGAGCACATAACGGTTGGATTTCCCCCCTCCTATAAAAGGGGGTCTTCTTCCCCAATGAACCTTATCCTTTTTAGCTCGTGTTCTTCCCCCATTGTTGACCTTCTTCGTGCTTGCTAACTCTCAATCCCTCCATGGTTTCTTGCTAGTTTTTGAGGGAAAAGAGAGAGGAGATCTAGATCCACATTTCCACCAATCACTTTGTCCTCTGTGTGAGGGGAACCCCTTGGATCTAGATCTTGGAGTTCTTGGTGTTATCCTTCTTGTTCTTCCTCTCATTTTCCTCCCTAGCATTAGTTGCTTCGGTGGGATTTGAGAGAGAAGGACTTGGGCACTACGTGTGCCCTTGCCATTGCATTTGGTGCATCGGTTTGAGTTCTCCACGGTGATACGTGGAAGTGAAGTTTGAGAAGCTTATTACTCTTGGGTGTTTGGGCACCCTAGATCTTGTTCCTCTTGGGTGCCTTGGCGCCCTAGACGGTTGGTGGTGTTCGAAGCTCAATCATTGTGGTGTAAAGCTCCGGGCAAGCGTCGGGGTCTCCAATTAGGTTGTGAAGATCGCCCCAGGCAATTTGAAGGGTACCGGTGACCGCCCCAAGGGTTGCCAAAGTGTACGGGTTCGGTGACCGCCCCCAAGGGTTGCCATTTGTACGGATTTGGTGACCGCCCTCAAGGGTCCCTTAGAGTAATCACGACATCTTGCATTGTGCGAGGGCGTGAGGAGATTATGGTGGCCCTAGTGGCTTCTTGGGGAGCATTGTGCCTCCACACCGCTCCAAATAGAGATTAGCATCCGCAAGGGTGTGAACTTCGGGATACATCGTCATATCCACGTGCCTCGGTTATCTCTTACCTGAGCCCTTTACTTATGCACTTTACTTTGTGATAGCCATATTGTTTCCTATCATATATCTTGCTATCACTTAGTTGTTTATCTTGCTTAGCATAAGTTGTTGGTGCACATAGGTGAGCCTAGTTGTTGTAGGTTTTGTGCTTGTCAAATTAACCACTAGGTTTATTCCGCATTTGTTCAAGCCTAAACCGTAATTATTTTAAAGCGCCTATTCACCCCCCCTCTAGGCGACATCCACGATCTTTTATATGCGTGGAAACCAGGCGTAGGGGTCATAGTTGCTTGAACAGACAAGTTGTATCTGGCTAGTTATGTTATATTAAATTATGTAAGAAACATCTTCCAGAGAGAATAGTTCCATTAAGGGTTCCTTTCCCTAGGTGTGCATGCATTTCATGCGCATGCCCGAACTGTGATTGAAAAAATCGCAGTACGAGTAACTTCTGGGGGTTCACGATGGAGTGAACGCGGAAACATCTTTAATTCACCGACCGAATATTCCCTTAAGAACGCTTGCTTTCGGCTTCATCCGGTCTGAGGTACACATCCGGATGACCTGGCAGTAACAATCGTAGAGGTGCTCCCTTTACGCCCTAGCCGAATTAACGGGAACGTAGGGCACAAGCACAGGAGCCAGGCGACCCAGCTGTTGGAAATATGCCCTAGAGGCAATAATAAAATGGTTATTATTATATTTCATTGTTCATGATAATTGTCTATTGTTCATGCTATAATTGTGTTATCTGGAAATCATAATACATGTGTGAATACGTAGACCACAACACGTCCCTAGTGAGCCTCTAGTTGACTAGCTCGTTGATCAAAAGATAGTCATGGTTTCCTGACTATGGACATTGGATGTCATTGATAACGGGATCACATCATTAGGAGAATGATGTGATGGACAAGACCCAATCCTAAGCATAGCTCAAAGATTGTGTAGTTCGTCTGTTGTAGCTTTTCCGAATGTCAAGTATCATTTCCTTAGACCATGAGATTGTGCAACTCCCGGATACCGTATGAGTGCCTTGGGTGTGCCAAACGTCACAACGTAACTGGGTGACTATAAAGGTACACTACAGGTATCTCCGAAAGTGTCTGTTGGGTTGGCACGAATTGAGACTGGGATTTGTCACTCCGTATGACGGAGAGGTATCTCTGGGCCCACTCGATAATGCATCATTATAATGAGCTCAATGTGACCAAGTGGTTGATCACGGGATCATGCATTACGGTACGAGTAAAGTGACTTGCCGGTAACGAGATTGAACGAGGTATTGGGATACCGACGATCGAGTCTCGGGCAAGTAACATACCGATTGACAAAGGGAATTGTATACGGATTGATTGAATCCTCGACATCGTGGTTCATCCAATGAGATCATTGTGGAGCATGTGAGAGCCAACATGGGTATCCAGATCCTACTGTTGGCTATTGACCGGAGAGGCATCTCGGTCATGTCTGCATGTCTCCCGAACCCGTAGGGTCTACACACTTAAGGTTCGGTGACGCTAGGGTTGTAGAGATATTAGTATGCAGTAACCCGAAAGTTGTTCGGAGTCCCGGATGAGATCCCAGACGTCACGAGGAGTTTCGAAATGGTCCGGAGGTAAAGATTTATATATAGGAACTCCAGGACCACCGGAAGGGTCCTGGGGGTCCACCGGGTGGGGCCACCTATCCCGGAGGGCCCCATGGGCTGAATTGGGAGGGGAACCAGCCCCTAGTGGGCTGGTGCGCCCCCCTTGGGCCTCCCCTGCGCCTAGGGTTGGGAAACCCTAGGGGTGGGGGCGCCCCCCACTTGGCTTGGGGGGGAAGCCACCCCTTGGCCGCCGCCCCCTTGGAGATCCATCTCCTAGGGCTGGTGCCCCCCCAAAGGCCCCTATATAAAGAGGGGGGAGGGAGGGCAGCCACACCCCTTTGCTCTTTTCGCCTTCCTCTCCCTCCGTAACACCTCTCCTCCCCGCTTGCGCTTGGCGAAGCCCTGCCGGGATCCTGTTGCATCCACCACCACGCCGTCATGCTGCTAGATCTTCATCAACCTCTCCTTCCCACTTACTAGATCAAGAAGGAGGAGACTGTCGGATTTCGGGTTCCGGCAGACCCTTGAGGTTCGAACACTGGGGTGCGCGCGAAGATTTCGCCTCCTACCTACCTGCACCCCTCCGCCTCGCTAAGATCTAAGCAATGGAAAGAACAACACGAATGACACATGGTTTATACTGGTACGGACCACCGTTGTGGTGTAATACCCTACTCCAGTGTGTGGTGTGGTGGATTGCCTCTTGGGCTGATGATGATGAACAATACAAGGAAGAACAGCCTCGCGAGGGTCTGCTCTTGGCTGGGGCGATGAACCGCTGGGAGGAGTTCAGTCACCCTTCTCTCTCTCTCTGATTCTGATTCTCTCCTCTCTCCCCTTCCTTCTCTCTTTTCTTCTCTCCCCGTCTGTCTGTCTGTCCCCCTTGTTCTGTGGGTGGCTGGTCCTATTTATAGAGGCCCTGGTCCTCTTCCCAAATATCGAGCGGGAAGGGAGCCAACAATGGCGGGCTAATTTGAAGGGGGACAGCTAGTACTAGCTATCCTGACAAAAGTAGTCTTCGCCTGCACAAAGCTCTGGTGGTGACGCCGTCTTGGGCTCCACGATGACCTCTGTCTTGCAGTCCTCCTGGTCTTGGTCTTGTTGCACCGAAATGGCAAGCTTTGCCTGATGCCTCGGTACTCCGCGGCTGCGCTTGCTCCCTTTGCACCAAAGAGAAAAGGAGGACGCTGCGCGGGCTGGCACCTGCCTGGCGCCTTTGGTCGTCATGGCTTGCGTCACGGGCACCTCGTGAGGTACCCCGCCTTGATCTCTCCGCCTCCTCGCGAGCCAACCTGATGAGGCCGTGCCTAAGGAAGCTTCGCGTCATCCGCCCCTGCGAGGCTTGGCCCCTCGCGAGGGTCTTGGGTCTATGTTGGTGAAGATGGGCCGTGCTGGGCCCCCCTTTGAGCCACGCCGCAGGCCGCAGGCAGGCAAGTCTGGGGACCCCCGTTCACAGAACGCCCACAGTAGCCCCCGGGCCCAAGGCGCGCCCGGACTTGGCCGTGCAGGGAGACGGAAGGGCAAGTGCGAAGCGCCGCGGGCCCTAACAGCCTGCGGCCTTGGGCGCCGCGTGGCGGTTGATTGGACGTGAGCGCCTTAGCAACCGTGCGAGTAGATAAAGGAGCGGCATCTGCCTAGGCTTTGCTTTTTGCTTTCTTCGGTTGCTGCTCAGATCCCCTCTCTTGCGCCTCTCCTTCCTTGCTCCAAAATTTCCAGATCTACTCTGACCGCGTGACCTAGGAAGCCATGGCGCCTCGTCAGCCCCCGGCCATAGCTTGGTACTCGTCTGCCCTGGACTCACCGAACGTGTCGGAGGCGAGCCTTGCCCGGTTGCGCCGGATGGCGGCGGCGCGGGGCATCGACGGGGCGAAGGTGTTCAAGGCCGGCTCCGCCACCCCTGAGGGTCAAGGGAGCACCTTCTATTCGTTCTTCGTAAGTGCCATTGCTGCTGGACTGGTGCCTCCCTTCTCCGAGTTCTTCTTCTCTGTCCTCCGCCATTACAAGCTACAGGCTCTGCATCTCCACCCCAACTCCGTTCTTCTCCTGGCAACCTTCGCCTATTATTGCGAGGCTCACGTAGGGGTGCAACCCTTAGTGGCCTTGCTGCACCACTAATTCTACCTCCGGACCTCTCGCAGTCATGCTTCCGCGTGCGCGAGCTTCATCGCGTACGGCGGCGCCATTGCCATCTCGAACCCCGGGAAAAGGATTGAGGGCTTCAGGAGCAAGTGGGTCTTGGTGGATGCTGGGCGCATTCACCCTCGGCTGATCTTGCCCACGGAGCAGCCCACGAGCTCCAGCGATTGGGGTCGAGCAGAGCTCGCGGACCCCCGCGCGAAGCTGGTGCTGGAGAAGATGGATGCGGTTTTGAGGCCGGCCAACATGGCGGCGGCAAAGCTGACTGGCGCGTCACTGCTGAGGGAATTCCTAGAGCACCAGTTGGCTCCGCTTCGACTGTACTCACTCCCGATGTGGAGGCCCCGTCCGAGTCCCGCGGCCTTGGCCGACGGAGATCTGGCTGCGGTCCTCCAATCTCTGGTCGGGGGCGATGTGGCGAGGTTGGAGGGTGCTCCTACGCCCTTGTTCCTCCGCGACGACTGGGAGCAGGTAGTGGAGTCCATGCCCGTCTTCAACAGGGATGGGCCCGTGCCCATGGAAACTCCCGAGGAACCGGTGGACGTGCCCTCCGATGACTCCAGCGAAGAGGAGGAAGGAGGGGAGCGGGAAAGAGGGCCTGACTCCAAGGCGACTGACGGAGAGTCGAGGGCTCCCCTCCCCCGGCTCAGGTCCCATGTTCTCCGCCTCTCTCCGAGCGATGACGACGAGGATGGCAACGAGGATGACAACGAGCAGGACGGTGGGAGCTTGCCCCCGATCCCGAAGAAGGACATGACCGGGCTGATCTCCCGCGGGTCTGCCCCGGCCACGAGGCGGACCGCACCTTCCGCTTCCAAGCTTCCCGAGGTTGACCCTTCCAGCCGGCTTTCAGGATTCAAATTTGGCCGGAGGCCGCTTGAGCTCACTCGCGACGACCTGTAAGCATTTGATTCTTGTCTTTATTTCTTATTCTGCTTCTGAGGCTTGACGTCCGCATCTCTTGGACAGGCGGGCGCCTGCAGCAAAGAAGTCGATGGGAGCTCCTGAGGTTCCATCCGTGGCAGCACCTCTGCCCGCGAAGGAGGGTGACCGCGACACACGGGCTTCTCCTGCCCGGTCGTCCTCGCGAGGTCTGGCTGAGCCGGCTGGGGCGAGCTCGGCCGACACGGCCCAAGTGACTCCCGAGGTGTCCTTGCCTGCCGCCACCACTACAGCCGTTGGGGCACAGCAGAGTCCGCCTTAGGATGTTGTGGCCGCGCAGCCGCCTTCTCCTCCTACTCCACCGGCTGCTGTCTCTCTGACTCCTTCTGCCGTTCTGGATCGTGCTGTCGCTGAGCTGGACCGACTGCGGAAGGATCTTCTAGGCGCCGACCCTCGCTTGGTGGCCGGGCGCTTGGAGCTGGCTTCCGGATGGGTTCGCTCCGACGCTTCGATTCGGGCGGCGCTGGTCCAGGCCTCGACGGCTTGCGATGAGGAGAAGCAGGCCATCCTTGAGGCGAAGGCTGCTCGTGACGCAGCCCTGGGGGAGGTGGTCGACGTCCGTGGTCGCTGCAAGGCGCTGGAGGACGAGCTGTAGGGCCTGCGGGACCAGCTCGCGAGAGAGGTCCGCCTTCGCCAAGAGCAGGAAGAAGGTGTAAAGGCTCGCAAGGCGGCCGTCAAGGAGAGGGAGGTCAAGCTCAGGAAGCACCATGACTACCTAGGCGCGCTGGAGCAGGAGTTGGGGGCGAGGAAGGCCGAGCTGGACGACAAGGCCCTGGTTCTTGCCGAGGACCGCATGGCCTTCACGGAGATGGAGGCGAAGGCTCGCTCCTCGCTGAGGACGCTTTACGACAGCGGCCTGGAGAGCCCGCTGGCTGGCGCCGAGGACGGCCCCGCCAAGCTGCTTCCCTTCCTGGTTCGCGCTCTTGAAGATGTCGCCCTTGGCCTTGGCCCCATGGCCGAGGCCGAGGCGCGTGTCCTGTCTTCTGCAGCACCGACGCGGGTGCTCACCCACATCTACCTTCGCGATCCCGACGTCGACCTCGACGGCCTGCTGGAGCCAGTAAGCGGTGAGCGTGCCGCTGCCGCTGCCGAGGCCGTGAAGGGTCGCGCGGAGGCTCTGCTGGGGAAGTTCCGGGCCTTCAGCACCAAGCCGAAGCAAGGCGCTGCCGACCCCACTGCTCCATGAGGCGCACCCACTCCGCGCTGCTCCACCGCCGACAAGTGACTCCGTTGTGGCTCCTGTCCTGCCTTTAATTCCTGCACATGTATCATGCCTCGGGGAGGCATTTAAACTTGCGTTTGGCATTGAGATAACAGTGTGGACTGTAATATTTGCTTTTGAATTCCTTGAAATTTGCGCTTTTCCTTCCTACTTGCTTATGTTCTACGCCAGCAGAGCCCGGCCCTGCGCATACCTCACCCAGCGTTAGTCCCGACCGGAAACCAGGACGGGGCCAAGGAGTGAGGGGCTACGTGACAAGTTAGGCTCCTGAGTCACGATGCTCAGGAGTCTTCCTTGGTGCACGAACAGCAAGTAGGGAGGTGTGATGTGGGTGGATCTACTGTTCTACGTCTGCAGAGCCCGGCCGCGCGCATACCTCACCCAGCGTTAGCCTTTTGGAACTAAGGAGTGAGTGGCTACGTGACCAGTTAGGCTCCTGAGTCGCGATGCTCAGGAGTCCCCCTTGACGCTCAAACGGCCTTCATACCTTGGCTCTGCTCAGGGAGAGACGCGCGATGAACCAGGCCC
>NC_041388.1:605185038-605284824 GCF_002162155.2 Triticum dicoccoides
CTAGCTGGGCGGCGTGCGTCTGGGTGTGACCCAGGCGCATCCCCCGTGCCCAGCCCCCTCGCGCGGCACTCCAGAGGGGAGGCGTTACGATGAGGCTAGACACTGAGCTTTGGGCTCCCTGAGGTTGATGCGGCCTGGGGGCCACCCTCAGTTGTTTATCACCAGCGCGGAGCATAGCGCTTCTGTATGTGTACGGGCATAGCCGCTCCTCGGCAGTGTCGTCAACCAGCGCGGAGCATGGTGCTTCCACTGGTACGTGGGAGGGGGCCCCCCTCCGGGAGGAGCCCCTGGGGCGTGTACATCCCCGCCCTGACACGTGGCTGGCACGGTAGGGCCTGGCGAGGTGTATCTGGGCACCCATGGGCCAGCGCGGGACTCACGGGGCCCTACCTTTAGGCGGGTTGTGCCTGGCACTGGGCCTTATCTTGTGATGTGTCCCTGCAAATTTGGTTAGATGTCGGCACTCTACGTCCTCGGGTCCCGGCCCTCGAGCTGATCTCAGTCGTTGCTGGTATGCCAAGTCGCGATGCCGTGGACAAGGCCAGAGGGTGAGGGCTGGAGAGCCAGTAAGAGCCCTGAGTCGCGATGCTCAGGTACCCCCCGTTTAACGTGCAAGCGGTCGGCATGGAGAAGAAGAGGTGCCGTGGACCAGCATCAAATAATCAAGCACGGTGGGTATGACGCATAACCGGAAATAACTGAAATGAGATACATGCCGCTGGGTCTGGCCCGAGCGACTTGGGGGATCGTGCAGCCCGAGGGGCGCCCCCAACAAGGTAAGCTAACAACATGAAATAAAAGGGATACATGCTGCAGGGACGGACCCACGCGGCCTGGGAATAATGCAGCCCTGGGGGGGGCGCTCCCAGCTAGAAGTGAAACTTGAAAGATGTCACCTGATGATGTTGAGGACGAAGGGGTGTTGGTGTAGCAGACTCGGTGGGCTGCAGAAGCCGATCCTCACGAGCCCCCAGGCCCAGGGGCCTCGGGAGGCTCCGGAGGCGCTGGTGGCTCCCTGCAGAACATCTCCATCTCCGCCAGGGCTGCGGAATGCCTGGCCGCTTATGCCTCCATGATGCCCCTCATGAGGCGTTGGTACGTGATAGCCGCGTTCGGCAAGCCGTAAGGCATGCGAACGTAGCTGTGGGGTGGACCTCCGCAGCGCCCCACTCGCGAGGGCCAGAGGCGCTCCAGAAAGGCGACTCGGTTGAGCCCTGGTATGTCGATGCAGACGCGCAGCCCACCATCCTCGCCTGGATGGGGAGCCACTGCTGGTAGACGGCGGCCGCCTTTCATGACCCTTGACTCCTGTAGCTCCTGAATGGCCTTGCTGACGAACTCCTGAGGGTCTGGCTCTCCTTGCCTTACTCCTTCTTGAGGGAAACATGCTTCGAAGCACGCCTCCATGTGGTGCCCAAGCGCCTCCCTCGTGACCCTAGCCAGGTCGGTGGCCCTCCAGGGGAGAGCCCCCGAGCCCTGCCTAAGGAGGGCGCCGGGCGCGCTTTCCTATGCAATGGAAGGAGGTTCCCCCTAGGCAGGCACGGGCCCAGAGGGGCCTGCCTCCTGAGGGGCCGGGCCGGACAACGTCTTCTTCTTCTTGGGGGCGGTCTCGGGAAGCCTCCTGCTTCCGCGATCTGGGTCTTCCAGTGACGCGGCCTGAAAGGCTCGTTCCAGGGAACACATCGCGTCCTTCTCTTCACAGGGCACCGTGATGACTCCGCCACTTCCTAGTATCTTGAGGACATTGTAGTCGTGGTGAGTTACGGCCATGAACTTGGCCAGCGCAGGGTACCCAAGGATGGCGTTGTACGGCAGGCGAATGTGAGCGACGTCGAAGTCGATGAGCTCGGTGCGATAGGTGTCGCGTGCCCCAAAGGTGACAGGGAGGCGGACCTGCCCAATCGGGACCGTGGAGCCGTCGGTGATTCCGGAGAAGGGCTTGGTTGGCTGAAGCTGGCTGTAGGGCACTTGGAGATTGTTGAATGTTTCCACGGACAGGACGTTGATCCCTGCCCCGCCATCGATGAGGGTTTTGGTGACCACCATATTGCTGATGATTGGGGAACAAAGCATCGGGAGGACCCCGGCTGTAGCCGCA
The DNA here is from genome assembly GCF_002162155.2 of Triticum dicoccoides. Classification (NCBI taxonomy): domain Eukaryota; kingdom Viridiplantae; phylum Streptophyta; class Magnoliopsida; order Poales; family Poaceae; genus Triticum; species Triticum dicoccoides. The sequence continues at coordinate 605,187,137 of NC_041388.1, forward strand.
CACTTGAGCTGATCTGCTAAGCTGAACATGATGGCGCACGCCGACCACCTGAGAGGGCGCGTGGCTTCAAGCCTGGGGAGGACTGCATTCACTTTGCGGGCGAACTGCTTGAAGATGCATTGAGAGGCTGGGGCGTGAGCCCCGCCCAGGATGCAGGCGATCGCGCGCGGCTCCTGGAAGCCCCCAGCCCCCTCGTCTTGGTGGCGGTCCTCGTTTCTCCTTGGCTACGGCGGCAGCGGAGGGAGGCCTGCGTTGCCATACGGGCGATCCTCGCGAGGCTGATCCCTCCAGTCTCCCTTGCGAGCGGGTCTTGCCAGCGATCCTCGCGAGGTTGATCGCGCCACCCTTGGCGCGGGCCACGGTCTTCCCAGCGTCCTGCGTTCCTTCCTCCTCCTCGACCGTAGCCCCGGTCACCGCGGTCGGGGCGACGGCCGATCCTTCCTTCTCGCACGGCTTGAAGCTCTTGACATTTGTTGGTATTGTGGGTGTGGAGGTCGTGGTACACACAGTACCGGCTACCCTTGGAAGGTTCGGTCTGATCTCTTCCCCGCTTGGTGTCTGGTTCTGCTGCGAGCACGGCAGCCCCCTTGCGCTTCACGTCCTTGGCCTTAGGCTTCTTCTCTTCTGGGTCTGCGGCAGGCAGCTCGAGGAGGGAGAGACGCCCTTCCTCACCCCTAGCGCACTTGGTCGCCAAGTTGAATAGCTCCAAGGAAGTGCACAGGTCTTCATGCATCGTCAGCTCCTCCTTCATCTTGACATCGCGCACGCCGTCGGAGAAGGCTGAGATGATGGCCTCCTCAGTCACCTTGGGAATCTTGAGGCATGCGTTGTTGAAGCGCTGGATGTACTTCTGCAGGGTCTTCCCGGGTTGTTGCTTGATGCGGCGCATGTCGCTCACGGCGGGTGGCCGGTCGCGAGTACCTTGGAAGTTGGCAATGAAGCGGGTGTGCATCTCGTCCCAGGAGGAGATCGTGCCTGGAGCCAGGTTCAGGAGCCAGGTGCGGGCCCCATCCTTGAGCGCCATGGGAAACCAGTTCGCCATGACCTTCTTGTCTCCGTTGGCAGCTTCTATGCCCAGCTTGTAGAGCTGGAGAAACTCCGCAGGGTCAGCCGTGCCGTTGTAACGAGGAGGCAGGTCCGGCTTGAACTTGCCGGGCCACGCGACGCTGCGTAGCTCGATGCTGAATGCACGACAGCCTGCTGTGCCCACGGGAGGCCTTGGGTGACGGAGAGCTTGGTCTTGCATGTCCCCACACGCTGCAGCTGGGTCTTGACGTGCGGGAGCAGGAGCATGATCGCGACGTGCTGGAGCAGGGAGCGCCCGGGCAGCTTCTTGCGGGCGAGGGACTTCTTGGCAGCTCTGCTCTTGTCGCGCTGGCACCTGACGGAGCGGGTTCCGCCCAGGGGCCACGCGCCTTGGAGCCATGGAGCCTTCTTGTGGAGGAGGCAGCCGGGGCGCCGCTGGAGCTTCGTCGCCCGCGCGGGGCGGGGTGCGGTGCAGCGGAGCGGATGGCGCAGGAGAGCCCCCTGCAGCGCGGACGAGCTCGGCAACGCGGTCGAGCCATTCTTCGTAGACGTCGTCGATGGGACGGTAGCGCTGGAGCTCGTTTGCCGCGATGAGCGCAGCTCGAGCCTCCATGGGTGCGCGGAGCGCGCGGGACGAGGAACCAGCTGGGGTGAGCGAGGGAGTAGCGGTGCGGCCGTCTTGCCGCACGGACGGATGCTGAGACGATGCTTGATGCTCGTCCCCCGCCGGGCCGGTGGCGGCGTTGACGGCAGGTGACGGGGAACGGCGAGGACGCCCGCCGACAGGAGCCGTCTGGGCGACGCAGGAAGAGAGAGCGGCCGGCGCTCGGCGCGGGCCCGATGAGCGTCAGACGTGGGCGCGATGGTCGGAGGAGAACGGGGCGGTGGAAGACGAATTCCGGCGCACCCCTACCTGGCGCGCCAAATGTCGGATTTCGGGTTCCGCGAGACCCTTGAGGTTCGAACACTGGGGTGCGCGGAGATTTCGCCTCCTACCTACCTGCACCCCTCCGCCTCGCTAAGATCTAAGCAATGGAAAGAACAACACGAATGACACAGGGTTTATACTGGTTCGGGTCACCGTTGTGGTGTAATACCCTACTCCAGTGTGTGGTGTGGTGGCTTGCCTCTTGGGCTGATGATGATAAATAATACAAGGAAGAACAGCCTCGCGAGGGTCTGCTCTTGGCTGGGGCGATGAACCGCTGGGAGGAGTTCAGTCACCCTTCTCTCTCTCTCTCTCTCTCTCTCTCTCTCTGATTCTGATTCTCTCCTCTCTCCCCTTCCTTCTCTCTTTTCTTCTCTCCCCGTCTGTCTGTCTGTCCCCCTTGTTCTATGGGTGGCTGGTCCTATTTATAGAGGCCCTGGTCCTCTTCCCAAATATCGAGCGGGAAGGGAGCCAACAATGGCGGGCTAATTTGAAGGGGGACAGCTAGTACTAGCTATCCTGACAAAAGTAGTCTTCGCCTGCACAAAGCTCTGGTGGTGATGCCGTCTTGGGCTCCACGATGACCTCCGTCTTGCAGTCCTCCTGGTCTTGGTCTTGTTGCACCGAAATGGCAACCTTTGCCTGATGCCTCGGTACTCCGCGGCTGCGCTTGCTCCCTTTGCACCAAAGAGGAAAGGAGGACGCTGCGTGGGCTGGCACCCGCCTGGCGCCTTTGGTCGTCATGGCTTGCGTCACGGGCACCTCGTGAGGTACCCCGCCTTGATCTCTCCGCCTCCTCGCGAGCCAGCCTGATGAGGCTGTGCCTGAGGAAGCTCCGCGTCGTCCGCCCCGCGAGGCTTGGCCCCTCGCGAGGGTCTTGGGTCTGTGTTGGTGAAGATGGGCCATGCTGGGCCCCCCTTTGAGCCACGCTGCAGGCCGCAGGCAGGCAAGTCTGGGGACCCCCGTTTCCAGAACACCGACAGAGACGTCTTCCCAACTGTACGTGTGTTGAACGCGGAGGTGCCGTCCATTCAGCACTAGGTCATCGGTGATTTGGATCACGTCGAGTACGACCATCAACCCCATTCTCTTGAACGCTTCCGCACGCGATCTACTAGGGTATGTAGATGCACTCCTCTCTCCCTCGTTGCTAGATGACTCCATAGATTGATCTTGGTGATGCGTAGAAAATTTTAAAATTCTGCTACGTTCCCCAACAGTGGCATCATGAGCTAGGTCTATGCGTAGTTTCTATGCACGAGTAGAACACAAAGTAGTTGTGGGCGTTGATATTGTCAATTATCTTGCCATTACTAGTATTATCTTGATTCGGTGGCATTGTGGGATGAAGCGGCCCGGACTGACCTTACACGTACGCTTACGTGAGACTGGTTCCACCGACTGACATGCACTAGTTGCATAAGGTGGATGGCGGGTGTCTGTCTCTCCCACTTTAGTCGGATCGGATTCGATGAACAGGGTCCTTATGAAGGGTAAATAGAAATTGGCAATTCACGTTGTGGTTTTGGCGTAGGTAAGAAACGTTCTTGCTAGAATCCTATAGCAGCCACGTAAAAACTTGCAACAACAATTAGAGGACGTCTAACTTGTTTTTGCAGCAAGTGTTTTGTGATGTGATATGTCCAAAGGATGTGATGAATGATATATGTGATGTATGAGATGATCATGTTCTTGTAATAGGAATCACGACTTGCATGTCGATGAGTATGACAACCGGCAGGAGCCATAGGAGTTGTCTTAATTTATTTATGACCTGCGTGTCAACATATAACGTCATGTAATTACTTTACTTTATTGCTAAACCGTTAGGCATAGTAGTAGAAGTAATAGATGACGAGACAACTTCAAGAAGACACGATGATGGAGATCATGATGATGGAGATCATGGTGTCATGCCGGTGACAACGATGATCATGGAGCCCCGAAGATGGAGATGAAAAGGAGCAAATGATATTGGCCATATCATGTCACTATTTGATTGCATGTGATGTTTATCATGTTTTACATCTTATTTGCTTAGAACGACGGTAGCTTAAATAAGATGATCCCTCGTAATAATTTCAAGAAAGTGTTCCCCCTAACTGTGCACCGTTGCGAAGGTTCGTTGTTTCGAAGCACCACATGATAATCGGGTGTGATAGATTCTAACGTTCGAATACAACGGGTGTAAGCCAGATTTACACACACAATACACTTAGGTTGACTTGACCAGCCTGGCATGTACAGACATGGCCTCGAAACACGGAAGGCCGAAAGGTCGAGCATGAGTCATATAGAAGATACGATCAACATGTAGATGTTCACCGATGTTGGCTAGTCCGTCTCACGTGATGATCGGACACGGCCTAGTTAACTCGGATCATGTTTCACTTAGATGACTGGAGGGATGTCTATCTGAGTGGGAGTTCATTGAGTAATTTGATTAGATGAACTTAATTATCATGAACTTAGTCTAAAATTTTACAATATGTCTTGTAGATCAAATGGCCCACGTTGTCCTCAACTTCAACGCGTTCCTAGAGAAAACCAAGCTGAAAGATGATGTCAGCAACTATACGGACTGGGTCCGGAACCTAAGGATCATCCTCATAGCTGCCAAGAAAGATTATGTCCTAGAAGCACCGCTAGGTAACGTACCTGTCCTAGAGAACCAAGACGTTATGAACGCTTGGCAGTCACATGCTGATGATTACTCCCTCGTTCAGTGCGGCATGCTTTATAGCTTAGAACCGGGGCTCCAAAAGCGTTTTGAGAGACACGGAGCATATGAGATGTTCGGAGAGCTGAAAATGGTTTTCCAAGCTCATGCCCGGGTCGAGAGAGATGAAGTATCCGAAAAGTTCTTCACTTGTAAGATGGAGGAAAATAGTTCTGTCAGTGAGCACATACTCAAAATGTCTGGGTTGCATAACCGCTTGACTCAGCTGGGATTTAATCTCCCGGATGACGCGGTCATATACAGAATCTTTCAGTCGCTTCCACCGAGCTACAGGAGCTTTGTGATGAACTTCAACATGCAGGGGATGGAAAAGACCATTCCTGAGGTATATTCAATGCTGAAATCAGCAGAGGTGGAAATCAAAAAGGAACATCAAGTGTTGATGGTGAATAAAACCACTAAGTTCAAGAAAGGCAAGGGTAAGAAGAACTTCAAGAAGGACGGCAAGGGAGTTGCCGCGCCCGGTAAGCAAGCTGCCGGGAAGAAGCCAAAGAATGGACCCAAGCCCGAGACTGAGTGTTTTTATTGCAAGGGAAGTGGTCATTGGAAGTGGGACTGCCCCAAATACTTAGCGGACAAGAAGGCCGGCAACACCAAAGGTATATGTGATATACATGTAATTGATGTGTACCTTACCGGTACTCGTAGTACCTCCTGGGTATTTGATACCGGTGCGGTTGCTCACATTTGTAACTCAAAGCAGGAGCTGCGGAATAAGCAGAGACCGGCGAAGGACGAGGTGACGATGCGCGTCGGGAATGATTCCAAAGTCGATGTGATCGCCGTCGGCACGCTACCTCTACATTTACCTACGGGATTAGTTTTAAACCTCAATAATTGTTATTTAGTGCCAACTTTGAGCATGAACATTGTATCAGGATCTCGTTTAATTCGAGATGGCTACTCATTTAAATCCGAGAATAATGGTTGTTCTATTTATATGAGAGATATGTTTTATGGTCATGCTCCAATGGTGAATGGTTTATTCTTAATGAATCTTGAGTGTAATGCTACACATATTCATAGTGTGAATACCAAAAGATGTAAGGTTGATAATGATAGTCCCACATACTTGTGGCACTGCCGCCTTGGTCACATAGGTGTCAAACGCATGAAGAAGCTCCATGCAGATGGGCTTTTGGAGTCTCTTGATTACGAATCATTTGACACATGCGAACCATGCCTCATGGGTAAAATGACCAAGACTCCGTTCTCAGGAACAATGGAACGAGAAACCGACTTATTGGAAATCATACATACTGATGTGTGCGGTCCAATGAGTGTTGAGGCTCACGGTGGCTATCGTTATGTTCTCACCCTCACTGATGACTTGAGTAGATATGGGTATGTCTACTTAATGAAACACAAGTCTGAGACCTTTAAAAAGTTCAAGGAATTTCAGAGTGAGGTTGAGTATCAACGTGACAGGAAAATCAAGTTCTTGCGATCAGATCGTGGGGGAGAATACTTGAGTCACGAATTTGGCACACACTTAAGAAAATGTGGAATAGTTTCACAACTCATGCCGCCTGGAACACCTCAGCGTAATGGTGTGTCCGAACGTCGTGATCGCACTCTATTGGATATGGTGCGATCTATGATGTCTCTTACCAATTTACCGCTGCCATTTTGGGGCTATGCTTTAGAGACTGCCGCATTCACTTTAAATAGGGCTCCGACGAAATCCGTTGAGATGACACCGTATGAATTATGGCTTGGGAAGAAACCTAAGCTGTCGTTTCTAAAAGTTTGGGGATGCGATGCTTATGTCAAGAAACTTCAACCTGAAAAGCTCGAACCCAAATCGGAAAAATGCGTCTTCATAGGATACCCTAAAGAAACTATTGGGTATACCTTCTACCTCAGATCCGAAGGCAAGATCTTTGTTGCCAAGAATGGGTCCTTTCTAGAGAAAGAGTTTCTCTCGAAAGAAATAAGTGGGAGGAAAGTAGAACTTGATGAAGTATTACCTCTTGAACCGGTAAGTAGCACAGCTCAAGAAAATGTTCCTGAGGTGCCTGCACCGACTAGAGAGGAAGTTAATGATGATGATCATGAAACTTCAGATCAAGTTGCTACTGAACTTCGTAGGTCCACAAGGACACGTTCCGCACCAGAGTGGTACGGCAACCCTGTCTTGGAAATCATGTTGTTAGACAACGGTGAACCTTCGAACTATGAAGAAGCGATGGCGGGCCCGGATTCCGACAAATGGCTGGAAGCCATGAAATCCGAGATAGGATCCATGTATGAAAACTAAGTATGGACTTTGACTTACTTGCCCGATGATCGGCGAGCCATAGAAAATAAATGGATCTTTAAGAAGAAGACAGACGTGGATGGTAACGTAACCATCTATAAAGCTCGGCTTGTCGCTAAGGGTTATCGACAAGTTCAAGGGGTTGACTATGATAAGACTTTCTCACCCGTAGAGAAGCTGAAGTCCGTCCGAATCATGTTAGCAATTGCCGCATTCTATGACTATGAGATATGGCAAATGGACGTCAAAACGGCATTCCTTAATGGTTTCCTTAAGGAAGAATTATATATGATGCAGCCAGAAGGTTTTGTCGATCCTAAAAATGCTGACAAGGTGTGCAAGCTCCAACGCTCGATTTCTGGGCTGGTGCAAGCATCTCGGAGTTGGAACATTCGTTTTGATGAGATGATCAAAGCGTTTGGGTTTACGCAGACTTATGGAGAAGCTTGCATTTACAAGAAAGTGAGTGGGAGCTCTGTAGCATTTCTCATATTGTATGTGGATGATATACTGTTGATGGTAAATGATATAGAATTCTTGGAAAGCATAAAGGCCTACTTGAACAAGTGTTTTTCAATGAAGGACCTTGGAGAAGCTGCTTATATATTAGGCATCAAGATCTATAGAGATAGATCGAGACGCCTCATTGGTCTTTCACAGAGTACATACCTTGACAAGATATTGAAGAAGTTCAAAATGGATCAGTCAAAGAAGGGGTTCTTGCCTGTATTGCAAGGTACAAGATTGAGCACGGCTCAATGCCCGACCACGGCAGAAGATAGAGAAAATATGAGTGTCGTCCCCTATGCCTCGGCCATAGGGTCTATCATGTATGCTATTCTGTGTACCAGACCTGATGTAAACCTTGCCATAAGTTTGGTAGGAAGGTACCAAAGTAATCCTGGCATGGAACACTGGACAACGGTCAAGAATATCCTGAAGTACCTGAAAAGGACTAAGGATATGTTTCTCATTTATGGAGGTGACGAAGAGCTCGTCGTAAAGGGTTACATCGATGCTAGCTTCGACACAGATCTGGATGACTCTAAGTCACAAACCGGATACGTGTATATTTTGAATGGTGGGGCAGTAAGCTGGTGCAGTTGCAAGCAGAGCATTGTGGCGGGATCTACATGTGAAGCGGAGTACATGGCAGCCTCGGAGGCAGCACAAGAAGTAGTCTGGGTGAAGGAGTTCATTACCGACCTAGGAGTCATACCCAATGCGTCAGGCCCGATGACTCTATTATGTGACAACACTGGAGCTATTGCCCTTGCCAAGGAGCCCAGGTTTCACAGGAAGACCAGGCATATCAAGCGTCGCTTCAACTCCATTCGTGAAAGTGTTCAAAATGGAGACATAGAGATTTGTAAAGTACATACAGACCTAAATGTGGCAGATCCGTTGACTAAACCTCTCCCTAGAGCAAAACATGATCAACACCAGAACTGCATGGGTGTTCGATTCAGCACAATGTAACTGGACTATTGACTCTAGTGCAAGTGGGAGACTATTGGAAATATGCCCTAGAGGCAATAATAAAATGGTTATTATTATATTTCATTGTTCATGATAATTGTCTATTGTTCATGCTATAATTCTGTTATCCGGAAATCGTAATACATGTGTGAATACATAGACCACAACACGTCCCTAGTGAGCCTCTAGTTGACTAGCTCGTTGATCAAAATATAGTCATGGTTTCCTGACTATGGACATTGGATGTCATTGATAACGGGATCACATCATTAGGAGAATGATGTGATGGACAAGACCCAATCCTAAGCATAGCTCAAAGATCGTGTAGTTCATCTGCTGTAGCTTTTCTGAATGTCAAGTATCATTTCCTTAGACCATGAGATTGTGCAACTCCCGGATACCGTAGGAGTGCCTTGGGTGTGCCAAACGTCACAACGTAACTGGGTGACTATAAAGGTACACTACAGGTATCTCCGAAAGTGTCTGTTGGGTTGGCACGAATCGAGACTGGGATTTGTCACTCCGTATGACGGGGAGGTATCTCTGGGCCCAATAGGTAATGCATCATCATAATGAGCTCAATGTGACCAAGTGATTGATCACGGGATCATGCATTACGGTACGAGTAAAGTGACTTGCCGGTAATGAGATTGAACGAGGTATTGGGATACCGACGATCGAGTCTCGGGCAAGTAACGTACCGATTGACAAAGGGAATTGTATATGGATTGATTGAATCCTCGACATCGTGGTTCATCCGATGAGATCATCATGGAGCATGTGGGAGACAACATGAGTATCCAGATCCCGGTGTTGGTTATTGATCGGAGAGGCATCTCGGTCATGTCTGCATGTCTCCCGAACCCGTAGGGTCTACACACTTAAGGTTCGGTGACGCTAGGGTTGTAGAGATATTAGTATGCAGTAACCCGAAAGTTGTTCGGAGTCCCGGATGAGATCCCGGACGTCACGAGGAGTTCCGGAATGGTCCGGAGGTAAAGATTTATATATAGGAAGTCCAGTTTCGTCCATCGGGAAGGGTTCGGGGGTCGCCGGTATTGTACCGGGACCACCGGAAGGGTCCCGGGGGTCCACAAGGTGGGGCCACCTATCCCGGAGGGCCCCATGGGCTGAATTGGGAGGAGAACCAGCCCCTAGTGGGCTGGTGCGCCCCCCTTGGGCCTCCCCTGCGCCTAGGGTTGGGAAACCCTAGGGGTGGGGGCGCCCCCCACTTGGCTTGGGGGGGGAGCCACCCCTTGGCTGCTGCCCCCTTGGAGATCCATCTCCTAGGGCCGGCGCCCCCAAGGCCCCTATATAAAGAGGGGGGAGGGAGGGCAGCCGCACCCCTTTGCTCATGGCGCCTCCCTCTCGCTCTGTAACACCTCTCCTCCCCGCTTGCGCTTGGCGAAGCCCTGCCGGGATCCTGCTGCATCCACCACCACGCCGTCGTGCTGCTGGATCTTCATCAACCTCTCCTCCCCCTTGCTGGATCAAGAAGGAGGAGACGTCTTCCCAACCTTACGTGTGTTGAACGCGGAGGTTTCATCCATTCGGCACTAGGTCATCGGTGATTTGGATCACGTCGAGTATGACTCCATCAACCCCGTTCTCTTGAACGCTTCTGCACGCGATGTACAAGGGTATGTAGATGCACTCCTCTCTCCCTCGTTGCTAGATGACTCCATAGATTGATCTTGGTGATTCGTAGAAAATTTTAAAATTCTGATACGTTCCCCAACACCAGCTTGGCCAAAACTTAAGTCATATCGATGCATATAATGGCGAAGAAAAGGTACATATGGGAAAGGACACATATGTGATGAGGTTAATGCTCAGAAAATAATAATAGCAAGCTTCTGTCCAAGAAGCCCCCAGGTGTAATGGACATACATATTTGAAGATGTATGCGTCAGGGGTGTACGGTCTAGCCGCACGAAAGCTTTAAAGCTAAAGAGAAAAAACGAAAAGAGAGGAAAAAATAATGGAAACAACAGGAAGGAGACGAACACAGGGTTCGGCGCTAGGCATAGAATCATCGGAGTCTGGCCGCGTTCTAGGGGTTCGTCTCTAAGCGATTGTCTGACGCATCACGCAAGCGGTACGCTCCTCCAGTGAGGACTTCGTCAATGATGAAGGGACCCTCCCACTTGGGCTTGAGCTTGTCCTTTTTCTTCTTCGGCAGGCGTAGAATGAGTTCGCCAACATTATAAGTCTTGGCTCGCACTTCTCTGCTTTGATACCCGCGAGCCTGCTGTTGATAAAATGCAGAACTGGCTTTTGCAATGTCGCGCTCCTCCTCCAGGGCATCTAATCTATCCTACTGATCAAGCTCGGCCTCTCTCTATTCATACATGCACACTCAAGGTGAGTCATGAATAATGTCGCAGGGTAACACTGCCTCTGTGCCTTACACCATGAAGAAAGGTGTATATCTGGTAGTACGATTGGGCGTGGTCCGCAACCCCCAGAGTACGGAGTCGAGCTCCTCAACCCAGGGCTTGTCTGATTCTTTCAAAGACCGCACTAGTCTAGGCTTGATGCCGCTCATAATAAGACTATTGGCTCATTCGACTTGACCGTTTGTTTGTGGATGATAGACAAAGGCGTAATCGAGTTTGATGCCCAGATTAGCGCACCAGGTTTTCACCTCATTGGCTGTGAAATTGGAGCCGTTATCGGTGATGATGCTGTGTGGAACGCCATAATGGTGTACAACACCGGATATAAATTCTATCACCGGCCCGGACTCGGCCGTTTAACTGGTTTGGCCTCTATCCACTTAGTGAATTTATCCACCATAACTAGCAAATATTTTTTTCTTATGGCTTCCTCCTTTAAGGGGTCCAACCATATCTAGTCTCCAGACCGCAAAAGGCCAGGTGATGGGGATTTTTTGTAGGGCGGTGGGGGTGAGGGACTCCTGGATTAGGGGGTGTCTGGGTAGCCGGACTATACCTTCAGCCGGACTCCAGGACTGTGAAGATACAAGATTGAAGACTTCGTCCCGTGTCCGGATGGGACTATCCTTGGCGTGGAAGGCAAGCTTGGCGATGCGGATATTTAGATCTCCTACCATTGTAACCGACTTTGTGTAACCCTAACCCTCTTCGGTGTCTATATAAACCGGAGGGTTTTAGTCCGTAGGACAACTTCATCATACAACAATCATACCATAGGCTAGCTTCTAGAGTTTAGCCTCCTTGATCTCGTGGTAGATCTACTCTTGTACTACCCATATCATCAATATTAATCAAGCAGGATGTAGGGTTTTACCTCCATCAAGAGGGCCCGAACCTGGGTAAAACATCGTGTTCCTTGCCTCCTGTCGGTGTCAGAACCGGCGGATCTCGGGTAGTGGGTCCCGAACTGTGCGTCTAGGACGGATGGTAACAGGAGGCAGGGAACACGATGTTTTACCCAGGTTCGGGCCCTCTTGATGGAGGTAAAACCCTACGTCCTGCTTGATTAATATTGATGATATGGGTAGTACAAGAGTAGATCTACCACGAGATCAAGGAGGCTAAACCCTAGAAGCTAGCCTACGGTATGATTGTTGTATAGGGAGTTGATTGCCTATGGACTACAACCCTCCGATTTATATAGACACCGGATAGGGTTAGGGTTACATAGAGTCGGTTACAATGGTAGGAGATCTTGAATATCCGCATTGCCAAGCTTGCCTTCCACGCCAAGGAAAGTCCCATCCGAACACGGGACGAAGTCTTCAATCTTGTATCTTCATAGTCCAGGAGTCCGGCTGAAGGTATAGTCCGGCTACCCGAACACCCCCTAATCCAGGACTCCCTCAGTAGCCCCTGAACCAGGCTTCAATGACGACTAGTCCGGCGCGCAAATTGTCTTCGGCATTGCAAGGCGGGTTCCTCCTCCAAATCCTTCATAGAAGATTGTAAACACCAAGAGTAGTGTCCGGCTCTGCAAAATAAGCTTCCACATATTGCCATAAAGAGAATAATATTAACACAAATCAAATCTACTGACGTATTCCGCAGTGCGTGATCACACTACAGCCAAGTCCTTCACTCGAATCGTTTTCACTTTTCCACCTCAGCGTGTTTTGCGAGGCGGTTTCCTTGGCACGTCTTGTCAAAGCAGAGATCGTGTACCCCCCTTTTACAGGATTCTCATCAATACGGACGTGGGTAACCCAACCACGCCACTTATCATGGCGCTTGGGAGCCAAGCAAGTTTTACTAGGCAGGTGGGGACGCACAACCGCATCCTCCCATATAAGGGGACAAGGATCCACCTTTTTACCTACGCCTTCTTCCTCCTTTGCCTATCCATCTCCTGCGCACCCGAGCTCCAGCGCCCAAGCCTGCACTTCCCACCTCAACCTTCTCCAGCAATGTCCAGAGTGGGAGGCAAGTGGATGGTCTCCTCCGTCACGGAGGATAAAGTCAAGAAGCTAAGGAAGGCCGGATACCTGTCCAAGGACATCGCGCACCGGCTTCCCAAAGAGGGGCAGCTTCTCCCCACCCCAAGGCCCCATGAGAGGGTAGTATTTCTCCCCCACTTCCTTCGCGGACTGGGTTTTCCACTCCACCCATTTGTCCAGGGGCTCATGTTCTACTACGGCTTGGATTTCCACGATCTGGCTCCGAACTTCATCCTCAACATCTCGGTGTTTATCGTCGTGTGCGAGGCTTTTCTCCGCGTCCGCCCTCATTTTGGCCTCTGGCTCAAGACCTTCAACGTCAAGCCCAAGGTTGTGCGCGGCAGCCAGGCGGAGTGCGGAGGCGCCATGGCGGGCAAGATGGCCAACGTCCTATGGTTCGAGGGTTCTTTCATGGAGACCCTAAAGGGATGGCAATCCGGGTGGTTTTATATCACCGAGCCGCGCGATCCGAAATGGACCGCAGCCCCCGAGTTCCGATCCGGACCCCCCACGCGGCTTATGTCCTGGAAAAAGACGGGCCTGTCGTGGGGTGACGAAAAAGAGGTGACCAGATTGCAAACATGCATCCAGTCCCTGGTGAACAAGCCAGTCCGGCTTGTTAATGTAATCCAGGTTATGCTCGTCCGCCGGATCCTCCCGTGCCAACAACGGGATTTTAATCTGTGGGAGTTCGACCCGGTGCAGCATCAAACTCTCAGCAGGCTCTTCGACACGACGTACGAAGACGCCTAGAAGATGCTATTCAAGGGCGCCGAGGCTCCCACATCTGCTTCCGAGGACCGCGGATACAGCTCGCAGCGTCACGCTAGCGAGGTATGCCATCTACACCTTTTACAGGATGTTAAGCTTTTTACATAGTTTGACTCTATGCGGGATCTAAACTCCGTTACCTTTGACAGGCTTGGCGAGCGATATCCGGACCAATTAAATTGTCCGGCTCCGCTGCCCGAAGACCCAGCCCCAGCTCTACTAGTGAAGCTGCTGGTTCCGGTGCCTTATGTGGTGCCGGAGAAGAAGGCCAAGAAGAAGAGGACCACGGGGACTCGAAAGAGTGCCCGCAACGTGGTGGTGTCGGACTCGTCATCTAACGAGTCCGAGACGCCCTCCTCCCGCGAAAACGAGGAGGAAGAAGAAAACTCTCCCCCCCAGCGGAGGGAGGAGAGAAGAGGAAGGCCGCCCCAACGGGGGAGGCCGAGGGGTCTAGGAAAAGGAAGACCCCTCCGTCAGACTATGCCCCCAACGCCAAAGAGGGTAAAGAGGAGTAGCCAAACAGGGCCAAGCGTCCAACGAAATTGTAAGTTCGGATATTAGAGTAACTCATGATGTGCCTTTGTTGCACAGCTTTCCCTAATGTCGAATGTAATTATGCAGTCCGCCCCGGGCCTAATTCGACGAATCGTCGAGCGGCTCCCTGGACTCATCGGATGTGAACTCAGTTCCGCCCGCTGTCTCCCCCCGCACTGCAGACGACGCCGAAGTGCATCACGACAAGCTCCGAGGCAGGAGGAGGTGGTCCCGGAGGAGCCGCAAGGCAACCTCCCGGACTCCAGGAGTGAAGGGGATAAGGCTCCCCAGGGCTCTCAGTCCGGCTTTGTGCCGGACACCATGCCGGAATCTTCCACAGTTCCGGACCGCGGTAGGCGAACTCCTTCCAAGAGGAGCAAGCCTTCTGAGCCGGCGGCCTCTGTCCAACCGGAGGTGCCGGACAATCTGCTGGAGGTGCTTGACGATGCCTCCATCGACGAGGGGCACCGTACTATTATGAGTACGGTGATCCAGAAGGTTCAGTCTGCCAAGAGCGGACTGACTGAAGCTTGCGCTAGCCTTCTAACAGGCTTCGAGGTAAGTAAAAATATGTAAAAATATTACCGCATAGACAGTAGCTCCTGATGCTCTGTTTGGCGTTCGGAAAGAAAAGCCGAATAGAGGATCTATTAAATTTCGCAGGAGTCTAAAAAAAGTGTCAATATGCGTGTGCAGGCTTCGCTGCTATCCACCGCCGCACTGACTGCGGAGGTGGGTGTCCTGAAGCAGGACCTCGAGCAGACCGAGCAAGAGCTCGGCCTTGCCAAGCGGCGGCTCGAGGAGGAAGAAGGTAAGAAATACCTTACAGAAAAAGTGCCTATAAAAAGGCTTGATTGCAAAAAGAGTAACAGGATTGTACTGCTTATTGTAGGGGCCACGACTGAGGTGGCGACCCTTAAGCAGGCGCTATTTGAGGCCGAAAAGAAAACGGCCGCGGAGCGCACCGAGCGAGACAGACTTGGGGCTCAGGTCGGCGAGGTGCAGCAAGAGCTTCAGGCTCTCATGAAAAAACATGAGAGTTTGGAGCTGGAGTCGAAGGTGCAAGCATCCGAGCTTGCAACGGCCCTAGAGGCTGCCAAGTCTGCCAAGGCCGAAGCCCAAAAGGCCCTCCAAGAGTTGGAGGAGATGAGGAAGATAGCAGCGGGTAAGGCATTCTTTATGGAAAGCAGAAATATAAAAGTGAACTACCTGTTACTTACCCGAATCCGGAGCTCTCCAGGGGCATTCGCAGATCTTCCCCGTGGCGTATCCGCCGCCGCCTCATTCTACTGAGCTGAAGTGGGTAGCTCGACGGAGAAGGTGTTCTGGTCTCAGTATTCTGAGGCCGGACACCCTGTGCCCTTGAGCGACCAGCTGAAACAGCTGGTCGAGCTCCACAAGGCGGCCGAGCAGGCCATGAAGGGCTTCATAGTTCAGCTGTGGCCCGGAGAGGCCCTGCATGGGAGCTATTGCGGGCTGGTGCAGCGGCTGGTGGAGGCCTGTCCGAGGCTTGAGGTCATCAAGCGCTCCATCTGCATCGAAGGTGCCCGTCGGGCCCTTTCCATGCAAAGGTGCACTGGGGTAAGCTGGTCGGTGAGAAGCTTGTGAAGGACGGGCCGCCGCCGGGGAAGGAGCATCGCAAGCCCGAGAACTACTACAAGGATGTTCTTGCAGGTGCCCGCCTTGTGGCGGACGAATGTACCAAGGATGTGATATTTGAATGAACTCGCTCGTGTTTATCCTGTGCACTGAAAACTTGTTCATATGCGCTAAGCAATGCTTATTGAATTTAAAATATTACTTTCTGTGCGGCCGTTTATCAAAAATTGAGAGATGGCCAGTCGTCGGCTTCTGCCCCCGTGCCACTAGTGCTGGGGTGTTCGGGATAAACCTGAGCGCTCTTTTTCCCATAGTTGGGTCCTTCGAGGGAGGCGCTCAACACAACGAACCAGGCAATCGGACTATAATGCTTGAACACTCTCACTTAGCCATAGAACTCTATAATTTTAAATTTCGGCGAAGCCCCTAGTTCAGAAGACCGAGTTCGGGGCGCTATCCACGCCTTGGCCGGACAAAGCCAGCTCCTCGCTCGAAGCGGCATAAGCCTTTAGGGACTCGAAAAACCTCTCGAACAGCGACCGGTCTCTCGCCACAGCATGACAGTCAGTTTTAGCTTTCTCCACTGAGGTGCTTAACCCAGCTGAACCGGGGCACAATCGCAGTGGTTCTCCTAGTGCTACCTTAGCCGATAGAGCGGAACGTAAGGCACCAAAACATAGGAGCCGGGCAAACCCAACTATTGACCCAAATCATGATTCGGAGCTGATGCATATAGTGCTATAAGTTCGGGGTGCCGCACTTGTGAAAGTGTACGGACTTCTCACACCATTATGAGGGGTACTGAAGCCCCTGGCGTGTTTGCCGTACCATGGTGTACGGGTGCAATCATGTCATTTAATAAACATAATTGTGAAAAGAAGATAATGCAAAAAACAGACAAGAAGCTAAGCATTGTTTATAGAGAGGCTATTTATCAAAGCCGAACGATACAAATAGTGCGGCAAGCAAAAGATATTGGACTATTTAGTATGTCCTGACTAGGGGCAGGCCGCGGAATTGTATTTAAAATAGGTATACCGCTCGTAACAGAGACCACCTAGGAGTTCCATAATGTGGCATGGCTTGTCTGCCTCCCTGGATCTTGCATCGTTTGTGCGGCAGTCGAATTGCCGAACATGTCGTTCGAAGTATGCAGTCCTGAAAGTAAGGAAAAATTAAAAAAAGAATCCGGCAGCCCCTAGTATGTTTTAAGCCGTATTTTGGGTGTGCCGTTATTGTGCCCCTTCCCCTGTGCCTATGGTATTTCAAGGGCGTAATTATGTACGCAAGGTACTGGTTTCACTATGTCGCGAAAGCTGGGGTTGGGGCCGCATTGTTACGCTTGCTCAGAGTGTGCCAGGTGGTCCTGCTGTGGGTTACTCCGGGCGCGCTTGGCAGTGTCTGGCTTTTTAATGGCCGGACTAGAGAATTGCCTGAGAAGGCTACTTTGTACCTCCGCTGCGAGAGCCGCCGTATGCTCCTCCGTACGAAGGGAGCATTCGGTGTTTCCGTTGACCGTAATTACTCCTCGAGGGCCTAGCATCTTGAGCTTGAGATATGCGTAGTGCGGCACCACATTGAACTTTGCGAATGCGGTTCGTCCGAGCAGGGCGTGATAGCCACTGCGAAACGGGACTATATCGAAGATTAACTCTTCGGTTCGGAAATTGTCCGGGGATCCGAAGACCACGTCAAGTGTTACTGAGCCTGTACAGTTGGCTTCTACACCTGGTATAACGCCTTTAAAGGTCGTTTTTGTGGGCTTAATCCTCGAGGGATCTATGCCCATTTTCCGCACTGTATCCTGATAAAGCAGGTTCAGGCTACTGCCGCCGTCCATGAGGACTCTTGTAAGATGAAATCCGTCGATGATTGGGTCGAGAACCAATGCAGCGAAGCCACCATGACGGATGCTAGTGGGATGGTCCGTTCGATCAAAGGTGATCGGGCAGGAGGACCATGGGTTGAACTTTGGGGCGACTGGCTCCATCGCGTATACGTCCCGTAGCGCACGCTTCCGCTCCCGCTTGGGAATGTGGGTTGCGTATATCATGTTCACCGTCTGCACTTGTGGGGGAAAGCCCTTCTGTCCATTGTTGTTCGGCGGCTTGGGCTCCTCATCGTCGCTGTGCAGCCCCTTGTCTCTATTTTTGGCCCTGAACTTGCCTGCCTGCTTGAACACCCAACAATCCCTGTTAGTGTGATTGGCTGGCCTTTCGGGGGTGCCATGTATCTGGCACAAGCGATCGAGTATTCGGTCCAAACTGGACGGGCCCTGAGTATTCTTTTTGAATGGCTTTTTCCACTGACCGGATTTATAGCCTTTGAATCCGGCATTGACTGCCGTGTCTTCATTGCTGTCACTACTAACGCGGCGTTTTTGCTTATTTCAATGTGTCCTACCACTTTTGTCCTTGGTATCCGAATTACCAGGGTTCTTTGATAAGTTGTTACTGCGAGCTAGCCAGCTGTCTTCTCCCGCGCAAAAGTGGGTCATGAGTGTCGTGAGGGCTGCCATGGATTTCGGCTTTTCCTGTCCCAGGTGCCGGGCAAGCCACTCGTCGCGGATGTTATGCTTGAAGGCTGCTAGGGCCTCTGCGTCCGGACAGTCGACTATCTGGTTTTTCTTTGTTAGGAACCGTGTCCAGAATTGTCTGGCCGATTCCTCTGGCTGCTGAATTATGTGGCTTAAGTCGTCGGCATCCGGTGGTCGCACGTAAGTGCCCTGGAAGTTGTCGAGGAATGCGGCTTCCAGGTCCTCCCAAGAACCGATTGAGTCTGCTGGCAAGCTGTTAAGCCAATGCCGGGCCGGTCCTTTAAGTTTGAGCGGGAGGTATTTGATGGCGTGTAGATCATCGCCGCATGCCATGTGGATGTGAAGGAGATAATCCTCGATCCATACCGCCGGATCTGTTGTGCCATCGTATGATTCGATGTTTATGGGTTTGAAACCCTCTGGGATTTTATGATCCATTACTTCATTCGTGAAGCATAGCGGGTGTGCGGCGCCTCTGTACTGGGCTATATCACGACGCAGCTCGGAAGAGCTATGTCTATTGTGTTCGGCCCGGCCGGATTTGTTGTATCCGGAGTGAAGATCATTGTCACATGCCGTAGGGCGCCTGCGCGATCCGTAGATCGATCTTGTTTGTCTTGCCTTATCCTCCAGTATGTCTCTCAGGTCGGGTGCATTTTCCCGTGCCTTAGTTGAGCGGCGTCGGGGCATGGCTTGGGTGGAGGGCTGAGAGGCCTCTCTGTCGCGACCGCGAGGTGGCCGGTCTGCCATGTCTTGCTTTGGTGATGTAGGTGCTTCCTCCTCTGATCGGGGTAGCGGCCTGCGCTTCGGGTAACTCTTGGAGGGGCGTTCGAGTTCATACTCTTCGGCCGCAAGGACTTTAGTCCATCTGTGAGCTAGCAAATCTTGGGCAGCTCTAAGCTGATGCTGCTTCTTCTTGAGGCTGCTTGCCGTGGCTAAAAGCCTGCGTTTAAAACACTCTTGTTCGGCGGGGTCTGATGGTATGACGAATTCGTCATCATCGAGGCTTGCCTCGTCTTCGGAGGGAGGCGTATAGTTATCATCCTCGACCTCTCGGTGTGCCGCTCTCTCATGAGGGCTGGCTTCTCCATCTTCCTGTGCCGAATCTTGCTGAGGTGGGTGTTCTTCGGCACTATCCGGGGTAGTATTATCCCCCATGCTGGAATCACCGTTTTTTCTTTGGCGGGATTTAGAGCGGCGCCGCTGACGCCGACGCTTTGGCTATTTCTTGGGGGTGTCATCCCCCACTGTTCCATCGCCATCTCCATCTTTTGGAGTATCCACCATATATATGTCATATGACGAGGTGGCCTTCCAGCGCCCTACAGGTGCTGGTTCCTGTTCGTCTCCTACATCGTCGTCCATGCCGCCGATGTCTTCGGAGCTGAAGTCAAGCATGTCGGTTAGATCGTCGACACTGGCTACAAAGTGGGTGGTGGGTGGGCTTTGAATTTCCTCATCGTCCGTATCCCACCCTCGCTGACCGTAGTCCGGCCAGGGCTCTCCTGATAAAGAGAGAGACTTAAGAGAATTCAGGATGTCGCCAAAAGGCGAATGCTGAAAGATGTCTGCGGCGGTGAACTCCATTATCGGCGCCCAATCGGATTCGATTGGCAGGGGTGCGGGGGGTTCGAAGTCCGGGAAGGAGTCCGGATCCTCGGAGTCACGGGTCGTGCAGAGTGCGGGGCTAGCGTTCGGCTCGATCGCTTTCAGGATCGCAGCCCCCGAGGTGACGTCCAACCGCTCATCCTTGATTGGCGCAATAGGCTCCGAGTTAGGGGTGGGAACCGATGCGTGTGCGGCCTACAGGACACTGTCCGGGGGTGGAGCTAGATCGGGCCCCTTGAGACAGTGCAGCACGCTTGGCCGTGGCTCGTGCCCGTCGAAGATCAAGTCTCCGCGGATGTCAGCCGTGTAGTTTAAGCTTCCAAACCTGACTTGATGGCCAGGGGCGTAGCTTTCGATCTGCTCTAGGTGGCCGAGCGAATTGGCCCGCAGAGCGAAGCTGCCGAAGATGAAGATCTATCCGGGGAGATAAGTCTCACCCTGGACCGCATCGTTGTTGATGATCAAAGGAGCCATCGGGCCTAAAGGCGACGACACAGAGGAACTCTCAATGAAAGCACCAATGTCGGTGTCAAAACCGGCGGATCTTGGGTAGTGGGTCCCTAACTGTGCGTCTAGGCCGGATGGTAACAGGAGGCAGGGAACATGATGTTTTACCCAGGTTCGGGACCTCTTGATGGAGGTAAAACCCTACGTCCTGCTTGATTAATATTGATGATATGGGTAGTACAAGAGTAGATCTACCATGAGATCAAGGAGGCTAAACCCTAGAAGCTAGCCTACGGTATGATTGTTGTATAGGGAGTTGATTGCCTACGGACTACAACCCTCCAGTTTATATAGACACCAGATAGGGTTAGGGTTACATAGAGTCGGTTACAATGGTAGGAGATCTTGAATATCCGCATTGCCAAGCTTGCCTTCCACGCCAAGGAAAGTCCCATCCGGACACGGGACGAAGTCTTCAATCTTGTATCTTCATAGTCCAGGAGTCCATCTGAAGGTATAGTCCGGCTACCCGAAGACCCCCTAATCCAGGACTCCCTCACCTCATGTTACCATCCGGCCTAGACGCACAGTTTGGGACCCCCTACCCGAGATCCGCCGGTTTTGACACTGACATTGGTGCTTTCATTGAGAGTTCCTCTGTGCCGTCGCAATCAGGAAGGATGCCTCTTCCCGTCTTTAAAGACGGCGCCGTTACTAAGGGAGCCTTGGCTATCGGCCAAACTCTCCGGCTAGGCGATTTTCTCATGACCGCCTGTTCGGCCGTTGCGCCGACGGTGACCTCTCGGGTCATCAAAAGCAATCTTCACGTCAGCTCAGAACTCGTTGAGCAGTTAGATCCAATGGAGCTCTCTTCCGTAAACGAGCTCTTGGATTGCATCGCCGCCTTGGGGGTCACTACGGATTATGACCAGGTTGGGCTTAATCCCGATCTAAGAGAAATTAATTCTCCCCAAGTCACCCATCACGTTGCCGTGGTAGAGGCATAGTGCGTCGACTCTTCATCTATCTTAAGGACTAGCTACGTCCGGATTCCCGATCCCTCCAAGCCGGATACCCGCGGAGGGGAGGATGTATCTCAAGACCTGAACTTAGAATCGGGCAACGGGCTAGATTCACTGGACAACATCCAAGAATCCAAACTTCAGAGTTCAGAAACTCCTTGGCCTCTGAGTCTTAGATTGGGTGAAGTTCCGGATTTAATTACTCCCACCCACCCGAACATAAGCGATCTATCCCAGATCAGGCAAAAGCCCGAAGAAACAATACATCATTACTGGGCAAGGTTCCTCCTGGTTATGAACAGGATAAAGGACCGCCGCGAGGAAGACGCAATCTCAATCTTTTGCAATAATTGCATGGACAAGGGAATCCTCAACGCCACAGGTCGTCGTGATATTACACGCTTCTCTGACTTGGCGTCCATAGTACAAAAGTACTGTGCGATGGAAAGCGCCCGGAAAACCGAAACTAAAATTTGGGACAATCCGGCCCTGAATTGAAACCTCGTCCAAAATAAAAGGGTGCATCATCATCAGACACCCAGGTTAAAAACCAAAAAACCAAAACCCTCTACAGGGCATGGAACCGTACTGGAGGGATGGCTTAATGGACCCTGTAAAATTCATAGTACAGAGGACGCCACACCAACTCATAGCCTTAGAGCATGTTGGATACTCTGGCAGGTGGCCAAAAGGGGCGAACATCTCCTAATTCCGGAGGCCGCAGAAAACCACCTCAAGGACTCAAGTACAGTCTTAACAGTCTTCGAGACTTTCGCATCAAATAATATGCGAAAAAGAACACTCCGCAGCCTCGCCAAAGTCTATCAAGTAGCAACAATAAACCCATGGAGTGACACGGCTATTACTTTTAATGCCAGTGATGAACCTAAAATCCGAACAGCTCGAGCACCAACCGCATTGGTACTCAGTCCTATAGTGGACGGCTTTCGCCTCACCAAGGTACTCATGGACGGAGGCAGTGGATTGAACCTCATTTATGAGGAAACCCTTCAAAAAATGGAAATAGACTGGAACCGCATTAAGCGAAGCAGCACAACCTTTAGAGGAATAATCCCCAGTTGGGAAGCGCGCTGTGCAGGAAAAATCACACTAGATGTGGTGTTCGGCACACCGGATAATCATAGGTCCGAAGAGGTCACATTCCAAGCGGCCCCGTTCAGTAGCGGATACCACGCTCTGCTGGGGCGGGAAGCGTTTACAATCTTCCAAGCAATACCCCATTACGGGTACATGAAGCGCAAGATGCCCGGGCCGAACGGAATCATCACTCACGCTAGTGATCCAGACATAGCACTCCGCGCCGAAAACAAGACAGCCGCATTGGCCCTTGAGGCACTGTCCGAAGCCCTAGCGGCTGAGGAACTGACTACGCTACGCTCCACGATAAACAGGGACAATGTGATACTTGATAAAAGATCCAAGTCCACCTCCTTTAAACCAGCGGATGAAATAGTCAAATTCCAGGTCCATCCAACGGACCCCAATAAAACAGCTTCCATCGGGGCATGATTAAACCCCGATGTAGACGCCGCACTGCGAGAATTCCTACGGGAGAACTGGGACATTTTTGCCTGGCACCCTTCAGACATGCCAGGAATCCCATGCAGGCTGGCCGAACACAGCTTAAATATCCTAAAAGGATTCAAACCTATCAAACAAGCCCTTTGGCGTTTCTTTGAGCCCAAGAGACAGGCAATGGGAGAAGAGCTAGCCAAACTATTGGAGGCCGGATTCATCAGAGATATAAAACATCCAGACTGGCTAGCAAACTTGGTGATGGTACCAAAGAAGGACAAATCCTAGCGCCTGTGCGTTGACTTCAAAGACCTTAACAAGGCTTGCCCAAAGGATCCCTTCCCCCTCCCCCGCATCAATCAAATTATCGACGCCACTGCAGGACACGATTCGTTGTGCTTCCTCGACGCATACTCCGGTTACCATCAAATCAAGATGGCCGAGTCAGACCAAGCCGCAACGGCATTCATCACCCCATACGGCCCATTCTGCTTCAACACAATGCCTTTCGGGCTCAAAAATGCCGGCGCAACATATCAGCGCATGATTCAGACATGTCTGGCAAACCAGATCGGCAAAACAGTAGAGGCATATGTGGATGATGTGGTCGTAAAAACAAGACATGTCGAATCTCTAGTAGACGACTTGAGGCTTACATTTGACAACCTTTGAGCATATGACAACCTCCTAGCCGGAAAGCTCTTGGGCTTCATTGTATCCGGTAGAGGAATCGAAGCAAATCCAGCCAAGATCCGAGCTTTGTCACAATTGGATATCCCAAAGGACCTCAAACAAATACAAAAATTAACCGGATGCGTGGCGGCTCTAAGCCGCTTTATCTCCCGGTTGGGAGAAAAGGCGCTACCCCTCTATTGCCTCCTTCGGCACACCGAACACTTTGAGTGGACGGATGCCGCCACGGCCGGACTCGAGGAAATAAAAGCCATATTGGCAACAAACCCTGTCCTGGCCGCGCCAAACATCGGCGAACCAATGCTATTGTACATTGCAGCAACCCATCAAGTTGTCAGCGCAGTACTCGTCGTCGAGCAGGAAACGGGCAGACACAAATTCCCCCTTCAAAAGCCGGTTTACTATGTGTCCACTGTCCTCACCCCATGCAAATCACGGTACCCACATTATCAAAAGATTGCATATGCGGTATTCATGGCATCTTGGAAGCTACGACACTACTTTCAAGAGTGTTCAATCACAGTAGCATGGAAGTACCACTCAACGATATTATAAACAACCGTGACGCAACGGGCCGGATTGCAATATGGGCCATCGAGCTCCTCCCGTTCGACATCACTTATAGGCCACGACGAGCTATCAAGTCGCAAGTTTTCGCCGACTTTGTCGCAGAATGGACGGAGGCCGAACTCCCTAAAGAGTACGACACATATTCAAACTGGATCATGCACTTCGACGGTTCCAAAATGTTGGCCGGACTAGGGGCCGGCGTCGTTTTGACGTCCCCCACAGGAGACATAGTTCAATATGTACTCCAGATTATGTACACGGACTCCAACAATGCAGCCGAATATGAGGCCCTTTTACATGGTCTCCGGATGGCAGTATCCATGGGCATTCAACGCCTAGAGGTGCGCGGGGATTCGAACCTCGCGATATCCCAAATAAATGGAGACTTCGATGCCAAGGATCCAAAAATGGCAGCTTACCGCAACGCCGTCCTCAAAATGTCAGCTCGGTTTGAGAAAACAATCAGGCGGCAAACGTCCTGACACGATCGGCGCAAAACGCGATGCGGTCCCCCCCCCCAACATCTTCCTGGAAAGGCTGTTCATGCCATCCGTAGTATGGGAAGGGGAACATGGCAATATTAGCCCGGACCCAACCGCACTGTCCGACACCGAACAATCTGACATAATCGGAGGCTCTGCCAATGAAATCACAACCTCAGCCCACGTACTAATGGCCGCTATCGCCCCGTGGACAGAACCATTCCTAGCCTACCTTACCAGGCAGGAACTCCCAGAGGACCAAAACGAGGCACGCTGTATAGTGCGGCGATCTAAAGCCTATAAAGTCCATGAGGGAGAACTTTATAAGAAAAGCACTACCGAAGTCCTTCAAAGGTGCATCTCCGAAGAGGAAGGGTGGAACCTGCTGGCTGAAATTCATGCCGGACTCGGTGGCCATCACGCCGCAGCTCGGTCCCTTGTAAGGAAGGCTTTCCGTACAGGCTTTTATTGGCCGACGACCCAAGCGGACGCTCAGGACTTGGTCCAATGATGCGCCGGTTGCCAGCTTTTCGCAAACCAAAGCCATATGCCACCCACCGACCTCCAAACTATCCCCATCACTTGGCCTTTCTCGGTCTGGGGGCTTGACATGGTGGGACCCCTTAAAGGTGGAACCCACAAGAAAAAAATACTTACTGGTCATGGTGGATAAGTTCACCAAATGGATAGAAGCCAAGCCTGTTAAGACGGCCGAATCCGGACCTGTGATAGACTTTATATCCGGGGTCGTACACCGTTATGGCGTCCCCCACAGCATCATCACCGATAACGGCACGAACTTTACGGCCGATGAGGTAAAACTCTGGTGCAAAAACATGGGATCAAGCTCGATTATGCTTCCGTCTATCACCCACAAACTAACAGTCAGGTCGAACGTGCAAATGGTCTCATCATGAGCGGCATCAAACCTAGATTAGTGCGGTCCCTCAAGGAATCTAACACGCACTGCGTAGAGGAGCTCGACTCCGTACTCCGGGGGCTGCGGACCATGCCGAATCGCGCCACCGGATACACACCATATTTTATGGTGTACGGCGCAGAGGCAGTCTTGCCCTGCGACATAATTCATGACTCACCTCGAGTGCACATGTACGAAGAAAGGGAAGCCGAGCTCAATCGGCAGGACAGTTTGGATGCCTTAGAGGTGGAGCGCGACGTGGCAAAAGCCCGTTCCGCATTCTATCAACAGCAGGCTCGAAGATATCAAAGCAGAGAAGTCCGGGCCAAAAACTACAACGTTGGCGAATTAGTTCTACGCCTGCCGGACAAGAAAAAGGACAAGATGAAGCCCAAGTGGGAAGGTCCCTTCATAATCGACCAAGTCCTGACTGGTGGAGCATACCGCCTGCGAGATGCGTCGGATAACCGACTCGAGCCGAACCCATGGAACGCAACCCGTCTCCAAAGATTCTACGTCTAGCGCCAGACTCTGTGTTTGTCTCCTTCCTCTGTCCATTTTTTACATTTTCTGTCTTACATTTCTCTCCTTCCCCTCTTTTCTTTTATAGCCCTTAAAGGCTCCTCAAGTGACGTGCTACTCGCGCTCACTAAACCTGGGGGCTTCTTTAACAGAAGCTTATTTATACGGGCTTCACGCCCACCACATGTGTCAAACTTCCGCATGTACCTTTTCTTCACCATTATATGCATCGATATGACTTAAGTTTTGGCCAAGCTGGGTTGCCTGGCTCCTGTGCTTACCCCTACATTCCCGATTGTTCGGCTTGGTGGTAAAGGGAGCACCTCTGCGATTGTTACTGCCGGATCAGCCGGATGTGTACCTCAGACTGTGTGAAGCCGAAAGCTAGCGTTCTTAAGGGAATATTCGGTCGGTGAACTAAAAGATGACCTTTTTTACTTATTTATATATATATGCCCCCAGATGATTTTCCTGCGTTTGCAGTCCAAACATGCACTTTAGGGCATGCCTCCAGAGAAAGGAACCCCTAACGGAACTATTCTCTCTGGAAGATGTTTCTTACTAACCATGTAATATAACATAACTAGTTGGGCACTTTTCTGATAAAGCACTAATGACCCCTACGCCTGGTCTCCATGCATACCCCGGTTCTTACATCACCGGTAGCGTATTCTGACACACTCTGGACCGTCAGGTCCTGAGGTTGAAGCGAAAAGGTCGGCAACGACAAACGATCTACAATCCGGCTAGAAGGCATTACACATGTCAATTAAAAATTACATAGTCACTCTGACTGATTGTATTCCTCTTCCATACCATCTAACAGGCTGTCTAACTTACGGTCCTGCTGGGAATACTTTGGGCCAATTCTACTTGGCCGTACACTAAGCTTACAGGGATCTCCTTCCCGTCAGTCCCCATAGGTCCGACCTCGGCCATGTGGTTTGGGTCAGACTTCGTGTACCGCGTCTTCACCAAGGACCAGGCCTCCCTAGCTCCTTGTCGGCAGGCCGATATCTTCCACAACCAGAAGCGCCGCCGAGCTCCCTTAAGCTTCTCCGAAAGCTCTCCAAGGCCCTCGGGCATGGAGTGGGAAGGCGATAAGGCTTGGGAAACGCCTCGCATCGCCTGCCGAACTCGCTCGTGCAGTTGCGAGAGCTCGGGAAGAAGGTCACCCGTAGAACCGGGCATCTCCTCTGCAGGACGACCCGCTAGCATACCTACAGACATTACTCTGTTAGTCGACTTCCTCGCCAAACTCTTTTCTTTCAAAGATTCGCTTAAGCACTTACTAAATATGCCGCGTGAAGCCGCTGATTCTCCTTAGTAGAGTCCGACAGCTGGCCACGAACATCTTTAAGTTCAACGTCCAGCCTGGTGTTGGCATCCTGAAGCTCATTCTTCTCCCGCCTCACCCTTGTCAACATACTCTCACAGGCCTTTAGCCGGGGCAAGAGTTGTTGCCTCTCCGAATCTAGTCCGGCGCCATCTGCAATATGATTTGTCAGATTTACACCCACGTCGCACTTCGCAAGATACTAATCTTTCGAAGTGTATCTTACCAGAGGGGGTCTCTTTGGTCTCCCCTGCCGCGGCTAGTGCGGCCTCTAGTTGGGCTTTGCACTCTTCCAGGTCCTGGGACAGTACGGTATTCTTCTCTGTAAGAACCTGCATAACAAATGATCCTTAAATCAGTTACCCTAACTATTTCAAGTCTCGGGGGCTACTTGTATATATATATTTACCAAAATTTTCTTACCTGTATGTCTTTTACATATTGCTCCGTGGCTCTGGCTAAACCATTTTGAGCGGCACGGAGATACGCATCTCCCGAATTGAAGGCATCTAATGCCTCTTGGGAGAAACAAGCGTCGCGAAGAACTGTCTGGCGACGCCTGTGGTTCATGGCACTCTCCACCTCGAAATTGGTGGCAGACAACCTGTCCGCATCCTCTGTCGGAGGAGCGTCCGGTGCGCGCCTTGTGTTCTCTTCCGCTTCTGGGCCAGGCGTTGGAGCCTGGCTAGTGGAGGCGCGATTGGCAACCTCTCCGGATGTAGTCCGGCAAGGTCTCTTCGTCCTGAAGACAACACGAACGTTAATATGCCCTGAAGAAATAACACCAGGGAAAAAGAGGGTGCGCTATACCTTTGCGCCGGCATCTCAGTCCGGACTACATTCCTTTTTACCCCACGGGGCCCTGTGGCCCCTCGTTGGCTAGCCGCCGCAGGTTCGGCCTCCCGCCTCGGAAACCTCCCCTGCAAAACACGGTCGTTGTCAGGAAAACTGAAATGCGTGAGAATGGATTCCTTCTCAAGGGGATGAGACTCCGCTCTCTGTTACCTGGGAGGCCAGGATTAACCCTGGGTAATCAGCCGTAATGGCCACCAAGGTATTGTCCTTGCTTAGCTGATGAAACACCCCGTCAATCAGCTCCACCGATATGTCCGGATCCTCTTCGGAGTCCGGATCGAGGGACCGTTCTGGATCCTCGGGTTGTGGGGGACGGCTGTTTATATCCTTTACTTCCTGACGCAGTTCCTGCGTTGAAATCGGAAGACTACATATTTAATCATGGGAATATAAAACGGATGCGCAAGCACAATTGTCCACTTACCCAACTCGGATGGTTGTTGTAGGATCTAGAAGTAGATGTGTCTAGAGGGGGGGATTAGACACTTAATGCTAAAGTTGCAATTTTTAAGCTTTTTCGGTTTAAGTGGAGTTTAGGCACAATTTCAACATACACAATACATTTCAAGCAAGCATGCAAAGAGTATATGAGCAGTGGAATATAAAGCATGCAACTTGCAAGAATGTAAGGGAAAGGGTTTGGAGAGTTCAAACGCAATTGGAGACACGGATGTTTTTCCCGTGGTTCGGATAGGTGGTGCTATCCTACATCCACGTTGATGGAGACTTCAACCCACGAAGGTTAACGGTTGCGCGAGTCCACAAAGGGCTCCACCCACAAAGGGTCACGGTTGCGCGAGTCCACACAGGGCTCCACCCACGAAGGGTCCACGAAGAAGCAACCACCCACAAAGGGTCCACGAAGAAGCAACCTTGTCTATCCCACCATGGCCATCGCCCACACAGGACTTGCCTCACTAGCGGTAGATCTTCACGAAGTAGGCGATCTCCTTGCCCTTACAAACTCCTTGGTTCAACTCCACAATCTTGTCGGAGGCTCCCAAGTGACACCTAGCCAATCTAGGAGACACCACTCTCCAAGAAGTAACAAATGGTGTGTAGGTAATGAACTCCTTGCTCTTGTGCTTCAAATGATAGTCTCCCAAACACTCAACTCTCTCTCATCGGATTTGGATTTGGTGGAAAGAAGATTTGAGTGGAAAGCAACTTGGGAAGGCTAGAGATCAAGATTCATATGGTAGGAATGGAATATCTTGGTCTCAACACATGAGTAGGTGGTTCTCTCTCAGAACATATGAGTTGGAATGGTGTATGTGTTCTGATTGCTCTCTCCACGAATGAAGAGGAGGTGGAGGGGTATATATAGCCTCCACACAAAATCCAACCGTTACACACAGTTTTCCAATCTCGGTGGGACCGAATCAACAAACTCGGTCGGACCGGAAAGGTAAACCTAGTGACCGTTAGAGATTTTCGGTGGGACTGACATGCAACTCGGTAGGACCGATATGGTTAGGGTTTGGGCATAACGTAATCTCGGTGAGACCGATTACACAAACTCGGTGGGACCGATTTGGGTAATAAGTGAAACTGAGATTTGGTCAAGCAAACTCGGTGGGACCGATTGCTTATCTCGGTGGGACCGAGACTATTGCAATGGGTAACAGAGAGTTTGCAAGCCCATCTCGGTGAGACCGAGATCCCATTGGTGAGGCCGAACTGATTAGGGTTTGGCAATGGCTTATGACAGATGAAACTCGGTGGCGCCGGATAGGAAGGATCGGTAGGACCGAGTTTGGCTTAGGGTTTAGGTCATATGTGGAAGTGGGAAAGTAGCTGAGGATTTTGGAGCATATCATTAAGCACATGAAGCAAGAGGCTCATTAAGCAACACCTCATCCCTCCTTGATAGTATTGGCTTTTCCTATGGACTCAATGTGATCTTGGATCACTAAAATATAAAATGAAGAGTCTTGAGGTTGAAGCTTTAGCCAATCCTTTGTCCTTAGCATCTTGAAGGAGTTCCCACAACCTTTAGTCCATGCCACTCCATTGTTGAACTTATCTGAAACATGCTAGATAGAAATGTTAGTCCAACAAGAGATATGTTGTCATCAATTATCAAAACCACCTAGGGAGCAATTGTGCTTTCAATCTCCCCCTTTTTGGTAATTGATGGCAACATACATCAAAGCTTTAGATAAAGATATAAAGAACAGCAAGAAAAGCTTTGGAAGGACATGTAACAAGCATAGGCTCCCCCTACATGTATGCACCCATGTAAATATGAAATATAGAGGCATGTGAGAGCATAACCATGACAGAGTAGGCAATGTGTTACATGTATCTTGGCCATATGCATCAGAGCAAAAGATTATCAAGGAAAGTACCTTCATGCTCATGAGTCCTTCTTGCAAACAGTATGTACATAAGCAAGAACTCCTCATACTCATGATTTTGATGCATATACTTACCTTGTGGTCTTGAGTTAGCTTAGGATGAAATGAACCTGCACAAACAAAGTTAGATAATACAGGTACATCCACTAGCCAGAGCAAACAAAAGAAACCACAAGAATACCAAGAATGGGATGACATGTAGAGAGTGGGTACAAGGTACCACATTGGATTCAACATGTCCCCAAGAATAAAGATATGCAATGAATTTGATTGATTTCGTTCCCTTAGGTGTCTTGCTCCCCCTGAATCTTACATGGGATATTGGGAGAAGATAGGGAACATAAAATCAGAGCTGAAAGATACAAATGAATAGAACTTAATGCAAATACATGTATCTGGGATCCTTGAGACTTTCTCTCCCTGGAAATCTCTCTCTCCCCCTTAACAACATCTGGGATCCTTGAGACTTTCTCTCCCCCTTGAGGTCTCTCTCTCCCCCTTAATACTTTCTCTCTTGTAGGTTTGGTCCTTGAGACTGTTTCTCTCCCTTGATGTGATCTCTCTCTCCTGCAAGCTTTGATGTGATCTCTCTCTCCCCCTTTGACATCAATTTCCAAGAGGGTTTTTCCTGGAATCCGTCGAATAGGTTTGGTCCTTGAGATTCAGCACAAAGCAGAGGATAAAATTGTGATGCTTGTAGAGGACAAGATTCATTGAGTGGAGCTGGACCAGAAGAAATGTAGAACAAGTGGCAAACTGTTTTTCTGATTGCAAAGTCGGTGGCACCGAGTGGCATATTTCGGTGGTGCCGAAAAGATTTGGTTGAATCGAAAGTTGCAAGTCAGTGGAACCGAGTTTACACAGAGAAAAACACTTGTCACCTCAGCTCACTAGACATGTAGGATCTCACAAAGATTTGCAATGAATTACCTGAAGGATTTGCAAGGAATTAAATGCAGAAAATGCAGAACAAAAACAAAGAGAAAAGAGAAGAAACTGAAAGATCTAGATGAAGTTTTTTTTGTTTTTGAAAAAGAGAAAGAAAATAAACATGCATGAGACAAATGCAATAACACAGAAAAGAACACAAGAGAACTTCATCTATAGTTGGGCGGTGACATAGTCACCTATGTTAGAGTATATTGACTTAGGAGTCAAGTGAGAACACTTGATCATAGGTCATACTCATCGTTTAAGCTCAAAATGGGGTTACCATTTTTCGTTTAAGCATCTTGATGTATTCACATCTTGTTGAGTTGCTTTGACTCATGTCTTGGAGTAAAGCTTCTCTAAGATGGAATAACATACCTTGGGTGGTGGTGTGGTTCTTTCTCATGAAGTTGAACTTGTGTGGGTGCTCAAGGTTGATGTAGCTCATCAAGAGTTGGGAGCACCACTTGGAGTTTGAGTCCATCTACCTACATGGGTTAGTTCTTGTAAGGAAAAGCACTTGTGTATCCAAAAATTACAATCATGAAGCTTAACATAGAATTCGTCAAAGGATATGTTTGAATGGTTTTGTGCTTCCTTGTCTTCAACCACTATTGTATAGAGTCTTGGTGATGTAGAGATTGCTCAAGATGTGAGTGAGTCGCAATCTCATGGAATTAGATTCAACCAAGCACCTACATGGGTTAGACAACATGCAAGGTACAAATATATCCAAGACATAAGATAGTTATCATAAGAGATATATCATGGATTAGTCATAAGCTCATGTCTTGCATGTATCCAATGGAGTTTCTACTCCAAGTTCGAAGCATCAACGATGTTCAATTCTCCTCTCAACCTGCAAAACACTTTCTCATCAAGTGGTTTAGTGAATATATCCGCTAATTGCTTATCGGTGCGTACATGCTTAAGATTAATGTCACCTTTAGCAACATGATCTCGAATTAAATGATGACGAACTTCAATATGCTTAGTTCGAGAATGTTGTATAGGATTATGACCAATTTTGATAGCACTTTCATTGTCACAAAGCAGTGGAACATGTTTCACATAAATCCCATAATCTTTAAGAGTTTGGGTCATCCAGAGTAATTTAGCACAACATGAACCAGCGCCAATGTATTCCGCTTCGGCGGTGGATAAGGATACCGAGTTTTGTTTCTTGGAAGACCAAGACACAAGAGATCTACCAGGAAATTGACAAGTACCCGAAGTGGACTTTCTATCAACCTTGTCTCCGGCATAATCCGAGTCGGAATAGCCAACAAGATAAAAAGAAGGCCTCTTAGGATACCAAATGCCAAAATTTGGTGTATGGATTAAATATCCCACTATCCTTTTCACGGCCTTAAGATGACAATCTTTAGGAGCAGCTTGATATCATGCACACATGCACACACTTAGCATAATATCGGGACGTGAAGCACATAGGTATAACAATGAACCAATCATAGAGCGATAAACCTTTTGATCAACCGGTTCACCATCTTTGGTCAAATCATTATGTCCACTAGTAGGCATGGGTGTAGACATACCTTTGCATTCTTGCATATTGAACTTCTTGAATAAGTCCTTGGTGTACTTTGTTTGAGAGACAAATGTACCTTTCTTAGTTTGCTTGATTTGCAAACCGAGAAAGAATTTGAGTTCACTCATCATAGACATCTCAAACTTCTCTGACATTAGCTTTCCAAACTTTTCACTAAAGAGAGGGTTAGTTGAACCAAATATGATATCATCGACATAAATTTGGCATACAAATAGTTCTCCATTAACCCTTTTAGTAAAAAGAGTAGAATCAATTTTACCAATTTCAAAACCACTTGTAGTAAGGAACTTGGTCAAGCATTTATACCATGCTCTAGGAGCTTGTTTAAGACCATAAAGAGCCTTTGAAGTTTGTAAACATGATTTGGTTTCTTAGGATTGATAAAGCCGGGAGGTTGTTTGACATAGACTTCCTCCTCTATTTCACCATTTAGAAAAGCACTTTTAATGTCCATTTGGTACAAGGTGATATTATGGTGATTAGCATAGGCAAGTAAGATGCGAATGGACTCAAGTCTAGCAACGGGAGCATATGTCTCACCATAGTCCATACCTTCGACTTGTGTGTACCCTTGGGCGACGAGACGTGCTTTGTTGCGAACCACTTGTCCATCTTCATCTTGCTTGTTGCGAAACACCCATTTGGTACCAATGATGTTGTGGTTGTTGTCGGGCTTCTCAACCAATGTCCAAACTTGGTTTCTCTCAAAATTGTGTAGTTCTTCATGCATATTGTTTATCCAATGCGGATCTTCCAATGCTTCTTCAACCTTCATAGGTTCAATGCTAGAGATGAATGAATAGTTTTCACAAAAGTTAGCTAAACGAGTTTTTGAGCGAGTGATTCTCCTGGTTTGTATATCATTTAGGATTTTCTCGACGGGATGATCTTTGGCAATTCTTGCTCAAACTCGTGAAAGCTTTTGCTTGGGTCTTCGTTGAACATCTTCTTCATCTTGTTCTTCTTCTTGGCCTTCTTTATTATTGACGTCATCGTTTTCTGGTCGTGGTGGAGAAGGAGGTTGTTGATGTTCCTCTTGATGTACTTCCTCGTCTTCTTCATCTTGATGTGTCCCACTTGTGGATGCTTCCATATCAATTCTTGGTTCACCTTGTCGTGAAGTAGAAGCTTCCACTTGGACGGACGAGGTACTCTCCTTCACCTCCGTTGGACGAACTTTGCCAATGGACAAGTCTTGGATTGCTTCTCAAGGGTCTTTGTCTCCTACATCAATTGGCAATTGCTCTACTTGCGAGCCATTAGATTCATCAAACTTCACATCTACCGTCTCTTCAACCTTTCGGGTGAAATTGTTGTAGACACGGTAAGTGTGAGAGTTTGAGCCATAACCAAGTAGAAAACCTTCATGAGATTTAGGAGCAAACTTTGAATGATGATGCTTATCAAGAATGTAGCACTTTGAGCCGAATACTCGAAAATATCCAACTTGGGGTTTGTTACCGGTGAGAAGCTCGTATGCCATCTTGCCGAGTAGCTTGTGAAGATATAAGCGATTTGTTGCGTGACAAGCTGTCTCAACCGCTTCTGCCCAAAAGTGCTTCGGCGTCTTGTATTCATCAAGCATCGTTCTTGCCATTTCGATGAGCGTCCGGTTCTTCCTCTCAACAACTCCATTTTGTTGAGGTGTGTACGTAGTCGAGAACTCGTGTGAAATCCCTTCTTCGTCAAGAAAGGTGTCCACATTTGCGTTCTTGAACTCCGTTCCGTTGTCACTCCGAACCTTCTTGATCTTCACGTCAAACTGATTTTGGGCCTTCCTAGCGAAGTTTCTAAAGATCTTCTGGACCTGCGACTTGTCACTAAGAAAGAACACCCACGTAAATCTTGAAAAATCATCAACTATAACTAGACCAAAAGAATTTCCACCGAGACTCTTGTAGGCGTTGGGACCAAAAAGATCCATGTGAAGTAGCTCGAGTGGCCTCCTTGTGGTCATGATGTTCTTCACGGGATGTCTTCCTCCAACCTGTTTACCTGCTTGACAAGCACTGCAAAGCCTATCCTTATCAAATATGACATCGTTAACTCCAAGGATATGATTTCCTTTAATAAGCTTGTCAAGGTTTCTCATGCCGACGTGACCTAGGTTGTGCCTTTTAAGAGAAATCGACAATGTAAAGATCACCTCTACGCGGACTGGTAAAAACCATTTTATGATTGTCTCGACGAAATACTTGGCAATCTACCTCAGTAAATAGGACATTCAAACCGAAATCAGCAAGTCTAGATACTGAAAGTAAGTTGTAGCCGAGAGATTCAACGAGCATGACATTTTGAATGGAACTATCATGTGAGATGGCCACCTTACCAAGGCCAACCACGTTACCCTTTGAATTATCACCAAAGGTGACATATTTTCGAGGGCCGTCATTTTCAGCAAGCTCACGAAACATATCTTCATCTCCGGTCATATGATCAGTACATCCATTATCAAGAACCCATTCTTTTCCTCCTGATTCATATCCCCGAAGATTTGCCATAAGACCAAAATGTCTCATTGCATCATCAAGATCGAAGTCACTATCATCATCATCATCATAGTATCCATGTTCATCATGATCTTGTGACTCAGCATTTCCTAGAGAGGGTAATTCATTAGATAAATGATCATCAAAGTGGTCACTTTTATGAATTCTCATAGCTTTGAATATGATATCATTAATGACTCCAACATCTCCTTTAGCATGCTTAAGATTGGTAAGTTCAAATAGACAATTACCAAAACTAGGATCACTAGAGTTCATCTTACTCAAGGCAATAGATTTATGGAGAATTTCATCCAATGTTTTCAAGGAATGATCGGGAAATCGTTCCTCAAGAAATTTCCATATAGTATAGGCACAGTTTAGAGTAGGCAAACTAGCAATCAAATTTTTGGGCAATCCTCTAATGATGAGCTCAATAGTTCTAAGATTGCGAATCATGTCAATATCTTCATCTAGGGTAGGATGCAAAGGATCAATATGAGGTGCACAAGGGCTAGCAATATACTTGTTCAAATGATATTGATTGAAGATTACAAGCATCTCATTTTTCCACTCGTGAAAATACTCTCCATCAAGAATAGGCACTCTATGTCTAAGACTCCCTAATGTAGACACATCCATCCTCCTCCAATGGTGATTAAACCAAGGCAATGGAGACCAAAGCTCTGATACCACTTGTAGGATCTAGAAGTAGATGTGTCTAGAGGGGGGGGGATTAGACACTTAATGCTAAAGTTGCAATTTTTAAGCTTTTTCGGTTTAAGTGGAGTTTAGGCACAATTTCAACATACATAATACATTTCAAGCAAGCATGCAAAGAGTATATGAGCAGCGAAATGTAAAGCATGCAACTTGCAAGAATGTAAGGGAAAGGGTTTGGAGAGTTCAAACGCAATTGGAGACACGGATGTTTTTCCCGTGGTTCGGATAGGTGGTGCTATCCTACATCCACGTTGATGGAGACTTCAACCCATGAAGGGTAATGGTTGCGCGAGTCCACAAAGGGCTCCACCCACAAAGGGTCACGGTTGCGCGATTCCACACAGGGCTCCACCCACGAAGGGTCCACGAAGAAGCAACCACCCACAAAGGGTCCACGAAGAAGCAACCTTGTCTATCCCACCATGGCCATCGCCCACACAGGACTTGCCTCACTAGCGGTAGATTTTCACGAAGTAGGTGATCTCCTTACCCTTACAAACTCCTTGGTTCAACTCCACAATCTTGTCGGAGGCTCCCAAGTGACACCTAGCCAATCTAGGAGACACCACTCTCCAAGAAGTAACAAATGGTGTGTAGGTAATGAACACCTTGCTCTTGTGCTTCAAATGATAGTTTCCCAAACACTCAACTCTCTCTCATAGGATTTGGATTTGGTGGAAAGAAGATTTGAGTGGGAAGCAACTTGGGAAGGCTAGAGATCAAGATTCATATGGTAGGAATGGAATATCTTGGTCTCAACACATGAGTAGGTGGTTCTCTCTCAGAACATATGAGTTGGAATGGTGTATGTGTTCTGATTGCTCTCTCCACGAATGAAGAGGAGGTGGAGGGGTATATATAGCCTCCACACAAAATCCAACCGTTACACACAGTTTTCCAATCTCGGTGGGACCGAATCAACAAACTCGGTCGGACCGGAAAGGTAAACCTAGTGACCGTTAGAGATTCTCGGTGGGACTGACATGCAACTCAGTAGGACCGATATGGTTAGGGTTTGGGCATAACGTAATCTCGGTGAGACCGATTACACAAACTCGGTGGGACCGATTTGGGTAATAATTGAAACTGAGATTTGGTCAAGCAAACTTGGTGGGACCGATTGCATATCTCGGTGGGACCGAGACTATTGCAATGGGTAACAGAGAGTTTGCAAGCCCATCTCGGTGAGACCGAGATCCCATCGGTGAGACCGAACTGATTAGGGTTTGGCAGTGGCTTATGACAGATGAAACTCGGTGGCGCCGGATAGGAAGGATCGGTAGGACCGAGTTTGGCTTAGGGTTTAGGTCATATGTGGAAGTGGGAAAGTAGCTGAGGATTTTGGAGCATATCATTAAGCACATGAAGCAAGAGGCTCATTAAGCAACACCTCATCCCTCCTTGATAGTATTGGCTTTTCCTATGGACTCAATGTGATCTTGGATCACTAAAATATAAAATGAAGAGTCTTGAGCTTGAAGCTTTAGCCAATCCTTTGTCCTTAGCATCTTGAAGGAGTTCCCACAACCTTTAGTCCATGCCACTCCATTGTTGAACTTATCTGAAACATGCTAGATAGAAATGTTAGTCCAACAAGAGATATGTTGTCATCAATTATCAAAACCACCTAGGGAGCACTTGTGCTTTCAGTTGTACATAGAAAATCCGCCCTGCGGGTTGACGCGGAGGAATTCCTCCTCTTCTCTCTTGTACAAAGAGGATAATATCTTTAATAGAGCGGCAGCTGAGGCTGGCCCCTTACGACCGTAACGGGTGGCGTCATCCTCCCCGTTAACATCCCACATGGGGTGGCCTCTATATTGAAGCGGCTGTACCCCCCTGCATAATGCATGCAGCCATGACTTCAATCATGGTTAGTCCGGAATGAGCCAATAGTCTTATCCGACCCATCAGGTGAAGGATGTCCCTGTCGCCTTCTCTCTGAGAGCTCCGCGGACGCCAGCTTAGGCATTTCTTTAAGGGGGCACTGTTGAATTCGGGGAGACCCGCCCGGATAGGATCCGGCAGCGGGACATCATCTATATAAAACCATTCCGAAGGCCAGTCCTCGGCCGCCTTCTTTGGGGTTTCGGATAAATATCCGGTCCGGGCGATACGCCACACTTCGGCTCCGCCCAGTTGATATATAGACCCCTCTTGAGAGCGGGGCACTAGGCAGAATAACCTCTTCCACAGCGCGGAATGAGCCTCAACACCCAAGAATAGCTCGCAAAGGGCGATGAAGCCCGCGATATGCAATATAGAGGTGGGCGTGAGATTGTGCAGCTGGAGGCCGTAGAACACCAGAAGCCCACGGAGAAATGGATGAATTGGAAATCCAAGTCCTCTTATTAGATAAGGGACGAGGCACACCCACTCTCCTTTGGAGGGATTGGGGGTGCTCTCCGCTTGCTCTCCGCCATTATAGGTGGCGAGTCCGGCTCGGACCGGGACCATATAGGCCTGAGGGAGAAATCCCTTGGCCTGAAGCAACACTAGCTCGCTGTGCGGGATGGAGCACCTCTCCCAGTCTCCAGGTTTAGGACTGGAAGGGCGAGAGGAGGAGCTGCGACGGCTGGCCATGTTGGAATGGACCTTTGCTGGAGGCGCTCTGATGATTACTCGCGGAGAGGAGAAGGTGTGGTTTGGATCTGAATCCCCATCCCATTAAATAGGCGGCTTGTTTATGCGGCTAGGGGTGTGAATGTAAAAATACCCTGACTTTTCGCATTCGTTTAACACGTGGAAGACGGCCATTATTGGGCGTGGAAGCCAAGGTGCGCTACATTACGAAAATCGAACATTATTCAGCAGGTACACGGAATTTGGAGAAGAACCCGCCTTGCAATGCCGAAGACAATCTGCGCGCCGGACTCGTCGTCATTGAAGCCTGGTTCGGGGGCTACTGAGGGAGTCCTGGATTAGGGGGTGTCCGGGTAGCCGGACTATACCTTCAGCCGGACTCCAGGAGTATGAAGATACAAGATTGAAGACTTCGTCCCGTGTCCGGATGGGACTTTCCTTGGCGTGGAAGGCAAGCTTGGCGATGCGGATATTTAGATCTCCTACCATTGTAACCGACTTTGTGTAACCCTAACCCTCTCCGGTGTCTATATAAACCAGACGGTTTTAGTCCGTAGGACAACTTCATCATACAACAATCATACCATAGGCTAGCTTCTAGGGTTTAGCCTCCTTGATCTCGTGGTAGATCTACTCTTGTACTACCCATATCATCAATATTAATCAAGCAGGACGTAGGGTTTTACCTCCATCAAGAGGGCCCGAACCTGGGTAAAACATCGTGTTCCTTGCCTCTTGTTACCATCCGGCCTAGACGCACAGTTCGGGACCCCCTACCCGAGATCCGCCGGTTTTGACACTGATAGGGGGCATATGGCTTTGGTTGGTGAAGAGTTGGCATCCGACGCAATGTTGGACAATGTCCTGTGCATTTTCTCGGGCCGTCGGCCAATAAAACCCTGTACGGAAGGCCTTGCTAACAAGGGTCGGAGCTGCGGCGTGGTGCCTGCCGAGACCAACGTGAATCTCAGCCAGGAGCTTCCGCCCCTCCTCCTCGGAGATACATCTTTGAAGGACTCCGGTAGTGCTTTTCTTATAGAGCTCTCCGTCGTGAACCTTGTAGGCCTTCAAATGCCGGACAATGCGGCGGGCCTCATTCTGATCCTCAGGAAGTTCCTTCCTATTAAGGTAGGCCAAGAGGGGTCCGGTCATGGGGCAATGACTGCCATAATGAGATGGGCCGACGATGTTATTTCGGTGGCTGAGCCTCCGATGATATCGG
Source organism: Triticum dicoccoides (assembly GCF_002162155.2). Lineage (NCBI taxonomy): Eukaryota > Viridiplantae > Streptophyta > Magnoliopsida > Poales > Poaceae > Triticum > Triticum dicoccoides. Next base: position 605,227,270 of record NC_041388.1, read on the forward strand.
TGGGTTCGGAATCTGGGGTTGTGTTTGGATCCAGACTAGTGTTGCCGCTCTCCCACTGCCACACCATGGATGGCTTAAAAATCCTTTCCAGAAAGATATTGGGTTGGACGGGGTCGCGCTTGGTGTCGATACGAGCAAGAACGTCCGCCGCTTGATTACTTTCTCGGGCCACGTGTTGGAACTCGAGCCCCTCGAACCGAGCCGGCATTTTTAGGACGGCATTACGATAAGCTGCCATCTTCGAATCTTTGGCATCAAAGTCTCCACTTATTTGAGATATTGCAAGGTTTGAGTCCCCGCGCACTTCCAGGCACTGTATGCCCATGGAGACAGCCATCCGAAGACCATGCAATAAGGCCTCATATTTGGCTGCGTTGTTGGAGTGTGTGTATAGTATTTGGAGTACGTACTGAACGATGTATCTAGTGGGGGACGTCAAAACGACGCCCGCTCCTAGCCCTGCCAGCATTTTGGAGCCATCGAAATACAGAACCCAATTGGAATATGTGTCGTACTCTTTATGGAGTTCGGCCTCTGTCCATTTGGCGACGAAGTCAGCCAGTACTTGGGATTTAATAGCTCGACATGGTTTTTATGTAATATCAAATGGAAGGAGCTCAATGGACCATATGGCAATCCGACCTGTGGCTTCGCGGTTGTTTATTATGTCGTTGAGTGGTACTTCGGAAGCCACCGTGATCGAACACTCCTGGAAGTAGTGTCGTAGCTTTCGGGATGGCATGAAGACCGCGTATGCTATCTTTTGATAATGGGGGTACTGGTATTTGTATGGTGTAAGGATAGTGGATACGTAGTAACTGGCTTCTGAAGCGGGAATTTGTGTCTGTCCTGTTCTTGTTCAACGACGAGTACGACGCTCACCACTTGATGTGAGTATAGCAACATGGGTTCGCCGACGTTTGGCGCGGCCAGGATTGGGTTGCTTGCTAGAAGGTTTTTTATTTATTCCAGTCCGGCTGTTGCCGCGTCCGTCCACTCGAAGTGATCGGTTCGCCATAGAAGGTGATAGAGTGGCAGTGCCTTTTCTCCCAATCCGGAGATAAAGTGGCTTAGAGCTGCCACACAACCCACGAGTTTTTGGACTGTTTAAGGTCTGTTGGCGTAGCCAATTGTGACAGAGCTCGTATTTTGGCTGGATTTGCTTCAATTCCTCTATTGGAAACGACGAAGCCCAACAGCTTTCCCGCGGGGACACCAAAAACACACTTTTCCAGATGCGCGGAGGTTGTCAAATGTGAGACGTAGGTGTTGGTGTCAAAACCGGCGGATCTCGGGTAGGGGGTCCTGAACTGTGCGTCTAGGCCGGATGGTAACAGGAGGCAAGGGACACAAAGTTTTACCCAGGTCCGGGACCCCCTACCCGAGGTCCACCGGTTTTGACACCGACATTGGCGCTTTCATTGAGAGTTCCACTGTGTCGTCGCCGTCAGGATTGATGGCTCCTACGATCATCAATAGCGATGCAGTCCAGGGTGAGACCTTCCTTCCCGGACAGATCTTCATCTTCGGCGGCTTCGCACTGCGGGCCAATTCACTTGGCCATCTGGAGCAGATCGAAAGCTATGCCCCTGGCCGTCAGGTCAGACTTGGAAGTTTAAACTACACGGCTGACATCCGCGGGGACTTGATCTTCGACGGATTCGAGCCACTGCCTAGCGCGCCTCACTGTCACAACGAGCATGATCTAGCTCTGCCGCCGAACAGTGCCCTGGAGGCCACACTCGCATCAGCTTCGACCCTTAATTCGGAGCCAATTGCGCCGATCGAGGATGGGCGGTTGGACGCCGCCTCGGGGGCTGCGATCCCAACGATGATCGAGCCGAACACCAGCCCCGCACTCCGCGGGACTCGTGACTCCAAGGAGCCGGACTCCTCTCCGGATTCCGAACCCTCCGCGCCCCTGCCGATCGAATCCGATTGGGCATCGATGATGGAGTTTACTGCCGCGGACATCTTTCAACACTCGCCTTTCGGCGATATTCTGAAGACACTAAAGTCTCTCTCTCTTTATCAGGAGAGCCCTGGCCAGACTACGGTCAGCAAGGTTGGGATACGGATGATGAAGAAATTCAAAGCCCACCCACCACCCACTTTGTAGCCACTGTCGACGATTTAACCGACATGCTCGACTTCGACTCCGAAGACATCGATGGTATGGACGCCGATGCAGAAGACGATGAAGAACCAGCGCCTATTGGGCCCTGGAAGGCCACCCCGTCATATGACGTATACATGGTGGACGCACCAAAAGATGACGACGAGGAGCGGAAGGACGCACCGAAGGCTTGTTCCCTCGAGATGCAGTCAAAGCGGCGATGCAAGCGCCGCCCCAAATCCCGCCTCGACAGAAATAACGATCACACAGACCCAGCGCTGGAGCAGGGCGAACCACTGCTGGACAACGACAATCTGGATCATCAAACCGAACAAACAAATTCTATCAAGGATAATGGTCCAGACGACATACGCCGGACAGGCACCCGGAGCAGCAGAATGCCCGTAAAAGGCTTGTTGCCACCGCGAGGAGTCTTAAAAAGCAGAAGCAAAGGCTCAAGGCTGCGGAAGACACACTCCAAATCAGATGGAGTAAAATACTCAACACAGCAGCGAGGTACGGCGACAATCGCCCCTCCAAGAGCTACCCAAAGTGAAAGCTGCTACCTGAATTCGATGAGGAGGCCTCACACCCCCCAGAACCAAATATCAAAGAAGCCACCTGTCCGAATAGACGCCCCCTCCACCAACACAGAGCGGCATACAACGCCACTCACAATACAACACGCGACCCTTGCGAGGGCTCGCACCCAAAGGATGGCACAACAAGACCCATCTATGGACCACGCAAGCGCGCCCCAGCATACAATGTAACACAACAAACATCCGAACAACGCGGTACACCCAGCTACAGGGATGCTGCACACCCCCTATGTTTCACCGATGAGGTGCTGGACCATGAATTTCCAGAGGGATTCAAACCCGTAAACATAGAGACATACGACGGAACAACAGACCCTGGGGTCTGGATTGAGGACTACATCCTTCATATCCATATGGCTCGAGGAGATGATCTCCATACCATCAAGTACTTACCCCTCAAGCTCAAAGGGCCAGCTCGTCACTGGCTTAAAGGCCTCCCCGAAAGCTCCATTGGAAGTTGGGAAGAGCTCGAAGACGCCTTTCGGGCAAATTTTCAAGGGACTTATGTCCGACCTCCGGATGTGGACGATTTGAGTCATATAGCTCAACAGCCCGGAGAGTCAGCCCGAAAGCTTTGGAACAAGTTTCTTACTAAAAAGAACCAGATTGTCGACTGTCTGGACGCTGAAGCCTGGGCAGCTTTTAAGCATAGTGTCCGTGACGAATGGCTCGCCAGACACCTCGGCCAAAATAAGCCAAGAATGATGGCCGCATTAACAAGCCTCATGACCCGCTTTTGCGTGGGTGAGGACAGCTGGCTAGCCAGATGCAGCACCAGTGACCCCAGTACATCTGAAGTTAGAGATGGAAACGGGAAATCACGGCGCAACAGCAATAACAAACGCCAGAATAAAGAAGACAACACGAAGGGCATGGCAGTAAATGCCAGATTCAAAAGCTCTCGGCCAGGTCAAAAGCCGCCCTCTAAAGGCACCAGGGATGAACTGTCCAGCCTCAACAAAATTCTGGACCAAGTATGTCAGATCCATAGTACCCCTGGTAAACCTGCTAATCATACCCACAGAGAATGTTGGGTCTTCAAGCAGTCCGGCAAGCTCAACGCCGTACACAAGGGGGAGGATACACCAGGTGAAGACGAGGACGAGCCTCCCAAGCAAGACACTGGGGAACAAAAGAAATTTCCACCAGAAGTCAAAACAGTAAACGTGTTACACGTGATCAAGGGAAAAAACAACACGGCACTCCCAGGAAAATATACCCAAGTGCCTGTCACCGCGAAGTCCTGCCACTGGTCGTCTCAACCGATCACTTTTGACCATCGCGATTACTCAGCAAGTATCCGACGCGCAGGATGGGCTGCCCTGGTATTAGACCCAGTAATTGGCGGATATCACTTCACACGAGTCTTGATGGACGGTGGCAACAATCTAAACCTAATATATCAGGATACAATTCGCGGGATGGGGTTAGACCCAACAAAATTTCGCCATAGCAATACTACCTTTAAAGGAGTAACGCCAGGCCCAGGGACTCGTTGTACGGGCTCCCTCCTACTACAAGTTATATTCGGCTCCCCGATAACTTCCGTCGCGAGCATTTAACCTTCCACATCGCTCCGTTCCAAAGTGGCTATCAAGCACTGCTCGGACGCGAAGCTTTCGCTCGCTTTAATGCAATACCACACTACGTCTCCCTCACACTCAAGATGCCCGGTCCACGTGGCATCATTTCAGTGAATGGAAATATCAAGCGATCTCTGCGCGCCGAAGAGAGTGCGGCTGCCTTGGCAGCCGCACACTAAAGGCGCCCGGACCAGCAAAAGCATCCAATAGGTCGTCAAGACCTCAGACACAACTAATCAAGTCCAGCGCCGCTAGTTATACCGAATAAATGGTCACACCCCTATTTGTCAATACAAGGGGCTCAAGCGCGCAGACAAGTGGCAATTTTTTCTCATCTTGAATTCTACATGGTTTCTTTAAAAACTATCATTTTTGCACGACAACTTTTTCACCTAAATTCCTCTCTTTTACAGACGATCATCATGCTACACCCGTCTAGGATACGGCACAACGGAGACACAGGCGCAGACGTGCAGCAGGGACCCGCCCCAAGGATTCTTTTTACATTAAGACCCTGTGTAAACCTTTTTTACTATCTCTTGTTGATACATATCCACCGTTGAGAAGGATGCTGATGTCTTGGCATGTGGCCACGCAAGAACAATGCACGTACCTGGACACAAGGGGCTTCTTACAAAGGCCATTATTTAGGCCCGGTTTATACCACAAAGACCGAATACCTTAGGGAGTGTTAGGCATCGCGAGTTTGGCCCTATATGCATCAGCTCCGAATCATTGTCTTTGGTCAAATGTTGGGTTTGCCCGGCTCCTGTGTTTTGGTGCCTTACGTTCCGCTTTACGGGCTAAGGTAGCACCAGGAGAACTACTGCGATTGTGCCCTGGTTCATCCGGACGAGCACCTCAGTAGAGAAAGCCGAAAACTGACTGTCATGATATAGCGTGAGACTGGTCAACCACTCGATGACTTGTTGGAATGTTAGAATTCCTCCGCCTTAACGAAGGGCCGTTTTCTGGCCAGGCATGTATGCACCCCGGGATCGGGAGAGTGCGGAGCCACCAAGGGCTATCTAGTAGCCCCACTGTCAAACTCTTATGGCTAAGTGAAAGTGTTAAAGCATTATAGTCCGGTTGCCTCGATCGCTCCGCTAGCACCTCCTTAATAGGACCAAGACGTTGGGTTAAGTGTGAACGCGTGTTTTTTGCGAGCACCTCCGCATTATATGCGTGGGGGTCGAAGCCGACGGCTGCAATCTTTCAGGTTATACACATGTATACATAAACGGCTGCCCAGGAGGAATCATATTACTTTCAAGCAAAAGTATAAAAATAGCCTTATAAAAATTTATAAAAGCATTTCGCTTACAATGAGATTACATATCACTCAAACATAATATTTTTTGAGCACTGGGTCTCTATCAAACGAGCACCCTCAAGTACTTCTTCAAAGTAGTGCTCAGCAGCCCTTCGGCTTATGGCCGAATCCCGTGCTGCAACAGTGGTAGCATCCATCTCCGCCCAGTATGTTTTAACACGAGCAAAGGCCATCCGTGAGCCCTCTATGCATGCCGACCTCTTCATCGCATTAATGCGCGGCACCACGTCAAGGAACTGCTACACCAAGCTGAAATAGTTGTTCAGCTTTGGCCTTTCCGGCCATAGCTGATCCACAATAGACCTCATGGCGAGTCCGGACAACCTATTCAGTTCGGCCCATTCAGCTAATTGGTCAGTCAATGAAAGCAGACGCTCGGGAGAATGGAATTGTCTCCAAAACAGCGGGTCTACTTCACGGTCCGTCTGACCCTGGAAGTACTTGGCCGCATCGGCAGCGCTCGCCGCCAAATCCATATACACATTCTCCGAACTCCACAGCCGATCCAGAGTGGCATACAGTGGATCTCCAAACTTCCTCCGCAACATAAAAGATTTCCCAGCTACAATATCCCCGGCTTCCTGCAGCTCCTCCTTCTTCGCCCTCATAGCAGAGCGGATGTCTTTCCTCGTCGCAGCAGCCTTCTCAAGGTCCGATGCCTTTGCTAGGTTTTCCTTTTCAAGAACCCGGCAACGGTTGGCGGCGGCTTTTAATTCTATGGCCATCTTGGCCATCTTATCCCGGCTCTCGCCATGCGCGGCCTTCTCGGCTTTCAACTCTTCGGCCGCCTTCAAAGCAGCCGCATTACCAAACCTCGCATGTTCCTTGGCTCGGGCAAGTTCCGCCCGCAAGGCTTCAACAGTGGCAGCTCCATCTGCAGTCACAACGTATTAAAGATACTGGCATCATGCTACTCTTACTATGTGTCATTTACCAGATAATGACACTTACCCTGCGCCTCGTCAAGCCTTTTGTTTACAAGCTCGATGTCGGCGTCTGCCGCATCCAACTGCCGTTTTAAATTGGCAAACTCGTTAGTCCGGCTAGCCACCGGAGCTTCCATCACCTGCACATAGAGGCAGTATGGTTATTACCTGGGAATATGATCCTCTGTTCGTCGTCGTTTCCGACGACAACCAGAGTCTCAGGGGCTACTATCTACACAGGGCACACCAAGCATGTGCAGGACTATCATACATTATTTTACGTACCTCAAAGCCTGTCAGTAGACTCATAAAAGCTTCATGCAATCAGCTTTCAGCGGACGAGATTCTCTCCATCATCGTATTCATCAGCACACGATGTTCATCCGAGATGGCCGCTCACCCCACCAACTCCCTTAGAACATCCGATCGCACACCAGACGGTGCCGGACTCTTTTCTGCTCTCTTCGGGAGCCGGACACTGGGAGCTTTGGGGGTCAACGGGATTATCTTCTGGCCTCACCGGACTCAGAGAGGCCCTCCGCGACGACACTTCGGGGTCGCCCGCTTTCGGAGCGGCGGAGTCCGGAGGAGGCGTTTCGCTCTCCATCATCTCTGGAAGAAGATCCCCCAAAGACAAGCTCATTTGAGAGGGGCTAAGGCCCGAACTACAAAAATATACGCGGTGGTTATTTTCTCAGAAGAAAAAGATGGTATACATGTACTATTAAAGTATTTCGGGTCACTTACAACTCGCTGGAGAATTGACCCCCCCGCGGACTTTGTGCGGCAAAGGCACCCCCCAAGGTAGGACCCTCTATGGGAGACTTCTTCTCCCGTTTGGAAGCTTCGGCTTCCGAATCCCCGGGCGCAGTCCTTTTCCTCCTTCGGTCGTCTTCCTTCATGGAGACGCTCGCTCCCTCGGTTAGAATGGGCAGCGTTGGGGGCCCGCATCCACCCGTATTATCCTCCCCAGTATCTTCCTTCAAGGGCTCCGGGCAAGGTGCGACCTGGAGCATCTTTTCCAATATCGGATTGTCCAAACCCTCAGGGAGGGGGGCCGAACACCGAATCAACTTCACCTTTGTCAGCCAGTCCTGGTCAAAAAGCAAACTCTCAGAAATAACTTTGTAACAAATGAGAGATAGTATGTTTGGCCAGAAGATTCCTTACCTGTTCGGCGGCGCGGTTACTTCTCAGGCCCACGTCCTCGGTGATTTCCGGACACTCTACCTGATGTCCGAAGAATGACTTGTACATCTCCTCGTGCATCAGGCCGAGGAAATTTTGAATGACACGCGGTCCCTCGGGATTGAACTCCCACAAGCGAAGGGGGCGGCGTTTGCAAGACTGGACTTGATGAACCAGCATAACTTGTATTACCGCAACCAAACTAAAATCTCCATTGAAGAGATCTCGAATGCAGCTTTGCAGTATAGGCACGTCCTTGGATGGACCCCAGCTCAGACCTCTGCTGATCCATGACATCAGTTGTGGGGGAGGGCCCGAGCGGAAAACAGGGGCGGCCGCCCACTTGGCACTTCTAGGAGCCGTGATGTAGAACCACTCCTGTTGCCACAATTCAGACACCTCTGGAATGGAACCTTTGGGCGATGGAGCTCCCGTCATCTTGCATATTGAGGCACCTCCACATGCTGCATGTTGCCCCTCGATCATCTTCGGATTTACTTCAAAGGTCTTGAGCCATAGGCCAAAGTGAGGGGTAACCCGGAGGAAGGCCTCACACATGACAATAAATGTCGTGATATGAAGAAAGGAGTCCGGAGCTAGATCATGGAAATCTAGCCCGTAATGAAACATCAAACCCCTGATGAACGGATCCAGAGCAAGGCCTAGACGTCGGAGCAAGTGGGAGACGAACACGACGTTCTCGTTGGGTTCGGGGGAGGGGACGGCCTGCCCTCGGGCAGGCAGCCGATGCGAAACCTCGGCGGTCAGATATCTGGCCTCCCTCAACTTTTTGATGTCTTCATCCGTGACAGAGGAAGGCATCCATCGACCTTGAAGGCTAGATCCGAACATGATTGAAGGTTCGGAGCACCTGACCTGAACTTTGGGTGTTTGAGCCTGAGGTGGGGGAAGGATTCGATTGAGCATGGGAGGGAAAAAATAAAAGCCTTGTACCTTTATAAAGAGGGTGAATATCAAGCGTCCTCTCCATGGCCGTTTGGACTTGCCTATAGTCTAGGAGTCCTAGAAGCGGTTGGGTTACCCACGCCCGTATTGATGAGAATCCCGGAATAAGGGGACACGATCTCTGCTTTAACAAGACGTGCCAAGGAAACCGCCTCGCATGACGCGCTGAGGTGGGACAATAAAACGATTCGAATAAAGGCTTGGCCGTGGTGTGTCACACTACGGAATACACCAGCAGATTAGATTTGTGTAAATATTATTCTCTCTATGGCAATATGTGGAAACTTATTTTGTAGAGCCGGACACTATCTTTGTGTTCAAAATCTTCTATGAAGTACTTGGAGGAGGAACCCGCCTTGCAATGCCGAACACAATCTGTGCGCCGGACTCGTCGTCATTGAAGCCTGGTTCAGGGGCTACTGAGGGAGTCCTGGATAAGGTGGTGTCCGGATGGCCGGACTATACCTTCAGCCGGACTCCTGGACTATGAAGATACAAGATTGAAGACTTCCTCCCGTGTCCGGAAAGGACTTTCCTTGGCGTGGAAGGCAAGCTTGGCGATACGGATATGTAGATCTCCTACCATTGTAACCGACTTTGTGTAACCCTAACCCTCTCCGGTGTCTATATAAACCGGAGGGTTTTAATCCGTAGGACAACATACAGAACAACAATCATACCATAGGCTAGCTTCTAGGGTTTAGCCTCTCCGATCTCGTGGTAGATCTACTCTTGTACTACCCATATCATCAATATTAATCAATCAGGACGTACGGTTTTACCTCCATCAAGAGGGCCCGAACCTGCATAAAACTTCGTGTCCCTTGCCTCCTGTTACCATCCGGCCTAGACGCACAGTTCGGGACCCCCCACCCGAGATCCGCTGGTTTTGACACCGACAGTAGGTCGTCTATTAGTGTTTCGACATGCTTTGTCTTGATTACGACGTCATCCACATAGGCTTTGATACGTCTCCAACGAATCTATAATTTTTGATTGTTCCATGTTATAATATATCCTGTTTTGGACATTATTGGGCTTTATTATACACTTTTATATTACTTGGGACTAACCTATTAACCGGAGGCCCAGCCCAGAATTGTTGTTTTTTTGCCTATTTCAGAGTTTCGCAGAAAAAGAATATCAAACGGAGTCCAAACAGAATGAAACATTCGGGAACGTGATTTTTGGAACGAACATGATCCAGAGAACTTAGACCCTACATCAAGAAAGCAACCAGGAGGGCACGAGGTAGCGGGCGCGCCTACCCCCACCCCCAGGCGCGCCCTCCACCCTCGTGGGGCCCACGTTGCTCCACCGACGTACTTCTTCCTCCTATATATACCTACGTAACCCCAATCTACCAGATACGGAGCCAAAACCCTAATTCCATCACCGTAACTTTCTGTACCCTCGAGGTCCCATCCAGGGGCCTTTTCCGGAGCTCCACCGGAGGGGGCATCGATCACGGAGGGCTTCTACATCAACAACATAGCCTCTCCATTGAAGTGTGAGTAGTTTAATTTAGACCATCGGGTCCATAGTTATTAGCTAGATGGCTTGTTCTCTCTTTTTGGATCTCAATACAAAGTTCTCCCCCTCTCTTGTGGAGATCTATTCAATGTAATCTTCTTTTGCGGTGTGTTTGTTGAGACCGATGAATTGTGGGTTTATGATCAAGTTTATCTATGAACAATATTTGAATCTTCTCTGAATTCTTTTATGTGTGATTGGTTATCTTTGCAAGTCTCTTCGAATTATCAACTTGGATTGGCCTGCTAGATTGATCTTTCTTGCAATGGGAGAAGTGCTTAGCTTTGGGTTCAATCTTGCGGTGTCCTTTCCCAGTGACAGTAGGGGCAGCAAGGCACGTATTGTATTGCTGCAATCGAGGATAACAAGATGGGGTTGATATCATATTGCATGAGTTTATCCCTCTACACCATGTCATCTTGCTTAAAGCATTACTCTGTTCTATTGAACTCAATACTCTAGATGCATGCTGGATAGCGGTCGATGTGTGGAGTAATAGTAGTAGATGCAGGCAGGAGTCGGTCTACTTGTCTCGGACGTGATGCCTATATACATGATAATACCTAGATATTCTCATAACTATGCTCAATTCTGTCAATTGCTCAACAGTAATTTGTTTACCCACCATGATACGTATGCTCTCATGAGAAGCCACTAGTGAAACCTATGGCCCCCGGGTCTATTTTCCATCATATTAATCTTTCGTCAACAAGCTATTTCCTTTTCCGTTTATTTTGATTTCTTTACTTTGCATCTTTATCATAAAAATACCAAAAATATTATCTTATCATATCTATCAGATCTCACTTTCATAAGTGACCATGAAGGGATTGCCGACCCCTTTATTGCATTGGTTGTGAGGATTTTATTTGTTTGTGTACGTGCGAGGGACTCGTGCGTGGCCTCCTACTGGATTGATACCTTGGTTCTCAAAAACTGAGGGAAATACTTACGCTACTTTGCTGCATCACCCTTTCCTCTTCAAGGCAAAACCAACGCAGTGCTCAAGAGGTAGCAAGAAGGATTTCTAGCGCCATTGCCGGGGAGTCTACGCAAAAGTCAACATACCAAGTACCCATCACAAGCCCTTATCTCCCGCAATTGGCAAATGGCAAATAATGTAATGCGGGAGATAATGGTATGTGATGGGTACTTGGTATGTTGACTTTTGCGTAATGCGGGAGATAATGGTATGTGATGAGTACTTGGTATGTTGACTTTTGCATAGACCTCCCCGGCAACGGTGCCAGAAATCCTTCTTGCTACCTCTTGAGCACTGCGTTGGTTTTCCCCGAAGAGGAAGGGATGATGCAGCAAAGTAGCGTAAGTATTTCCCTTAGTTTTTGAGAACCAAGGTATCAATCTAGTAGGAGGCTACGCGCGAGTCCCTCGTACCTGCACAAAACAAATAAATTCTCGCAACCAACGCGAGTAGGGGTTGTCAATCCTTACACGGCCACTTACGAGAGTGAGATCTGATAGATACGACAAGATAATATTTTTGGTATTTTTGTGATAAAGATGCAAAGTAAAATAAAGGTAAAGTAAAAAGCAAAGGAAATAACTAAGTAGTAGGAGATTAATATGATAAAGATAGACCCGGGGACCATAAGTTTCACTAGTGGCTTCTCTCGAGAGCATAAGTATTCTACGGTGGGTGAACAAATTACTATTGAGCAATTGACAGAATTGAGCATAGTTATGAGAATATCTAGGTATGATCATGTATATAGGCCTCATGTTCGAGACAAGTAGACCGACTCCTGCCTGCATCTACTACTATTACTCCACTCATCGACCGCTATCCAGCATGCATCTAGAGTATTAACTTAAAAACAGAGTAACTCCTTAAGCAAGATGACATGATGTAGAGGGATAGACTAATGCAATATGATGAAAACCCCATCTTGTTATCCTCGATGGCAACAATACAATACGTGCCTTGCTTCCCCTACTGTCACTGGGAAAGGACACCGCAAGATTGAACCCAAAGCTAAGCACTTCTCCCATTGCAACAAAAATTAATCTAGTAGGCCAAACCAAACTAATAATTCGAAGAGACTTGCAAAGATAACCAATCATACATAAAAGAATTCAGAGAAGTTTCAAATATTGTTCATAGATAGACTTGATCATAAACCCACAATTCATCGGTCTCAACAAACACACCAGAAAAAGAAGATTACATCGAATAGTTCTCCACAAGAGAGGGGGAGAACATTGTATTGAGATCCAAAAAGAGAGAAGACGCCATCTAGCTAATAACTATGGACCCGTAGGTCTGAGGTAAACTACTCACACTTCATCGAAGAGGCTATGGTGTTGATGTAGAAGCCCTCCATGATCGATGCCCCCTCCGGTGGAGCTCCGGAACAGGCCCCAAGATGGGATCTCGTTGGTACAGAAAGTTGCGGCGGTGGAATTAGGTTTTTGGGGGTACGTAGGTATATATAGGAGGAAGGAGTACGTCGGTGGAGCAACAGGGGGCCCACGAGGGTGGAGGGTGCGCCTGGGGGCGCCCCCCCACCTCGTGGCCTCCCCTTTTGTGTCTTGACGTAGGTTCCAAGTCTCCCGGGTCTTGTTTGTTGAGAAAATCACGTTCCCGAAGGTTTCATTCCGTTTGGACTCCGTTTGATATTCCTTTTCTTCGAAACCCTAAAACAAGCAAAAAAACAACAATTCTGGGCTAGGCCTCCGGTTAATAGGTTAGTCCCCAAAATAATACAAAAGTGGATAATAAATCCCAATAATGTCCAAAACAGTAGATAATTCAGCATGGAGCAATCAAAAATTATAGATGCGTCGGAGACGTATCAACATGCTCCATCATTGTCACATTGCTTTGCATGATCATGTAGTTGACATTTTAGTTGTGGCAAAACCATTGATCATAATTCTTTCGTACAAGTCACTCATGCATCATTGCTATCCCGGTATACCACCGGAGGCATTCATATAGAGTCATACTTTGTTCTAGTATTGAGTTGTAAATAAATAGAAGTGTGATGATCATCATTCATGGAGTATTGTCCAAAAAAGGCCAAATAAAAAAGGCACAAATAATAATAATAATAAGGGACAATACTACTATCCTTTTTCCACACTTGTGCTTCAAATTAGCACCATGATCTTCATGATAGGGAGTCTCCTATGTTATCATTTCATATACTAGTGGGAATTTTTCATTATAGAACTTGGCTTGTATATTCCAATGATGGGCTTCCTCAAAATGCCCTAGGTCTTCGTGAGCAAGCGAGTTGGATGCACACCCAGTTAGTTCTTTTTGTTGAGCTTTCATATACTTATAGCTCTAGTGCATCCGTTGCATGACAATCCCTACTCACTCACATTGATATCTATTAATGGGAATCTCCATAGCCCGTTGATACGCCTAGTTGATGTGAGACTATCTTCTACCTTTTTGTCTTCTCCACAACCACCATTCTATTCCAGATATAGTGCTATGTCCATGGCTCACACTCATGTATTGAGTGAAGATTGAAAAAGTTTGAGAACACCAAAAGTATGAAACAATTGTTTGGCTTGTCATCGGGGTTGTGCATAATTTAAATACTTTGTGTGGTGAAAGATGGAGCATAGCCAGACTATATGATTTTGTAGGGATAACTTTCTTTGGCCATGTTATTTTGAAGAGACATAATTGCTTAGTTAGTATGCTTGAAGTATTATTATTTCTATGTCAATATTGAACTTTTGTCTTGAATCTTTCAGATCTGAATATTCATACCACAATTAAGAGAATTACATTGAAATTATGCCAAGTAGCATTCCACATCAAAAATTCTGTTTTTATCATTTACCTACTCGAGGACGAGCAGGAATTATGCTTGGGTATGCTTGATACGTCTCCAACGTATCTATAATTTTTTATTGTTCCATGCTATATTATATCCTGTTTTGGATATTGTTGGGCTTTATTATACACTTTTATATTAATTTTGGGACTAACCTATTAACCGGAGGCCCAACCCAGAATTGCTGTTTTTTGCCTATTTCAGAGTTCCACAGAAAAAGAATATCAAACGGGGTCCAAACGGAATGAAACCTTCGGGAACGTGATTTTCGGAACGAACATGATCCAAAGGACTTGGACCCTACATCAAGAAAGCAACCAGGAGGGCATGAGGTAGGAGGGGCGCCTACCCCCCAGGCGCGCCCATGTTGCTCCACCGACATACTTCTTCCTCCTATATATACCTACGTACCCCCAAACTACCAGATACGGAGCCAAAACCCTAATTCCACCGCCGTAACTTTCTGTACCCATGAGATCCCATCCAGGGGCCTTTTCCGGAGCTCCGCCGGAGGGGGCATTGATCATGGAGGGCTTCTACATCAACACCATAGCCTCTCCGATGAAGTGTGAGTAGTTTACCTGAGACCTTCGGGTCCATAGTTATTAGCTAGATGGCTTCTTCTCTCTTTTTGGATCTCAACAGAAAGTTCTCCCCCTCTCTTGTGGAGATCTATTCGATGTAATCTTCTTTTGCGGTGTGTTTGTTAAGACCGATGAATTGTGGGTTTATGGTCAAGTTTATCTATGAACAATATTTGAATCTTCTCTGAATTCTTTTATGTATGATTGGTTATATTTGTAAGTCTCTTCAAATTATCAGTTTGGTTTGGCCTACTAGATTGATCTTTCTTGCAATGGGAGAAGTGCTTAGCTTTGGGTTCAATCTTGCGGTGTCCTTTCCCAGTGACAGTAGGGGCAGCAAGGCACGTATTGTATTGCTGCCATCGAGGATAACAAGATGGGGTTTATATCATATTGCATGAGTTTATCCCTCTAGATCATGTCATCTTGCTTAAAGCGTTACTCTGTTCTTTTGAACTTAATACTCTAGATGCATGCTGGATAGCGGTCGATGTGTGGAGTAATAGTAGTAGATGCAGGCAGGAGTCGGTCTACTTGTCTCGGACGTGATGCCTATATACATGATCATACCTAGATATTCTCATAACTATGCTCAATTCTGTCAATTGCTCAACAGTAATTTGTTTACCCATTGTTGGGGATATTATTATTGGGCATAAACCGGCCAGGGAAGGCCGGGTTAACTTCATCCGTAGTGGATTATGCTTGAAGCCCATGTAAACAGAAGAGGAATGGCCCAGGGCCCAGAAACCGGTTTAAAGCCTGTAGCCGAGAACCGGAATTAGTATGTAACTTGCGTTGTAAGATAGAAGAGTGGAGACCGAACCAGACACGTTTATGAGCCGGTTGCAGGACTCTTGTAGACCGACGGGTGCCACCCATGTATATAAGGGGACGACCCGGCAGCGGTTCAAGGGACAACAACTCGAGAGCCAGACAAAGCGGATTCGCTCCCTGGCCTTCGAAACCCAAGCAATACCATTCTCAACTAGACGTAGGCTTTTACCTTCATTGAAGGGGCCGAACTAGTATAAACTCCACGTGTCCCCTTGTCCGGTTTAACCCCTTTAAGCTAACCCGTTGTGATGGCTCCACGACTAAGTCCTTTCACAAGGACATCTGTCGTGACAAACCCACGACAGTTGGCGCCCACCGTGGGGCTATCGCATGATGGTTTCGAGTTCTTGAAGGGTAGCTTTGATGGACTCAAGGGATATGCTATGGGCCGGATGACGAAGAGTCGTCGCGGCAAGCTCTACATCGACAATGCAGGATTGGGTCCCGAGGCCGATTCAATTAAATATGGGTACCGGGTCCTCTTTGGTGGGACTCACGTCTTCATCGGCAAGATTGGCGAACCGGCCCCTGAGCCGGACACCTGCACCGACATCATCGAAACGGCTCAGCGTGCAAGTTCTTCGCCGGTTCAGCCCATGACGAAGCGTGTTTTTGTAGGTGTCATCCATGGAGCAGAATACGAGGACGGACCGGCATCCGATGGAGAAACCGTTGTCTATTCCGATGACGAGTCTTCTGGAGAGACTGAATCGCTCTATCAGTTGCAGGATGGCCGGATTGATGGAGGATCCATGGGCAACAGTATTCTGGACCCCCATGATCTGCCAAACCGGGCCGCTATCTTCATGGCCGGCACAAAGTCGGTGCCTCACTCATCAACTGCTGCAGCAATACTCTCCGGTTCAGCAACGGCTACGCCGGCGGGGGCAGGAAGCTCTGCGCCGCCTCCGGCTCAAGTCCTGTCTGACCTGTTCGACGCTCTGGCAACATTGATGGCCGCAGAGGTGGATGCAGCAGCCTGGGATCAACACAACACGGAGATTGTGAAGTTAAAGGATCAAATAGCTCAGGATAAAGCAGACCTAGCGGTAGAGAACGCTAGGATGGCTACAGAATGGGCCGAGTTGGAAGCACAGGCCTACCGGATTAGGCTGAATCAGAACGCTTCCGAAGAAGTCATGAGAAGAAGGTACCGATCGCATCTCCCGTCGGGTTATGAGCCACGAAACCTATTCAACACACCAAGATTGGGAGCTAGTAACCAGCCAATACTGAACCGGACGGCGGCACCAGGAACAGGAGCGTCGGTTCAACCGCGCACAATGGACCCGCCTCGTCACAACAATGTTGTGCCGTAGTATGTACCAACACCTCTCGGGCATTATTCCAACCCGTTGGACAATATCGTGGTTGCCGCTTCATGCTTGGCAGCCCTCCCAACCGACGGGGAATCACCAGCTGCGATTAAGGCACGTCGGGCTAGAGACCTCCTTCAAACGGCGCTAAACCAGCAGAAGGCATACTCACACAGTCGTGAGAGGATTCATTCCACTCCCCGTCTGAGCCGGAGCTATAGCAGACACGTGGAGGATGAACCGGCTGTGTCAAGCAGCGCATGTCGCCGTAATTCGCTGCAAGGACACAACCCGACAGGGGGAGGTGCTAATGCACAAGATGTTGTAGATCATGGCCGCGCGCGTCGGGAGGCCGAATTAGCAGCTCGACATGGGGCGCGTCAACATACTCCGGTTCACCCTACCGCGTCAGTAGAACCAGGGGTGGTATTCAGTTCCTTAGGGGTGCCGTGTCTCGCCCCCGCTTTACGTAATGTGAGACTACCTAAGGATTTCAAAGGGCCTCGTAAGGTGCCCAATTACACCGCCGATTTGCAACCAGAGGCGTGGGTTGAAAGTTACGAGATGGCAATGGAGATGTTGGATGTGGATGAAGCAGTATGTGCTAAATACTTCACCATGATGTTGGAGGGAACAACTCGTACTTTGTTAAAGAGCTTACCAGTTAATTCTGTCGGATCATGGGCTGAATTGAAGCACCGGTTTATCCAGAACTTCAAGGATACTTGTAAGCAGCCCATGTCAATCATAGATCTGGCCGCTTGTGTCCAAGAGGAGGGGGAGTCCACAACCCATTGGTAAAGCGGGTCTTAGCAATTTTGCATTCATCGGATCGCATCAATGCAGATACCGCAGTGCTAACATTAGAGGGCAATTGCCCTTTTTTGCCGCTCAAACAGAAGTTAGGAAGGCTCAAACGTCACTGCAATGATATGTCAACACTCATGGCCGCTTTGGTTAAGTACTCCGATTCAGATAATACCAAGGACCCGGACTCAAAGGAGGACAAACCGGGGAAAGGGAAGAAGAACGGCAACGCCAAGGGTCAGTAGCATAATCTGACAGGCCACAGGAACAGTGGTAAGCGCAAGGCCGACAGTAGCTTGGACTTTGTCGCTAACACCAATGCTCAGGAGAATGGCCAGCGCTGCAAGGGCAAGCAGCCCTAGAGGGGCGGAGGTTCAGGCCCCAATTTGGAGCGCCTGTTAAATCAGCCCTGTCCAAAGCATGGATCAAAGGAGAAGTCGGGGTCGCATCTTTGGAAGGACTACTATATCATGCGGGATTTCAAGAACTCCAACATGTTCCAGTATGATAATGGCCCGCCCGGCGGTTCAGGAGGTGGTTTCCACGGGCCGGGTTACAGAGGTGGTGGTTCTGGTTTAGGATTTCAAGGCAATCAAACGGGACACATCAATCAAGGGTACCAAGACAACCAGGGAGGTTACAACCATCAGGGGAACCAGCAACAGCAGCAGTCGGGTTACCAGAGCAATCCCAAGCAGCTAAATAGCGGGCAATATCATGTCTTCACTACTAGTTTATGCAAGCGTGATCAGAAGCTTCACAAGAGGGCAATAAACTCTGTTGAACCGGCAGTGCCTCAGTATTTGCGCTGGTCTGAGCAACCCATTTTGTGGAGTAGAGAGGATCACCCACCCCGCATTGACAATCCGGGTCACTTAGCCCTGGTGGTGGCCCCTCAAGTTGGGGGATACAAGTTCACTAAAGTGCTCATGGACGGGGGAAGTAGTATCAACATTCTATATTATGATACATTCCGCCGTATGGGGTTGACAGATAAGAATCTTAAACCATCAAATACCGTTTTTCATGGCGTGGTACCTGGTAAATCCGCATATCCAGCGGGCATAGCCTTAGAGGTGGCTTTTGGAGATGATTATGATTTAAGGTCAGAAACATTGACTTTTGAGGTGGTGAAGACAGCTTTCATAACTCCCTTTGGAGCCTTCTGCTATGTCTCCATGCCCTTTGGACTCAAGAGTGCCCAGGCAACTTATCAGCGTTGTGTTCAGAATTGCCTTCATAAGCAGATTGGGCGCGATGTTCATGCATATGTGGATGATATTGTGATAAAGTCCAGAAAGGAGGAAACATTGATAGATGATTTGAGAGAAACCTTTGACAACCTCCAGGTTTACAAGATGATGCTCAATCCAGAGAAGTGTGTCCTTGGTGTCCCGGCAGGCAAGCTTTTGGGTTTTCTAGTGTCAAACAGAGGCATTGAGGCTAATCTGGAAAAGATTTCAGCAATTACATCTTTGGCTAAACCGGCGTGTATCAATGACGTTCAGCGTCTAGCCGGCCGGATTACAGCTTTGAGCCGGTTTATCAGTCGCCTTGGAGAGAAGGCCATCCCTTTATATCAGATGCTTAAGAAAACAAATAATTTTGTCTAGAGCGAGGCAGCTGATAAAGCATTTGAAGATCTAAATAGGCAGTTAGCTGAACCGCCCGTGCTTGCAGCACCGATCGATAAGGAACCGTTATTGCTATATGTGGCTGCTAATGCCCGAGCTGTTAGCGTGGCTATCATGGTGGAGCACAAGGAAGTTGGCAAGGAATATCCGGTTCAACGGCCGGTTTATTATATCAGTGAGGTGCTCATTGAGTCAAAGCAGAGGTATCCACATTGGCAGAAGCTGGTGTATGGAGTGTTTATGGCAAGCCAGAAGCTTAAACACTACTTTCAGGGCCATCCCATCACAGTGGCCAGTTCAGCCCCTCTCGGAGATATCATTCAAAACAGAGAAGCAACTGGCCGGATTGCCAAGTGGGCTATCGAGCTTGGACCTCATGGGCTCAAATATATACCCCGCACAGCGATCAAATCCCAGGCACTAGTGGACTTCATCAATGATTGGACGGAGTTACAGGCACCAGAAGAGAAACCAGATAATACGTATTGGACTATTCATTTTGATGGATCCAGGCAGTTGGAGGGCTCGGGGGCTGGAGTCATATTAACTTCCCCACGAGGTGACAAATTTTGTTATGTCCTCCATTTAATGTTCCCTTGTACTAACAATGCAGCTGAATATGAGGCTCTGTGTCGGTGTCAAAACCGGCGGATCTCGGGTAGGGGGTCCCGAACTGTGCATCTAGGCCAGATGGTAACAGGAGACAAGGGACACAATGTTTTACCCAGGTTCGGGCCCTCTTGATGGAGGTAAAACCCTACGTCCTGCTTAATTAATATTGATGATATGGGTAGTACAAGAGTAGATCTACCACGAGATCGAGGAGGCTAAACCCTAAAAGCTAGCCTATGGTATGATTGTTATATGATGAAGTTGTGCTATGGACTAAAACCCTCCGGTTTATATAGACACCGGAGAGGGTTAGGGTTACACAAAGTCGGTTACAATGGTAGGAGATCTTGAATATCCACATCGCCAAGCTTGCCTTCCACGCCAAGGAAAGTCCCATCCAGACATGGGACAGAGTCTTCAATCTTGTATCTTCATAGTCCTGGAGTTCGGCTGAAGGTATAGTCCGGCTACCCGAACACCCCCTAATCCAGGACTCCCTCAGTAGCCCCTGAACCAGGCTTCAATGACGATGAGTCTGGCGCGCAGATTGTCTTCAGCATTGCAAGGCGGGTTCCTCCTCCAAATTCTTCATAAAAGTTTGTAAACACCAAGAGTAGTGTCCGGCTCTGCAAAATAAGCTTCCACGTATTGCCATAGAGAGAATAATATTAACACAAATCTAATCTACTGACGTATTCCGCAGCGTGATATCACACTACGGCCAAGCCTTTATTCAAATCATTTTCACTTCTCCACCTTAGCGTGTTTTGCGAGGCGGTTTCCTTGGCCCGTCTTGTCAAAGCAGAGATCGTGTCCCCTTTGTTGACGGGATTCTCGTTAAATCGGACGTGGGTAACCCAACCGCGCCACTTATCACGGCGCTTGGGAGGCAAGCGAGTTTTACTAGGCTGGTGGGGACGCATAGTCGCATCCGCCCATATAAGGGGATAAGGATCCACCTTTTTACCTACGCCTTCTTCCTCCTTTGCCTACCCATCTTCTGCGCACCCAAGCTCCAGCGCCCAAGCCCGCACTTCCTACCTCCACCCTCTCCAACAATGTCCGGAGAGGGAGGCAAGTGGATGGTCTCCTCCGTCACAGAGGGCCATGTCAAAAGGTTAAGGAAGGCCGGATACTTGTCCAAAGACATCGCGCACCGGCTTCCTGAGGAGGAGCAGCTTCTCCCCACCCCAAGGCCCCATGAGAGGGTAGTATTTCTTCCCCACTTCCTCCGCGGACTGGGTTTTCCTCTCCACCCATTTGTCCGCGGGCTCATGTTCTACTATGGCCTAGATTTCCACGATCTGGCCCCGAACTTCATCCTCAATATCTCTGCGTTTATCTTCGTGTGCGAGGCTTTCCTCTGCATTCGCCCCCATTTCGGCCTCTGGCTCAAGACCTTCAATGTCAAGCCAAAGGTGGTGCGCGGCAACCAGGCGGAGTGCGGAGGTGCCATGGCGGGCAAAATTGCCAACGTCCTATGGCTCGAGGGCTCCTTTGTGGAGACCTTGAAGGGGTGGCAGTCAGGGTGGTTTTACATCACCGATCCACGCGATCCGAAGTGGATCGCAGCCCCTGAATTCCGATCCGGACCCCCTACACGGCTCACGTCCTGGAAGGAGACGAGCTTGTCATGGGGCGACGAAGAAGAGTTGACCGGACTGCAAAAATGCATCCAGTCCCTGGTGAACAAGCAGCTCAAGCTTGTCAACGTAATCCAAGTCATGCTCGTCCGCCGGATCCTTCCGTGTCAAGAATGGGACTTCAATTTGTGGGAGTTCAACCCGGCGCAACAGCAAACTCTAAGTAGGCTCTTCGACACGACGTACGAAGATGTCTGGAGGGGGCTAACCAAAGGCGCCGAGGCTCCCACATCCACCTCCGAAGACCGTGGATTCAGCTCGCAGCGTCCTGCTGGCGAGGTAAGATATTTCCATCTTTTACAGGATGTTAAGTTTTTTCATAGTTTGACTCTATGCGGGATCTAAACTCCCTCACCTTTGACAGGATTGGCGGGAGAAGTCTGGACAGATTAACTGTCTGGCTCCCTTGCCCGAAGACCCAGCCCCTGCTCTCCTAGGGAAGCTGCTGGTTCCAGCACCTTATGTGGTGCCGGAGAAGAAGGCCAAGAAGAAGAAGGCCACGGGGACTCAAAAGAGTTCCCGGCATATGGTGGTGTCAGACTCCTCGTCCGACGAGTCCGAGACGCACTCCTCCCGTGAAGGCAAGGAGGAGGAAGAAGAAACCTCTCCCCCTCTAGCGGGGGGAGGAAAGAAGAGGGAGGCCGCCCCAGTAGGGGAGGCCGAGGGGTCCAAGAAGAGGAAAACCCCTCCGCCGGACTACGTCCCCGACGCCGACGAGGACGAAGAGGAGTGGCCGGACAGGGCCAAGCGTCCGGCGAGATGGTAAGTGTTCTGATACCAGAGTAACTCGTGATATTCCTTTTGTTGCACAGCTTTCCCTAATGTCAGATATAATCATGCAGTCCGCCCAAGGACGGTCTCGACGAGTCGTCGAGCGGCTCCCTGGATTCATCGGACGTGAATTCAGTTCCGGCCGCTGCTTCCCCCTGTGCTGCGGATGACGCCGAAGTGGCGTCGCGACAAGCTCCGGGGTGAGAGGAGGTGGTCCAGGAGGAGCCGCGAGGCGACCTCCCGGACTCCAGGAGTGAAGGGGACAAGACCCCCCTGGGCTCCAAGTCTGGCTTTAAGCCGGACACTGCGCCGGAATCATCAACGGTTCTGGACCGCGATAGGCGAACTCCTGCCAAGAGGAGCAAGCCCACTGAGCCGGCGTCCTCCATCCAACCGGAGGCGCCGGACAATCTGCTGGAGGAGCTTAAGGGCGCCTCCATCGACGAGGAGCACCATGCCATCATGAGTACGGTGGTCCAGAAGGTTCGGTCCGCCAAAAGTGGACTGACTGAAGCTTGTGCTAGCCTTCTAACAGGCTTCGAGGTAAGTAAAAATATGTAAAAATATTACCGTATAGACAGTAGCCCCTGATGCTCTGTTTGGCGTTCGGAAAGAAAAGCCGAATAGAGGATCTATTAAATATCGCAGGAGTCTAACTAAAAAGGAGTCAATATACATATGCAGGCTTCGCTGCTGGCCACCGCCGCACTGACTGCGGAGGTGGGTGCCCTGAAGCAGGGCCTCGAGCGGACCGAGCAAGATCTCGGCCTTGCCAAACGGCAGCTCGAGGAGAAAGAAGGTAAGAGATACCTTATAGAAAAAATGCCTATAGGGAGGCGCAATTGCAAAAAATGACAGGAGTATACTGCTTATTGTAGGGGCCACAACTGAGGTGGCGACCCTCAAGCAGGCGCTGTCCGAGGCCGAGAAGAAAGCGGCCACGGAGCGCACCGAGCGGGAGAAATTTGAGGCGCAGGTCGGCGAGGTGCGGCAAGAGCTTCAGGTTCTCATGCAAAAACATGAGAGTTTGGAGCTCGACTCGAAGACGCGAGCGTCCGAGCTTGCTGCGGCCCTTAATACTGCCAAATCTGCCAAGGCCGAAGCCCAGAAGGCCCTCCAGGAATTGGATGCGGTGAAAAAGATAGCGGCGGGTAAGGCATTCTATATGCAAAGCAGACGTATAAAAGTAAACTACTTGTTACTTACCCGAATCCGGAGCTCTCCAGGGGCATTCGCAGATCTTCCCCGCAGCGTATCCGATGCAGCCGCATTCTACCGAGCCGAGGAAGGCAGCTCGACGGAGAAAGTGTTCTGGTCTCAGTACGCTGAGGCCGGACACCCTGTGCCCATGAGCGACCAGCTGAAGTAGCTGGTCGAGCTCCACAAGGTGGCCGAACAGGCCCTGAAGGGCTTCATAGTTTGGTTGTGGCCTAGAGAGGCCCTGCTTGGGAGCTACTTCGGACTGGTGCGGTGGCTGGTGGAGGCTTGTCCAAGGCTCGAGGTCATCAAGCACTCCGTCTGCCTCGAAGGTGCCCGTAGGGCCCTTGCCCGTGCAAAGGTGCATTGGGGTAAGCTGGACGGTGAGAAGCTTGTGAAGGATGGGCCGCCGCCGGGGAAGGAGCATCGCAAGCCCGAGAACTATTACAAGGATGTTCTTGCTGGTGCCCGCCTTGTGGCGGATGAATGTACCAAGGATGTAATTTTTGAATGAACTCGCTCGTGTTATCCTGTGCGCTGAAAACTTGTTCATATGCGCTAAGCAATGCTTGAATTTAAAATATTACTTTCTGTGCGGCCGTTTATCAAAAAATTGAGAGATGGCCAGTCGTCGGCTTCTGCCCCCATGCCACTAGTGCTGGGGTGTTCGAGATAAACCTGAGCGCTCTTTTTCCCATGATTGGGTCCGTCGAGGGATGCGGTCAGCACAACGAACAAGGCAATCGGACTATAATGCTTGAACACTCTCACTTAGCCATAGAACTCTATAATTTTAAATTTCGGTGAAGCCCCTAGTATTCAGAAGACCGAGTTCGGGGCACTATCCACGCCTTGGCCGGACAAAGCTGGTTCCTCGCTCGAAGCGGCATAAGCCTTTAAGGACTCGAAAACCTCTCGAACAGCGACCGGTCTCTTGCCTCATCATGACAGTCCGTTTTAGCTTTCTTCACTGAGGTGCTCGGCCCAGCTCAACTGGGGCACAATCGCAGTGGTTCTCCTAGTGCTACCTTAGCCGATATAGCGGAACGTAAGGCACCAAAACATAGGAGCCGGGCAAACCCAACTATTGACCCAAATCATGATTCGGAGCCGATGCATATAGTGCTATAAGTTCGGGGTGCCGCACTTGTGAAAGTGGACGGACTTCTCACACCATATTGATGGGTACTGAAGCCCCTGGCGTATTTTGCCATACCATAGTGTACGGATGCAGCATGTTATTAATAAACATATATATATATATATATATATATATATAAAGAGGGTAATGCAAAAAATAGACAAAAAGCTATGCATTGTTTATAGAAAGGCTGCTATGAAAGCGGAACGATACAAATAGTGCGATAGGAAAAATAAATTGGACTATTTGACATGTCCTGGCCAGGGGCAGGCCGCGGAATTGTATTAAAAAACAGGTATACTGCTCGCAATAGAGACCACCTGGGAGTTCCATAATGCGGTGTGGCTTGTCTGCTTCTCTGGATCTTGCATCGTTTGTGCGGCAGTTGAATTGCCGAACGGGTCGTCTGAAGTATGGAGTCCTGAGAGTAAGAGAAAAAAAGAAGGAATCCGGCAGCCCCTGGTGCGGTTTAAGCCGTATTTCGGGCGTGCCGTGATAGAGCCCCTTCCCCTATGCCCATGGTATTTCAAGAGCGTAGTTATGTACGCGAAGCGCTGGTTTTACTATATCGCGAGGGCTAGGGTTGGGGCCGCATTGCTACGCTAGCTCGGAACGTGCCAGGCTTATTGTAGGGTACTCCGGGCGCGCTTGACAGTGTCCGGCTTTTTGAAGGCCGAACTGGAGGACTGCCTAGAGAGGCTGCTTTGTACTTCTGCTGCGAGCGCTGCCGTGTGCTCCTCCGTTCGGAGGGAGCGTTCAGTGTTCCCATTGACCGTGATTACTCCCCTAGGGCCTGGCTCTTGAGCTTGAGGTATGCATAGTGCGGTACCGCGTTGAATTTTGCGAATGCGGTTCGCCCGAGCAGTGCGTGATAGCCACTACGGAACGGGACTATGTCGAAGATTAACTCCTCGCTTCGGAAGTTATCCGGAGATCCGAAGACCACTTCCAGTGTAACTGAGCCTGTACAGTTGGCTTCTACACCTGGTATGACACCTTTAAAGGTCGTTTTGGTGGGCTTGATCCTCGAGGGATCTATGCCCATCTTTCTCACTGTATCCTGGTAGAGCAGGTTCAGGCTGTTGCCGCCGTCCATGAGGACTCTTGTGAGATGAAATCCGTCAACGATTGGGTCTAGAACCAATGCGGCGAAGCCGCCGTGACGGATGCTAGTGGGGTGGTCCCTTTGATCAAAGGTGATCGGGCAAGAGGACCATGGGTTGAACTTTGGGGCGACCGGCTCCATCACATATACGTCCCGTAACGCACGCTTCCGCTCCTCTTGGGATGTGTATCATGTTCACCGTCCGCACTTGCGGGGGAAATCCCTTCTGTCCACTGTTGTTCGGGGGCCTGGGCTCCTCCTCGTCGTCGCTATGCAGCCCCTTGTCTTTGTTTTTGGCTCTTAACTTGCCTGCCTGCTTGAACACCCAACAATCCCTGTTGGTGTGATTGGCTGGCTTTTCGGGGGTGCCATGTATCGGGCACAAGCGGTCGAGTATTCGGTCCAAACTAGACGGGCCCTGAGTTTTTCTTTTGAATGGTTGTTTCCGTTGACCGGATTTGTAGCCTCGGAATCCAGCATTAACTGCCGTATCCTCGTTGCTGTCGCTGTTAACGCGGCGCTTTTGCTTGTTCCGACGCGACCTATCACTTTTGTCCTTGGTATTCAAATTACCAGTGTTCTTGGTTAAGTTGTTACTGCGAGCTAGCCAGCTGTCTTCTCCCGCGCAAAAGCGGGCCATGAGTGTCATGAGGGCTGCCATAGATTTTGGCTTTTCCTGTCCCAGGTGCCGGGCCAGCCACTCGTCACGGATATTATGCTTGAAGGCCTCTAAGGCCTCTGCGTCCGGACAGTCGACTATCTGGTTTTTCTTTGTTAGGAACCGTGTCTAGAATTGCCTGGCCGATTCTTCTGGCTGCTGAATTATGTGGCTTAGGTCATCAGCATCCGGTGGTCGCACATAAGTGCCCTGGAAGTTGTCAAGGAATGCGGCTTCCAGGTCCTCCCAAGAACCGATTGAGTTTGCTGGCAAGCTGTTAAGCCAATGTCGGGTCGATCCCTTAAGTTTGAGTGGGAGGTATTTGATGGCGTGTAGATCATTGCCGTGGGCCATGTGTAGATGAAGGAGATAATCCTCGAGCCATACTGCAGGATCTGTTGTGCCATCGTATGATTCGATGTTTACGGGTTTGAAGCCCTTAGGGATTTTATGATCCATTACTTCATCTGTGAAGCATAGTGGGTGTGCGGCGCCTCTCTATTGGGCTATATCACGACGCAGCTCGAAGGAGCTCTGTCTGTTGAGTTCGGCCCGGCCGGATTCATTGCGTCCGGAGTGACGATCACCGTCACGTGCCGTGGGGCACCTGCGCAATCCGTAGATCGATCTTGTTTGCCTTGTCTTGTCCTCCAGGATGTCGTGCAGGTCGGGCGCATTTTCCCGTGCCTTAGTATGCTTGACGCGGTGCCGGGGCATGGCTTGAGTGGAGGGCCAAGAGGCCTCTCTGTCGCGGCCACGAGGTGGCTGGTCGGCCATGTCATGCGCTGGTGATGTAGGAGCTTCCTCCTCTAGTCGGGGTAGCAGCCTGCGCTTTGGGTAACTCTTGGAGGGGCGTTCGAGTTCATAATCTTCGGCCGCAAGGACTTCAGTCCATCTGTCAGCTAGCAAATCCTGATCAGCTCTAAGCTGTTGCTGCTTTTTCTTGAGGCTGCTTGCCGTGGCCATGAGCCTGCGTTTAAAACGCTCTTGTTCGGCAAGATCCTCTGGCACAACGAACTCGTCGTCGTCGAGGCTTGCCTCGTCTTCGGAGGGAGGCATATAATTATCGTCCTCAACCGCTTGGTCCGCCGCCCTCTCGTGAGGGCTGGCTTCTCTGTCCTCCTGTGCCGAATTTTGCTGGAGGGGGTGTTCTTCGACGCTATCCGGAGTAGTATTATCTCCCGTGCCGGAATCACCATTTTTGCTTTGGCGGGATTTAGAGCGGTGCTTGGGCTGTTTCTTAGAGGTATCGTCCACCGCTGTTCCATCGCCATCTCCATCCTTTGGGGTGTCCACCATATATATGTCATATGACGAGGTGGCCTTCCAACGCCCTAAGTCCATGTCGTCGATGTCTTCGGAGTCGAAGTCAAGCATGTCGGTTAAGTCGTCGACAGTGGCTACGAAGTGGGTGGTGGGTGGGTTTTGAATTTCTTCATCGTCCGTATCCCAACCTTGCTGACCGTAGTCCGGCCAGAGCTCTCCTGATAAAGAGAAAGACTTTAGAGAATTCAGGATGTCGCCGAAGGGCGAGTGCTGAAAGATGTCCGCGGCGGTGCACTCCATTATCGGCGCCCAATCGGATTCGATCGGCGGGGGCGCGGGGGGCTCGGAGTTCGGAGAGGAATCCGGCTCCTCGGAGTCACGGGCCATGCGGAGTGCGGGGCTGGAGTTCGTTTCGGTCGCCTCTGAGATCGCAGCCCCTGAGGCAGCGTCCAACCGCTGATCCTCGATTGGCGCAGTGGGCTCCGAATCAATGGTCGGAACCGATGTGTGTACGGCCTCCAAGGCGCTGTTCGGCGGCAGAGCTATATCATGCCCATCGAGACAGTGTGGCACGCTTGGCTGTGGCTCGAATCCGTCGAAGATCAAGTCCCCGCGGATGTCAGCCGTGTAGTTTAGGCTTCCAAACCTGACCTGATGGCCAGGGGCGTAACTTTCGATCTGCTCAAGGTGACAAGCCAGTTAGCCCACAGTGCGAAGCCGCCGAAGACGAAGATCTGTCCGGGGAGAAAAGTCTCACCCTGGACTGCATCATGGTTGATGATCGAAGAAGCCATCGGGCCTGAAAGCGACGACACAGAGGAACTCTCAATGAAAGCACCAATGTCGGTGTCAAAACCGGCAGATCTCGGGTAGGGGGTCCCGAACTGTGCGTCTAGGCCAGATGGTAACAGGAGACAAGGGACACAATGTTTTACCCAGGTTCGGGCCCTCTTGATGGAGGTAAAACCCTACGTCCTGCTTATTAATATTGATGATATGGGTAGTACAAGAGTAGATCTACCACGAGATCGAGGAGGCTAAACCCTAAAAGCTAGCCTATGGTATGATTGTTATATGATGAAGTTGTGCTACGGACTAAAACCCTCCGGTTTATATAGACACCGGAGAGGGTTAGGGTTACACAAAGTCGGTTACAATGGTAGGAGATCTTGAATATCCGCATCGCCAAGCTTGCCTTCCATGCCAAGGAAAGTCTCATCCGAACACGGGACGGAGTCTTCAATCTTGTATCTTCATAGTCCTGGAGTTTGACTGAAGGTATAGTTCGGCTACCCGAACACCCCCTAATCCAGGACTCCCTCACATTGCTCCACGGTCTTCAGATGGCTAAGGAGATGAACTTAAGCCGGGTTAAGTGCTTCGGCGATTCAGATCTGGTGGCTCAACAGGTGTCTGGCACTTGGGATTCTAAAGACCCACTCATGGCTGCATATCGGCGAGAGGTGGATACAGTGGCTGGTCACTTCAAAGGTTATCAGGTGGACCATATAGACCGGCGAAAGAATGAAGCGGCAGATGCTTTAAGTCGTCTTGGTTCTTAGCGTAAACCGGTTCCACCAAATGTCTTTCTTGACGTATTGCATAATCCGTCAGTCAAGGTACCAACAGAAGAAGAGTTGGCTATTCCTGATCCGGAGGCTCAATTAGTGGCAGCTTTGCACGCCATACCGGATTGGACAATCCCATATCTGGCTTACATGAACTGGGGCGAGTTACCAGACGATGAAACGTTGGCTCGACGGATAATCCGGCGTTCCAAGTCCATGACCATACTCAACGGGGAGTTGCATCGTTACAGCGTTTCAGGAGCAATTCAGCATTGTGTTTCTCCTCAAGAGGGTTGTGAGATTTTGCGGGAAATCCATGAAGGGGATTGCGGTCACCACACCGGTTCAAAGTCTTTGGTTGCTAAAGCTTTTTGCCACGGTTTTTACTGGTTAACAGCACATGCTGACGCGGAGGATTTAGTCAAGAGATGCGACGGTTGTCAAAAATTCGCATGCCGTGCTCACATTCCGGCTCAGGAGTTGAAGATGATTCCAATAACTTGGCCGTTTGCGTCTTGGGGGCTTGATATGGTTGGACCCTTCAAGCGGTCCAAGGACAAAAAGACCCATTTATTAGTGGCAGTTGATAAATTCACCAAATGGGTGGAAGCAGAGCCAGTCAGCAAGTGTGATGCGGCCACGGCGATTCAATTC
Source organism: Triticum dicoccoides (assembly GCF_002162155.2). Taxonomy (NCBI): domain Eukaryota; kingdom Viridiplantae; phylum Streptophyta; class Magnoliopsida; order Poales; family Poaceae; genus Triticum; species Triticum dicoccoides. The sequence continues at coordinate 605,257,125 of NC_041388.1, forward strand.
ATTAAAAAGGTGATATTCTGGTTTGGTTTTCCACACAGCATTATAACTGATAATGGTACTAATCTGTCAAAGGGAGAGATGGAGGAATTTTGCCAATGTGAGCACATCCGGCTTGATATAACATCCGTGGCTCACCCCCAGTCTAATGGTCAAGCGGAAAGGGCAAATCAAGAAATTTTGAGAGGTATTAAACCCCTGCTTATGGTTCCTTTGAAGCGGACACCTGGTTCTTGGGTGGAGGAATTACCTTCTGTGTTATGGAGCATCAATACCACACCTAACAGATCGACAGGTTACACACCTTTCTTCATGGTTTATGGAGCGGAGGTGGTTCTCCCTAGTGACATCCGTCACGATTCGCCCTGGGTGGCAGCTTATGTTGAAGCGGATAATGCGACAGCACGTCAAGATTCTCTGGACCTATTAGATGAAGAACGTGACCTCGCAGCAGCACGTTCGGCGATTTATCAACAAGATCTCCGATGATATCATAGCCGCCGGGTTAAGACCAGAACCTTTCAAGAGGGCGATTTGGTGCTCCGGCTCATTCAGGATCAAACTAATATGCACAAGTTATCCCCACCTTGGGAAGGACCTTTTGTGGTCAGCAAGAATCTGCACAACGGTTCATACTACCTCATTGATGTTCGACAGCACCAAGACTCACGTAAATCGGAGGAGGAGACCAAGCGGCCGTGGAACATAGCTCTTCTTCGGCCTTACTATACTTGAGCCATAAGCTCTTAATATGTACATATTTATAACAACGTATATATTATATAATTAACCGGAGCCTCCATTCAAGCGGGGTATCTGTTCTTTTTACATCATATGTGTGCTTACAAGAGTTTATTGACCAAGCGAAGTGTTTTGTTAATCCGGTCTCTGCAGCCACATGGATATAAAGAAAATCACTAGGGGGCTTGTTTATATCTGAACCATAGTTACACCTTTTGATCGGTTTGAAACCACGAAGGGATATCACTAGGGGGCTTGGTTGTTATCACACCATAGCTACACCTCTTGATAGGCGTTTAAGCCACAAAGGAAAATATGTGGGGCCAAAGAGAGTGTTGCACAAAGCACAAACTCAAACATGGGCACCCACTAAGCACAGCTCACAAAGTTACTTGGGGGCTCTTTTTGCAAAGCAACAAAGAGTTTCAAAGGACCCTTGTAATTGGCTATCAAGCCACGGCTTGGAAGCCTGGTGTATTCACCTAAAAACCCGGGTTAACCTGCCTTCATCAAGTAAGCCACTCCTGTCCAGGTAATCCTGGTATGACCCGCCGAACGTTTGACAAGTCAATCTTTTACAGACCCTGAACTTGTCAAAGTTAAAACGACGATTGGTTAATTGGAGGCCCATCTTAAAAGGCTTTGTTAAATGGTTTAACTCAGAGGCCTGGCAGCCCATGAAAAGCCTCGATTTGGAGCCTGGCAGCTCGTAAAAAGCCTTGCATATTTCCTTTTTGACTCTTATTTGTTGAAGATAAACCGGCGTCCTTGACCCGGCTTGCCTTTCAACTACAAGTTGTCGGTACATGATCAGTTATAAACCGGTGTTCGTTGACCCGGTCTGGTTTGACTAAATCGCGAGTGCTATAAAGAAAACCCGATGATTATTATATCCCGGTATGGTTTACTATCATAATCCGGCATTATAAGGATGGGGTTATCAATGTTTCGGATTGGAATTGACACCTTTGCCGTATACGCGATTGGTCAACCAATGAGGTATGTTGCACATATTGCTTTTTATACAAACACTTAGATTATTCATCTACTTATTGTATACTTGTTGGGCATCATGACCCTTCTAGCGGTAAACCGCTAGATACTTTTAAGTTATTGTACCCAGGAACACAATTCATCATGGGATATGCATAAATATATCCCAAAAGATGGAACAAGTTGTCACGAGGTATTACAAAACATGCTCCATGGCATGGCAGATAACGGAGTTTTGGCTATCCTATTACAAGAAGTTTTCAAAGCGGCTCCAATTGCATAATTGTTTTTAGTATCGATACACAATAGCCAGTAAACCGGTGACCGGTTTAAGACGCTTCGTCTGGACGGCTTGATGGTTGAGGGTCAGTTGGTGTGGGCACTTCTTCATCCCTCCCCAGACGTTGGAAATCAACCATCGACCAATCGATTCCAGTTAAAGCTTGAAATATTGCCTCTTCATGGATAAGACTGGATGGGTTAATATCAGGAGCGTAAGTATGCTTACGAATCGGAGGCACAAGTTCTTCAACTTCATAGATTTCGGCAGGCCATCTTTTCCCTTCAGCGTCATAAGCCAATTGAAAATGGGACAAGTCTGTGTCTTCGGCCAGCTTGCTGGCTATTGGTCGCATCTCTTTGGTCAGCCTCCGGAGGTCATCATTGTCGAAGTTTGAACTGTCCTCCTTCACGCCTGGGTATCCTTTAATGATATCCTCCGCTTCAAGGTCTGGAATCCAGGCTTTGGCTCGAATAAGTGCGGTTAAACCTCCTGCTCTTATAGCTGCCTTCTTCAATTCGACAATCCGGGGTGGTAACATGGCCAGCTTCTCAAGTGTTTCTTTTATCAGGGTTGGTGCCGGTTTGTTGTAAGCCGCCGTGCAAATAGCCCGCTGAGATCCAGAGTATAACTGTTCAATCAAAGTATACGCCGCTTTGAGCTTCATCCGCATATTTGTACCAAGATGAGCAATCCGAGTGCCTGCCAAGGGTTTATGTCAACATTCTGGTTAGTGATAAGATTCATTGAATTACGCAAAACACATAAGGAGATACTTACCAAAGATAGAAGAAGTCATAGCATTGATTTGCCGTTTCAAGCCACCTAGTTCATCTACAATTGGTTTCAGGGCTGCCTCGGCATCTTCAGCTCTTTTGGTCAAACCGGATTTTTCAGTTTCCCAGTCAGCATGATCTTTGTAGAAAGATTCTTTCAACTTTTCCATTGCGGCCAGGGCTTGGGTCAGCTCCTCTTTGGCTTTTGCAGCTTCTACCTGATGTGACTTCACATTCTCTTGCAAGTCAGCGTTTCGGGCATCTCTATTCCTCAGTTCAGTCTGCAACAATGAAGATATATCAAACAACAGCATATATATATATATATATATATATATATATATATATATATGTTCTAAGTACAAAGCGTATAACGAGTTATGCACTTCATACTTGGGGGCTAATGCCTACTTGCTTTAAATTACTACATTTTATACAAGTCTCCAGAACAATGCAAGCATTATCCTTGACACTTGGGGGCTAAATGTACGTCTGTTCAAAAACGGATGCATGGATTAAAACCCGGATTAACTTGCCAAGTTAAACCGGCCTTTGGGGGCTACACTACGGGAAGCTATCTAATTGTTAAAGGATGAGTCTTGGTTCTTGTTGGAGACCTGACATTTTGAGGATCAATGACGAGAAACTTAAAGTGCTACAAAGACCCAGTTTATGATTAACATCATAAAACGGCCCTAGGGGGCTACTTGGGCTAGTATTTCAACTTTGAATCAACGAACAAAGGAAGATGAAAATACCTCATATCGCTCCTTCATCAAATTCACCAAACCGGCTTCATAGTCCCGGTTTGAGTGAAGGCGGTTCAAGAAGCCAGAGTGAAGTTCTTCAGCGTTGAGATGAGCATAACTTGATAAATCACTACTCCATTTGCCTTTTTCCCTAGCAGCCTCCTCTTCTTTGGCAGTATGTTGAGCCAAGATTACAGGATGTCCAGGAGAGCTGTGGCCCATTCCAGTAATAATAACATCGTCTCCTTGGCCTTCAATGTTTTTGGCTGGTGATAATGGAGTCTCAGCATCTCTCACCGGACTAGCCCGGTTTGGCTCTGCCGGTTCAGTGTCAGGCGCGGCAGGCTCAGCATTTGTTGGTTCATCAGTGTTTTGGCTTTGAAGGGGCGGCTCGTCAGAGGCGGCTTCAGGATGTGGGCCCTTCGGATCACAAGTCTGGTCCGGTTCACCTCTTGGTTCTTCTTCAAAAGTGGCTGGGTCTTCAGGCGGATTGTTGACCCGAGCTTTCTTGCTGGGTCTGGCTTTGGCTCTGCAGACAAAATTAAAAAGAGGGTTAACATTTTATTCCAGATTTACAACACATTGAAATGAAAGGTTACAAAGCTTACCCAGCCACGGTTTTCAGAGGGGGGAGTTGAGTTGTTGTCGATTCGCGAGAGGATGAGGGAGGTGTCACCTGATAATTTGAATCGGACGGATTAAGAGGTTGTCTGAAATAACCTGCCTTGGGGTAAGAATTGTCAGGAGTAGGAGAGACCTCAGACCGGCGCTTCCGAACCGGGGTGTCAGGTAAACCGGTTGAAGTAACCTGTTGGCCCCTGTGCCGGGTTGTCCGGTGAGCTTCATGCTGCTGAGTCTTCAAAATAAATGTTGGATCCAAATGAGCAAGATGATGAGAAAAGCTTACTTTCCGGACTGCTTGACGGGTTTTTTGTGTTGGCTTAGAGTCTGAACCGGAGGAAAGGGTAATTACCTCTACATCATCAGCTTGACTGCCTTCTGCGTCCTCCTGAGGAAGATCACTTTTAATGAGATGCATGAAAAGGGAGCCAAGTGAGTCAAGTTCTACCTCAACTTCCGGATCATCAGCATCATCATCAAGTTCCATGTTGATCCGGTCAGCCGTTTTCCATTTCGATGTCTGTTTGACGGCTTTGGTTTTGGGGCGAGATGGTTTGACCGCTTTATCCCCGGTTGGCTTTACTGCTTTTTCTACAGATTTCCGTTTCAAGAAGGGATCGTCACCCTATACATACATACACAGAAGGAGGATTACAAGTTGAACAAATTAAAGATATCAAAGATGAAAAGGAAGTATAGTGCTTACAGCAGGCGGTTTGTTCTTGGTATAGAAGGGATTCAAGCCGGTTTGACTACAGACTAGTTCCGATTCATTCAAAATTTTCTTTACACCTTTAGTGACTTCTTCATCGGTCACCTGAATGTTGCAATGGCGTTGAGGGTCTTCAACCTCACCGGTGTACTCACACATTAAATCGGGACGCCGGCTTAGCGGCAAGATGCTCCAAGATATCCAACAGCGCACGAAATCAACACCTGTTAAACCGTTGGTCGTAAAAGCCCGAAGTTTGGCGAGTTGAGGGGCATATTTCGCCCTTTCTACGGAACTTAAGTGTTGCGGCATTGGATGGGTGTTGGAAAGCCGGTGATCATGAAAGCCTGGGAGGGGATTCTCATCTTCAGGAGAAGTGTCTCTGCAGTAAAACCAAGTCTGGTTCCATTCCTTAGGGTGGCTGTGCAGTTTGGCATGAGGAAATTCAACTTCTTTCCGTTTCTAAATTGAGACACCACCAAGTTCAGTGTTGGGGCCATTTTACAAATTCTGTGCACCGGTTTAAGTGAAAGAAGTCTCGGAACCGCTCCACAGTTGGTTCTTCCTGTAAGTACACTTCACAGAAGACCTAGAAGTTGCATAGGTTGAATACTGAGTTGGGCCCGATGTCTTGAGGATGGAGTTGGAAATTGGCAAGCACATCTCGGTAAAACTTTGACCCTGGCGGTTTGAAGCCATGGCCTATGTGGTCAACAAAGACCACCACCTCACCCTGCCTCGGGGTCGGAGGATTTTCTGCTCCTGGAACTCGCCATTTAATTTCAGTCTTCTTAGGCAAACTACCAATGCTAACCATATCGTTCAATTGTTCCTCGGTGACTCGGGAACGAGCCCAGTTGCAAGCGGTAAATTGCTTGGCCATTGTAGAGCAAAAAGCTGTGGAAGAAACGCCAGTTTACAAATCACTCAGGATGACACACAAGATGTAATGATATCAACATATACTGGTACATAAGATTGCGTAAACCGAAGACTGATATAATAATGAAGGACAAGGTTATATCAAGGATATAAGCATATTGCTAAACTGGAGTTGGCAATTCCATACCAGAATTTATTAAATAAAGGCTATAAGAGGAAGTACATTGGCGGTTCAACAAGGGGACTAATGGTGTATACCGGATTGTCATTCTTGCAAAGTTAAACCACCTATATTGGTGTGAGGAGTATAGATCTAAAAATACCTAAGTAAGGGGAAACAGATTTCACAGAGTTATATGAAAATTTCGAATCTAAGGTATGACAGAAACTGGAATATATTCAGGTTCAAGCTTCAGGTATTTAAACAGTTCAGCAGATTCAGATAAGTTGTTCTTGATATAAAGAGGGAGTCTAATAAGGAGAATACGATTATGGCTACGGTCGCGCAAGGATAACAGGTCCAACCTAGCCTGGGATGCTACAGAGAAGAAAAGAGAAGAACAGCACTGAGTTTTTCGATGAACTCCGACGAGCAGTGAAACCCTAAAAAACAAGATCTAGGGTGGAAGGAAAGAGGGTTACCAGTATCACAGGAACGGCAGAGAGATGCCGCAGTATTCTGGTGCGTTCAGGGTGATGCAGTGGCCAGAGTCGGAGCAGAGGCGACGGTCGACGGTGGCGGCGCAGCTCTGGAGGTTCAGCAGCGCAAGGAAGACGACGCGAAGAGGCACAAGGGGGAAAAGTGAAATGAACCCTCGGTCTTATTTATAAAGGCAAGGGATAGGTGTCAGGCGCGAAAATCAAGGAGCCAAAACTTAGAAGTGAGGCGGAGTTGTCGCCTCGATTGTCGGAGGCCCATTAATGAAGATGTGTCATACGCAGTTTTACAGATGATGTCACGACAGTTTACCACGATCCGAGAAGATGACGTCACGACGGTTTACCAAAGTATGAGAAGATGTGGAAGATGAAGTTTTTACTAAGGATTGACATGAAACCTGTTCAAATCAATCTGGGGCCTAATGTTGGGGATATATTATTGCGCGTAAACCGGCCAGGGAAGGCCGGGTTAACTTCATCTGTAGTGGATTTTGCTTGAAGCCCATGTAAATAGAAGAGGAAAGGCCCAGGGCCCAGAAACCGGTTTAAAGCCTGTAACTGAGAACCGGAATTAGTATGTAACTTGCGTTGTAAGATAGAAAGAGTGGAGACCGAACCGGACACGTTTATGAGCCGGTTCCGGGACTCTGTAGACCGACGGGCGCCACCCATGTATATAAGGGGACGACCCGGCAGCGGTTCAAGAGACAACAACTCGAGAGCCACACAAAGCGGATTCGCTCCCTGGCCTTCGAAACCCAAGCAATACCAGTCTCAACTAGACGTAGGCTTTTACCGTCATCGAAGGGGCCGAACTAGTATAAACTCCCCGTGTCCCCTTGTCCGGTTTAACCCCTTTAAGCTAACCCGTTGCGATGGCTCCACGACTAAGTCCTTTCATAAGGACATCTGCCGTGACAAACCCACGACACCCACCGTAATACTGATGCTCTCGAGAGAAGCCACTAGTGAAACCTATGGCCCCCGGGTCCATTTTCCATCATATTAATCTTCCGTCAACAAGCTATTTCCTTTTCCATTTATTTTGCTTTCTTTACTTTGCATCTTTATCATCAAAATACCAAAAATATTATCTTATCATATCTATCAGATCTCACTTTCGTAAGTGACCATGAAGGGATTGACAACCCCTTTATTGCGTTGGTTGCGAGGATTTTATTTGTTTGTGTAGGTGCGAGGGACTCGTGCGTGGCCTCCTACTGGATTGATACCTTGGTTCTCAAAAACTGAGGGAAATACTTACGCTACTTTGCTGCATCACCCTTTCCTCTTCAAGGGAAAACCAACACAGTGCTCAAGAGGTAGCAGGCTTTAACTATCCTTCTGATCTGTTTCTCCAGACATGTTTGGATCATGCGTTGGTAGGTGGCGCCGGCGTTCTTGAGCCCGAAGGGCATGGTGTTGAAGCAGAATGGCCCATATGGGGTGATGAATGCTGTTGCAGCTTGATCGGACTCCTTCATTTTGATTTGATGGTATCCGAAATATGCGTCGAGGAAACACAGTGAGTCGTGTCCTATAGTAGCATCAATGATTTGATCAATGCGGGGGAGGGGGAAGGGATCCTTAGGGCAAGCCTTATTGAGGTCTTTAAAATCGACGCACAGGCGCCAGGATTTATCCTTCTTTGGTACCATCACCAGGTTTGCCAGCCAGCTCCTCTCCCATGGCTTGGTGTTTGGGTTCGGAAAAGCGCCGCAATGTTTGTTTGACCGGTTTGTATCCCTTTAATATGTTGAGACTGTGTTCGGCCAGCTTGCATGGGATTCCTGGCATGTCAGAAGTGTGCCGGGCAAATATATCCCAGTTTTCGCGAAGAAAATCCCGTAGCGCGGTGTCAACCGTTGGGTCTAGTTGTACCCCAATAGATGTTGTCTTCTTGGGGTCCGTTGGATGAACCTGGAATTTGACTATTTCTTCCGCTGGCTTGAAGGAGGTGGATTTGGGGTGTTTGTCTAAGATCACGTCGTCTCTGTCCACCATGGAGCGCAGTGCGGTTAATTCTTCGGCCGCGAGGGCTTCAGATAATGCCTCAAGGGCCAGGGATGCGGTTTTCTTTTGGGGGCGGAGTGCTATGTCCGGATCACTGGCGAGAGTGATAATGCCGTTGGGCCCGGGCATCTTAAGCTTCATGTACCCGTAGTGAGGTACAACTTGGAAGCATGTAAATGCCTCTCGCCCCAAGAGGGCGTGATATCCGCTGTTGAAATGGGCCACTTGTAAGGTTATTTCTTTGGACCGATAATTCTCCGGTGTGCCGAATACCACGTCGAGTGTTATTTTCCCCGCACACTGCGCCTCTCGACTGGGAATGATTCCTCGGAAGGTCATGCTTCTTTGCTCGATGCGGCTCCTGACTATTTCCATTTTGTGGAGTGTATCTTCATAGATGAGATTTAGTCCGCTGCCGCCGTCCATGAGAACCTTGGTGAGCTGAAAGCCGTCCATGATTGGACTGAGGACCAAGGCGGCTGTTGCTCGGACTGTCCTGTATTTTGGTTCGTCACCGGCATTTAAAGTTATAGCCGTGTTATTCCAAGGGTTTATTGCTGCTATTTGATAGACTTCGGCGAGTCCATGGAGTGCCCTTTTGCACCTATAGTTTGAGCCGAATGTGTCGAAGACCGTCAGTACTTTAGGGTCGTCGTCTTCTGGGGGTGTTATTCTGGGGTATTCCTAGTGAGGATATCCTCGCCGCTCTTGGCCACTTGTCGGAGTATCCAACATGCTCTAAGGCTATGTGTTGGTATGTTATCCGGTGTTGCGTGTATTTTGCATGGCCCATCGAGCCATCCTTCCAGAACGGTTCCGCGCCTCGTACTGGACTTTCATTTCTTTACTGTTGGACCGGGCGTGTTACGAGGGTGCGCCCTTTTCGCCTGAATGAGGGGTTGAGTGGGGACCGATGGTTCCCAACGGGCTGCTTGAGTTTTCCAGGCGCTTTCCATTGCGATGTACTTCTATACGATAGTTGCCAAGTCAGCGAACTATAGTATGCGATGGCGGTAGATGGCGTTGAGGATTCCTTCGTCCATGCAATTGTTGCGGAACGCTGAGATTGCTTCCTCATCGCGACAATCTTTAATCTTGTCTTTGACAAGATCTTGTCTTTGAAAAGAAGGAATCTGGCCCAGAAGTGGTGGACCGTTTCCTGAGACTGCTGTTGTATGCTCATGAGAGCACTTATATTTGGGTGGGTGGTTTCAAATCTGAACCCTGGCCCAATTTTGGATCCGGAGTCCGAGGGACTTCCGAACTTAACATATCGGGCTTCGGGATATCCACTAATTTCTTAGGCCAGTCATCCGATTCTATGTTCGGAGGGCAGGATGCATCTCCTCGCAGGTGGGTGTCTGGCTCTTCGAAGCCGGAGATCCGGACATAGTTCATTCTTAGTATGGAGGAAGAGTTGTCGTCTCGCTCCTCGACTACCACTATCTGGTGGGTGATCGGTGGACATTTGATTTCTCTCTGATCGGGTTTAGGCCCAATTTGATCATAGTCTGTAGCGACCTCCAGGGCGGCGATGCAATCTAGGAGCTCGTTTAAAGATGAAAGATCCGTTGGATCCATCTTCTTGTAGTGTTTGGAGTCGATACGAAGGGGATTTTCAATGACCCGAGAGGTCATCATCGGCTTAAAAACCGAACGGGCGGTCATGGTAAAGCCGCCCAGCCAGAGGGTTTGGCCTGGGGCCAGTGCTCCTCCGGCGGTGAGATTGTCCTTGAGAACAAGGCAAGCAATCGATCCTGTCATCGATGTCATAGTGGAACTCTCAATGAAAGCACCAATGTCAGTGTCAAAACCGGCAGATCTCGGGTAGGGGGTCCCGAACTATGCGTCTAAGGTCGATGGTAACAGGAGGCAGGGGACACGATGTTTACCCAGGTGTCGGTGTCAAAACCGGCGGATCTCGGGTAGGGGTCCCGAAATGTGCGTCTAAGGCGGATGGTAAGAGGAGGCGGGGGACACAATGTTTACCCAAGTTCGGGCCCTCTTGATGGAGGTAATACCCTACTTCCCACTTGATTGATCTTGATGATATGAGTATTACAAGAGTTGATCTACCACGAGATCGTAGAGGCTAAACCCTAGAAGTTAGCCTATGATTATGATTGTTTTTGTCCTACGGACTAAACCCTCCGGTTTATATAGACACCGGAGGGGGCTAGGGTTACACAGAGTTGGTTACAAGGGAGGAGATCTACATATCCGAATTGCCAAGCTTGCCTTCCATGCAAAGGAGAGTCCCACCCGGACACGGGACGAAGTCTTCAATCTTGTATCTTCATAGCCCAACAGTCCGCCAAAGGATATAGTCCGGCCGTCCGAGGACCCCCTAATCCAGGACTCCCTCACCAGGTTCGGTCCCTCTCTATGGAGGTAACACCCTACTTCCTGCTTGATTGATCTTGATGAATATGAGTATTACAAGAGTTGATCTACCACGAGATCGAGATGGCTAAACCCTAAAAGTCTAGCATGTATGACTATGATAATGAAATCCCTCTTTGGACTAAGTCCTCCGGTTTATATAGACACCGGGAGGATCTAGGGTTACACAAGGTCGGTTACAAAGAAAGGAATCTACATATTTGATCGCCAAGCTTGCCTTCCACGCGAAGGAGAGTCCCATCCGGGCACGGGTATAGTCTTCAGTCCGGCCACATGGCTATCAGGCCGGACGCCCAAGGACCCCTTAGTCCAGGACTCCCTCAGAGGTCAAAGGCACAAGATGATGATGGCCATATCATGTCACATATTTTGGTTGCATGTGATGTTTATCCTTTATGTATCCTATTTTGCTTAGTTCGGCAGTAGCATTATAAGATGATCTCTAACTAAATTTCAAGGTATAAGTGTTCTCCCTGAGTATGCACCGTTGCGACAATTCGTCGTGCCGAGACACCACGTGATGATCGGGTGTGATAAGCTCCACGTTCACATACAATGGGTGCAAGCCAGTTTTACACACGCGGAATACTCGGGTTAAACTTGACGAGCCTAGCATATGCAGATATGGCCTCGGAACACTGGAGACCGAAAGGTCGAGCATGAATCATATAGTAGATATGATCAACATAGTGATGTTCACCATTGAAAACTACTCCATCTCACGTGATGATCGGATATGGTTTAGTTGATTTGGATCACGTGATCATTTAGATGACTAGAGGGATGTCTATCTAAGTGGGAGTTCTTAAGTAATATGATTAATTGAACTTTAATTTATCATGAACTTAGTCCTGATAGTATTTGCATAACTGTGTTGTAGATCAATAGCTCGCGATGTAGCTCCCCGTTCATTTTTGATACGTTCCTAGAGAAAAACTATGTTGAAAGATGATAGTAGCAATGATGCGGACTAGGTCCATGATCTGAGGATTATCCTCGTTGTTGCACAGACAAATTATGTCCTTGATTCACCGCTAGGTAACGGACCTATTACAGGAGCAGATACAGATGTTATGAACGTTTGTTAAAGCTCGGTACGATGACTACTTGATAGTTTAGTGCACCATGCTTTACGGCTAAGAACCGGGACTTCAAAAATGTTTTGAACACCACAGAGCATATAAGATGTTCTAAGAGTTGAAATTGGTATTTCATACTCATGCCCGTGTCAAGAGGTAGAAGACCTCTGACAATACTTTGCCTACAAGATGGAGGAGAATAGCTCAACTAGTGAGCATGTGCTCAGATTGTCTGGGTACTACAATTGCTTGAATCAAGTGGGAGTTAATCTTCCAGATAAGATAGTAATTGACAAAGTTCTCTAGTCACTATCACCAAGTTACTAGAACTTAGTGATGAACTATAATATGCAAGGGATAACGAAAGTAATTCCCAAGCTCTTCGCGATGCTGAAATCGGCGAAGGTAGAAATCAAGAAATGTCATCAAGTGTTGATGGTTAACAAGACCACTAGTTTCAAGAAAAGGGCAAAGGGAAAGAATGAGGAACTTCAAAGAAGAATAGCAAGCAAGTTGCTACTCCCATGAAGAAGCTCAAAGGAAGACCCAAGCCTGGAACTGAGTGCTTCTACTGCAAAGGAAATGGTCACTGGAAGTGGAACTGCCCTAGATACTTGGCGGATAAGAAGGATGGCAAAGTGAACAAAAGTATATATTTGATATACATGTGATTGATGTGTACTTTACTAGTGTTTATAACAAAACCTCGGTATTTGATATTGGTTCAGTTACTAAGAGTAGTAACTCGAAACGGGAGTTGCAAAATAAACAGAGACTAGTTAAGGGCGAAGTGATGATGTGAGTTGGAAGTGATTCCAAGGTTGATAAGATCACCATCACACACTCCCTTTACCTTCGGGATTAGTGTTGAACCTAAAATAAATGTTATTTGGCGTTTGCGTAGAGCATAATATGATTGGATCATGTTTATTGCAATACGGTTATTCATTTAAGTCAAGGATAATTGTTATTCTGTTTACATGAATAAAACCTTCTGAGGTCATACACCCAAGGTGAATGGTTTATTGAATCTCGATCGTACTAATACACATATTCATAATATTGAAGCCAAAAGATGCAAAGTTGATAATGATAGTGCAACTTATATGTGGCACTGCCGTTTAGGTCATATTGGTGTAAAGCGCATGAAGAAACTCCATGCTGATGGGCTTTTGGAATCACTTGATTATGAATCATTTGATGCTTGCGAACCATGCCTCGTGGGCAAGATGACTAAAACTCCGTTCTCTGGAACAATGGAGCAAGCAACTGACTTATTGGAAACAATACATACTGATGTATGCAATTCAATGAGTGTTGAGGCTCGCGGTGGGTATCGTTATTTTCTGATCTTCACATATGATTTGAGAATATATGGGTATATCTACTTGATGAAACATAAGTCTGAAACATTTGAAAAGTTCAAAGAATTTCAGAATGAAGTGGAAAATCATCGTAACAAGAAAATAAAGTTTCTGCGATCTGATCATGGAGAAGAATATTTGAGTTACGAGTTTGGTCTTCAGTTGAAACAATGCGGAATAGTTTCGCAACTCACGACACCTGGAACACCACAGCGTAATGGTTTGTCCGAACGTCATAACCGTACTTTATTAGATATGGTGCAATCTATGATGTCTCTTACCGATTTGTCACTATTGTTTTGGGGTTATGCATTAGAGACAGTTGCATTCATGTTAAATAGGGCACCATCTGAATCCGTTGAGACGACACCATATGAACCGTGGTTTAGCAAGAAACCTAAGTTGTCGTTTCTTAAAGTTTGGGGCTATGATGCTTATGTGAAAAAGTTTCAACCTGATAAGCTCGAACCCAAATCAGAGAAATGCGTCTTCATAGGATACCCAAAGGAAATTGTTGGGTACACCCTCTATCACATATCCGAATGCAAGATATTCGTTGCTAAGAGTGGATCCTTTCTAGAGAAGAAGTTTCCCTCAAAAGAAGTGATTGGGAGGAATGTAAAACTTGATTGGGTAATTGTACCTTCTCCCGAATTGGAAAGTAGTTCATCACAGAAATTAGTTCTAGTGATTCCTACACCAATTAGTGAGGAAGGTAATGATGGTGATCATGAAACTTCAGATCAAGTTACTACCGAACCTTGTAGGTCAACCAAAATACGTTCCGCACCAGAGTGGTACGGTAATCCTATTCTGGAGATCATGTTACTTGACCATGACGAACCTACGAAGTATGAGGAAGCGATGATGAGCCCAGATTCCATGAAATGGCTTGAAGCCATGAAATCTGAGATGAGATCCATGTATTAGAACAAAGTATGGACTTTGATTGACTTGCTCGTTGATCGGTGAGCCATTAAGAATAAATGGATTTTCAAGAGGAAGACAGACGCTGATAGTAGTGTTACTATCTACAAAGCTCGAATTGTCGCAAATGGTTTTCGACAAGTTCAAGATGTTGACTACAATGAGATTTTCTCACTCGTAGCGATGCTTAAGTTTGTCTGAATCATGTTAGCAATTGCCACATTTTATGAAATCTGGCAAATGGATGTCAAGACTGCATTCCTTAATGGATTTCTTAAAGAAGAGTTGTATATGATGCAACCACAAGGTTTTGTCGATCCTAAAGGTGCTAACAAAGTGTGCAAGCTCCAGCGATCCATTTATGGACTGGTGCAACCTCTCGGAGTTGGAATATACACTTTGATAGTGTGATCAAAGCATATGGTTTTATACAGACTTTTGGAGAAGCCTGTATTTACAAGAAAGTGAGTGGGAACTCTATAGCATTTCTAATATTATATGTGCATGACATATTGTTGATTGGAAATAATACATAATTTCTAGATAGCATAAAAGGATACTTGAATAAGAATTTTTTAATGAAAGACCTCGGTGAAGCGGCTTATATATTGGGCATCAAGATCTATAGAGATAGATCAAGACGCTTAATTGGACTTTCACAAAGCACATACCTTGATTAAGTTTTGCAAAGGTTCAAAAAGATCAGTCAAAGAAAGGGTTCTTGCCTGTGTTACAAGGTGTGAAATTGAGTCAGACTCAATGCCCGAGCACTTCAGAAGATAGAGAGAAAATGAAAGTCATTCCCTATGCCTTAGCCATAGGTTCTATCATGTATGCAATGCTGTGTACCAGACCTGATGTGTGCCTTGCTATAAGTTTAGTAGGGAGGTACCAAAGTAATCCAGGAGTGGATCACTGGACAGCGGTCAAGAACATCCTGAAATACCTAAAAATGACTAAGGATATATTTCTCGTTTATGGAGGTGGCAAAGAGCTTGTCGTAAATGGTTACGTCGATGCAAGCTTTGACACTGATCCGGATGACTTATGCAAGATGACATGATGTAGAGGGATAAACTCATGCAATATGATGTAAACCCCATCTTTTTATCCTCAATGGCAATAATACAATACCTATTGTTTCCCTTTTCTGTCACTGGGATCGAGCACCGCAAGATTGCTAAGCACTTCTCCCATTGCAAGAAAGATCAATCTAGTAGGCTAAACCAAACTGATAATTCAAAGAGACTTGCAAAGATAAACCAATCATACATAAAAGAATTCAAAGAAGATTCAAATATTGTTCATAGATAAACTTGATCATAAACCCACAATTCATCGGATCTCGACAAACACACCGCAGGAGAAGGTTGCATCGAATAGATCTCCAAGAGAATCGAGGAGAACTTTGTATTCAGATCCAAAGAGAGAGAAGAAGCCACCTAGCTACTAGCTATGGACCCGAAGGTCTGAAGTAAACTACTCACACATCATCGGGGGGGCCATGGAGTTGATGTAGAGGCCCTCCGTGATCAATGCCCCCTCCGGCGGAGCTCCAGAAAAGGCCCCAAGATGGGATCTCTTGGGTACAGAAGGTTGCGGCGGTGGAAATAGGGTTTCGTGGTGCTCCTGGATGTTTGCGGGGTATATGGATATATATAGGAGGAAGAAGTAGGTCAGTGGAGAAATGAGGGGCCCACGAGGATGGAGGGCGCGCCCAGGGGGGTAGGTGTGCCCCCTGCCTCGTGGCCTCCTCGATTGTTGAAGTAGGGACTTTTTATACTATTTTGGGGACTAACATATTGATCCAGTGCCCAGTGCCAGTTCCTATTTGTTGCATATTTTATGTTTCGTAGAAAATCCATATCAAACGGAGTCCAGACGGGATAAAAATGGACGGAGATTATTTTTGGAATATATGGAAAATTTGGGAAGAAAAATCAACGCGAGACAGTTCCCGAGGGGGGGGCGCCCCACCCCCCTGGGCGCACCCCTGACCCTCGTGGGCCCCTCGTAAGGCGATTGATGCTATTCTTTTTCCGCAAGAAAGCTAATTTTCAGGAAAAAATCACGGCGAATGTCGGGGATATACCCCGTGGCGTAAACCGGCCGGAAGTATAAACCGGCCGGATTGGATGACTCACTGGTAACCTGCCCGGAGCTTGGCGGTTCACGGGCTACCCGCCCGGTCTTGGCGGTTCATTAGTAACTCGGCGGGCGGGTTAGATGGATGACGAGGCCCATGGCCCAGAAGGCCGGTTCACGTTTAATGGTGGGCGCCCACCGGTTTATGAGGAAAGCACAAAGAACATTTATCTTACAAAAGAGTTAAGACCTGGACTTGTATCCGGTTAGTATTAGAGATAGACTAGTCCTAATCCTAATAGGACTCCACATGTAAACCGCCCCTTCAACATATATAAGGAGGGGCAGGGCTCCTAAAAGAGGAAAAAGTTCCACAAGTTGGACAAGTTAGGTTTAGACAATTGCTCTCGAGATAGAGCACTCTTGTAACCGTGATCATCATCATCAATATCAATGACGCAGGATGTAGGCTTTTACCTCCACCATGAGGGGCCGAACCTGGGTAAAACATCGTGCCTCTCGTCCCGCTCAACCCCTCTCAAGCTACCACATAGATGCGTTGGCCTCGCGACTAAGTCCTGAAACTAAGGACACCTGTCGTGACAATTCCACGACAGTTGGCGCCCACCGTGGAGCTCTCGCACGGTGGTGTTGAGTTCTTGGAGGGATCTGTCTCTAAGGGATCGAGAAGTTCGCAATTCATCGGATGAAGAATATCCAAAAAATTAGGGTTACTCCTGTACGCCATTGCAAGTCACTGGGATCATGGTTTTCATCTACATCAATTACCGAGAGGATTAAATCATTGCAGCTGCTACACTCGCGGAAATTATGGTCAAATACTAGTAGTTGCACGGTTTACGAGATCTGATTGATTTTGGAATAGTACTATGTACTACTTCTAGTACGTGATCTCTAATCAGAGCAAGTTTGGATTGATCGATTCCGATGCATCATGTGAAGACTCAAGAAGCATCAAGGAGAGGTTCTAGCGTAACAATGTGGAACAAGCCGGCTTAAAGGATATGGGTCTAGACAAGATCGGGTCTCAGAAGGAATCCGGCCTATCCTGCACGACTGGTTGGAGATTAAAAATAGAATATAATAGAAGCGCCATGACCTGGAAGATGCGGAGATGGATTCGTCCAAAACTACCACGACTCGGAGGAGGAAAAACGCGCCTTGACCGCTTCGTCGTCTCCGCTCCAGGCCGCCCTCACCTCGTCGAACTGCTGCAGGAGGCTAAGTACAGAGAGTTTTGAACAATTATAACTAGTGCAGCTACTCGCTGGCCAGAAGCAAAGGAATACTCCATACGCGTTTAATCTACTTCAGATTGTCTAGTGAGTTTCGGCCACGAGAAGCAAAATGAGTTTTGGGTTCAATCCCCTGCTGTTACACCCACCAGAACCTGGAGGGGCCAGCGTGACTAAAGATCAAATAAAAAAAGTAATGATTTGGAGAAGGAATCGAACATGGATTGGTCAAGTCGTCAACGACCCGGAGTAGGATGAAACGGTGGCTGGCCCGGCCACCGCCACAGTGGCCATGGATGCACCCGGTCTACCTGTGCCCGCGTCTCAAGCCGGACCTGCCTCACAGCCACCTCCGCCGTGGCCTGAGCCGCCGCCTCCGTGGCCTCACCTGTGCCCGCGCCTCAAGTCGGTCCTGCCTGGAGGCCGTCTCCGCCCTCACCTCCGCCTTGTTTACGGATCGCCTCAAGTCACTGCGGCCGTGTTTTCGCCTCAGATTTTCTGCTCTCAAATCGCCATGGCCAAGTCAGTTGCCGCCAGCGAGACGCTGTCACTTCAAACCGTTGTGCTGACTCGTCTCCGCCTCGCATAGCCAGTAGGGTTTGCAATATGTTCATGATTTGCTTATGGTGGGTGGCGTGAGTGACAGAAGCATATACCCGAGTAAGTAGGTTGTTTGCGTATGGGATAAAGAGGACTTGGTGCTTTAATGCTATGGTTGGGTTTTACCTTAGTGATCTTTAGTAGTTGCGGATGCTTGCTAGAGTTCCAATCATAAGTGCATATGATCCAAGTAGAGAAAGTATGTATGCCTCTCCCTCAAATAAAATTGCAATAATGATTACCGGTCTAGTTATCGATTGCCTAGGGACAAATAACTTTCTCGTAACAAAAAGTTCTTTACTAAAACTAACTTAGTTGTGTATTATCTAAACAGCCCCTACTCTCTATTTACATGCTCTTTATTACCTTGCAAACCTATCCAACAACACCTACAAAATACTTCTAGTTTCATACTTGTTCTAGGTAAAGCGAACGTCAAGCGTGCGTAGAGTTGTATCGGTGGTCGATAAAACTTGAGGGAATATTTGTTCTACCTTTAGCTCCTCGTTGGGTTTGACACTCTTACTTATCGAAAACGGTTGTGATCCCCTATACTTGTGGGTTATCAAGACCTTATTCTGGCACCGTTGCCGGGGAGCAATAGCGTGGGGTGAATATTCTCGTGTGTGCTTGTTTGCTTTATCACTAAGTAATTCTTATTTGTTGTTCTTAGTTGTTCTTTATCTTTAGTTATGGATATGGAACACGAAATACCAAAAAATTAGGTGTAGTTGCTACTCATGGAGATGAGGAACCTCCTAAAACTGTCGATGCTCATTATGTGAAAGATATTATGTACTACTTTGATAATCCCGAGAAAACCCCATTCAATTATATAATGGGAGACACATTGGATCAACGTGAATACTTTAGGGATTATCGCTTGACTCAAAAAGGGAAACTATTATGGGATCAAATTTATATGTTGTATTGGTATGCTAGGCAACTATGCTTGAGATATGATTATACTTGTTGCTCTAGGATGAAGGCTCCACACCTTCCCTTTTCTTGCAAATTTAATGATGATAAAACCTTGGCTTCTTATGCTAATGGTATATATGATTACTATGATGTGGAACAAATAGAAGAATTTGTTGCATTTATGGATGCTTATGAAATTGAATCTTTGTTTAAAGAGTGTGAAAATTTTGATGATTCAGTTTATAGACCTGAAAATTTAGCTATCCTTAAATATTGCTATGAGAATTATAAATTCAAATCCGATATTGATGATTTTATTGAGAAAGTCCCTGCTGTCCAAGAAGAGACTAATATTTTGTAGGAGTCTATGGAAGAAGAAATTGATGAAACTGTGAGCTCA
Source organism: Triticum dicoccoides (assembly GCF_002162155.2). Lineage (NCBI taxonomy): Eukaryota > Viridiplantae > Streptophyta > Magnoliopsida > Poales > Poaceae > Triticum > Triticum dicoccoides. The sequence goes on from NC_041388.1 coordinate 605,276,584, forward strand.
TTGGATGAAAAAGATGACGAGGAGAGCGAAGAACAAAAGGAGGAAGGGCGGATTAGCTACCCGTGCCCACCTTCTAATGAGAGTAACTCTTCAACTCATACATTGTTTAATTTCCCTTCGTGCTTACCGAAGGATGATTGCTATGATGATTGTTATGATCCCATTGATTCTCTTGAAATATCCCTTTTTGATGATGCTTGCTATGCTTGTGGCCAAGATGTCAATATGAATTATGCTTATGGAGATGAACTTGCTATAGTTCCTTATGTTAAACATGAAATTGTTGCTATTGCACCCACGCATGATAGTCCTATTATCTTTTTGAATTCTCCCTACTACACTATATCGGAGAAGTTTACTCTTGTTAAGGATTATATTGATGGGTTGGTTTTACTACTACACATGATGATTTTGATAGATATAATATGCATGTTCTTGCTGATCCTACTTGCAATTATTATGAGAGAGGAACTACATCTCCACCTCTCTATGTTTCCCACATGATAAAATTGCAAGAAACTGTTTATACTATGCATTAGCCTTTACTATGTGTGCATGAATTGTTCTTTTATGACATGCTGATGCATAGGAAGAGAGTTAGACTTCGTCTTTGCATGATATATGTTACTTTGTGCTCACTACTTGAGCACTATATGCCTAGCTTAACGGATTTAAAGAAAGCGTTGCCAGGGAGACAACCTGGAAGTTTTAGAGTCATTTATTTCTGTTGTGTGCTTTTATAAAGTTTAAAAACAAAAAAAATAAAGAGGGGAACCCAAAACTTTTTCAAAAAGGAAACTGAAAGTGAGAGAGACAAGCATTGTTGAAGTGGGGGAGCTCCTTGAACTTTGTTCATGCTCACGGAAACTTTGTGAATCTTGATTACAGAAACTTTTCAACAAAAATAATTATCCCCTTGTGCAATTCCATTGTATTATAAAAAATAATGTGCCAAGGTTTGCCTTTAGGATGTTTACAATGCTTGTTGGTTTGTACGGTGCAGGACAGAAACTTTAGCTGTAGTGTGCGATTTTACATTTTTTGCTGGAACATAAAATGGTTCTGATTCTTTTTGAACTGTCTTTCTATAAAAATTGTTTATGTTTACTAATTTTGGCAGAATGTTTCAAGTATCAGAAGTATGGTGAATGTTCATATTATTACAGACTGTTCTGTTTTAGACAGATTCTGTTTTTGATGCATAGTTTGCTTGTTTTGATGAAACTATCAAATTATATCAGTGGATTAAGCCATGTAAAAGTTATATTAAAGTAGCTAAAATGCAAAAAGAAAAATTTTAATTGGTTTCCAACAGTACTTAGAGTATTGATTTGCTTTATTATACTAACGGATCTTACCGAGTTTTCTGTTGAAGTTTTGTGTGGATGAAGTGTTCGATGATCGAGAAGGTCTCGATATGAGAAGAAGGAAGAGAGGCAAGAGCTCAAGCTTGGGGATGCCCTAGGCACCCCAAGTAAATATTCAAGGAGACTCAAGCGTCTAAGCTTGGGGATGCCCCAGAAGGCATCCCCTCTTTCTTCAATAAGTATCGGTATGTTTTCGGATTCGTTTCATTCATGTGATATGTGCAGATCTTGGAGCGTCTTTTGCATTTAGATTTCATTTTTCTTTTATGCACCATGCTGGTATGAGATAGTCCTTGGTTGATTTATAGAATGCTCTATGCACTTCACTTAAATCTTTTGAGTATGGCTTTATAGAATGTTTCATGTGCTTCACTTATATCATTTGAAGTTTGGATTGCCTGTTTCTCTTCACATAGAAAACCGCCATTTGTAAAATGCTCTTTTGCTTCACTTATATTTGTTAGAGCATGGGCATATCTTTTGTAGAAAGAATTAAACTCTCTTGCTTCACTTATATCTATTTAGAGAGATGACAGGAATTGGTCATTCACATGGTTAGTCATAAAATCCTACATAAAACTTGTAGATCACTAAATGATACATTTGATTCCTTGCAATAGTTTTGCGAAATAAAGATGGTGATATTAGAGTCATGCTAGTGGGTAGTTGTGGATTGTAGAAATACTTGTGTTGAAGTTTGTGATTCCCGCAGCATGCACGTATGGTGAACCGTTATGTGATGAAGTCGGAGCATGATTTATTTATTGATTGTCTTCCTTATGAGTGGCGGTCAGGGACGAGCGATGGTCTTTTCCTACCAATCTATCCCCTAGGAGCATGCGTGTAGTACTTTGTTTCGATGACTAATAGACTTTTGCAATAAGTATGTGAGTTCTTTATGACTAATGTTGAGTCCATGGATTATACGCACTCTCACCCTTCCATCATTGCTAGCCTCTTCTGTACCATGCATTGCCCTTTCTCACCTCGAGAGTTGGTGCAAACTTCGCCGGTGCATCCAAACCCCGTGATACGATATGCTCTATCACACATAAGCCTCCTTATATCTTCCTCAAAACAGCCACCATACCTACCTATCATGGCATTTCCATAGCCATTCCGAGATATATTGCCATGCAACTTCCATCATCATCATGTACATGACTTGAGCATTCATTGTCATATTGCTTTGCATGGTCGTAAGATAGCTAGCATGATGTTTTCATGGCTTGTCCGTTTTTTATGTCATTGCTACGCTAGATCATTGCACATCCCGGTACACCGCCAGAGGCATTCATATAGATTCATATTTTGTTCTAGTTTCGAATTGTAATATTGAGTTGTAAGTAAATAAAAGTGTGATGATCATCACTATTGAGCATTGCCCCAGTGAGGAAAGGATGATGGAGACTACGATTCCCCCACAAGTCGGGATGGGACTCCGGACTTTAAAAATAAATAAAAGAGGCCAAACAAGCACACATATTAAAGAGAGGCCAAAGAAGCCCACCAAAACAAAAAAACAAAAAAACAAAAAATGAGAGAAAAAGAGAGAAGGGGAAATGTTATCCTTTTACCACACTTGTGCTTCAGAGTAGCACCATGTTCTTCATATAGAGAGTCTCTTGAGTTATCACTTTCATATACTAGTGGGAATTTTCATTATAGAATTTGGCTTGTATATTCCGATGATGGGCTTCCTCAAATGCCCGAGGTCTTCATGAGCAAGCAAGTTGGATGCACACCCACTTAGTTTCCAGTTTGAGCTTTCATACACTTATAGCTCTTAGTGCATCTGTTGCATGGAAATCCCTACTCCTCACATTGACATCAATTGATGGGCATCTCCATAGCCCGTTGATTAGCCGCGTCGATGTGAGACTTTCTCCCTTTTGCCTTCTCCACACAACCTCCACCATCATATTCTATTCCACCTATAGTGTTATATCCATGGCTCACGCTCATGTATTGCGTGAAAGTTGAAAAGGTTTGAGAACATCAAAAGTATGAAACAATTGCTTGGCTTGTCATCAGGGTTGTGCATGATTTGAATATTTTTTGTGGTGAAGATGGAGCATAGCCAGACTATATGATTTTGTAGGGATAACTTTCTTTAGCCATGTTATTTTGAAAATACATTTATTAGTATGCTTGAAGTATTATTATCTTAATGTCAAATGATAGACTATTGCTTTGAATCACTCGTGTCTTAATATTCATGCCATGATTAGATATGTGATCAAGATTATGCTAGGTAGCATTGCACATCAAAAATTATCTTTTTTATCATTTACCTACTCGAGGATGGGCAGGAATTAAGCTTGGGGATGCTGATACGTCTCTGTCGTATCTATAATTTTTGTTTGTTCCATGCCAATATTCTACAACTTTCATATACTTTTGGCAACTTTTTATACTATTTTTCGGACTAACATATTGAACCAGTGCCCAGTGCTGGTTCCTGTTTGTTGCATGTTTTATGTTTCGCGAAAAATCCATATCAAACGGAGTCCAAACGGGATAAAAACTGATAAAGTTTTTTTTGGAATATATGGAAAATTTGGGAAGAAAAATCCATGCGAGACGATTCCCGAGGGGGGCACGAGGTAGGGGGCGCGCCCCTGACCCTTGTGGTTGATGCTATTCTTTTGCCGCAAGAAAGCTAATTTTCAGGAAAAAAAAATCACGGCGAAGGTTTCAATCCAATCGGAGTTACGGATCTCCATATATATACGAAACGGTGAAAGGGCAGAATACCAGAATGCAGAAACAGAGAGAGACAGATCAAATCTCGGAGGGGCTCTCGCCCCTCCCATGCCATGAAGGCTAAGGACCATAGGGGAAACCCTTCTCCCATCTAGGGAGGAGGTCGAGGAAGAAGAAGAAGAAGAAGGGGCCCCCTCTCCCCTTTTCTTCTGGTGGCGCCGGAACGCTGCCATGGCCATCGTCATCACCGCAATCTTCACCAACAACTTCACCGCCATCATCACCAACTCTTTCCCCCTCTATGCAACGGTGTAACCCCTCTTTTACCCGATGTAATATCGACATAAACATGGTTCTCAACGCTATATATTATTTCTCAATGATGTATGGCTATCCTATGATGTTTGAGTAGATCCATTTTGTCCTATGGGTTAATTGATGATCAAGATTGGTTTTTGTTGCATGTTTTATTATTGGTGATTTCCTATGGTGCTCTCCGTGTCACGCAAGTGTGAGGGATCCCCAATGTAGGCTTTGCAATATGTTCATGATTTGCTTATGGTGGGTGGTGTGAGTCACACAAGCATATACCCGAGTAAGTAGGTTGTTTGCGTATGGGTAAAGAGGACTTGATGCTTTAATGCTATGGTTGGGTTTTATATTAATGATCTTTAGTAGTTGTGGATGCTTGCTAGAGTTCCAATCATAAGTGCATATGATCCAAGTAGATAAAGTATGTTATCTTATGCCTCTCCCTCAAATAAATTGCAATAATGATTACCGGTCTAGTTATCGATTGCCTAGGGACAAATAACTCTCTCGTAACAAAAAGTTCTTTACTAAAACTAACTTAGTTGTGTCTTTATCTAAACAGCCCCTACTTTTTATTTACATGCTCTTTATTACCTTGCAAACCTATCCAACAACACCTAGAAAATACTTCTAGTTTCATACTTGTTCTAGGTAAAGCGAACGTCAAGCGTGCATAGAGTTGTATCGGTGGTCGATAGAACTTGAGGGAATATTTGTTCTACCTTTAGCTCCTCGTTGGGTTCGACACTCTTACTTATCGAAAACTATTGCGATCCCCTATACTTGTGGGTTATCACGCTCCCAAAGGTTTCATTCCATTTGGACTCCGTTTGATATTCCTTTTCGGCGAAACACTGAAAAAGGCAAAAAAAATAACAATTTGGGATGGGCCTCTGGTTAATTGGTTAGTCCCAAAAATAATATAAAAGTGTAAAAATAAGCCCATTAACATCCAAAATAGATAATATAATAGCATGCAACAATCAAAAATTATAGATATGTTGGAGACGTATCAAGCATCCCCAAGCTTAATTTCTGCTCGTCCTCGAGTAGGTAAATGATAAAAACAGAATTTTTGATGTGGAATGCTTCCTAACATATTTCTCAATGTAATTTTTTTATTGTGCCATGAATGTTCAGATCCGAAAGATTCAAGATAAAAGTTTAATATTCACATGGAAATAATAATACTTCAAGCATACTAACTAAGCAATCATGTCTTCTGAAAATAACATGGCCAAAGAAAGTTATCCCTACAAAATCATATAGTCTGGATATGCTCTATCTTCATCACACAAAATATTAAATCATGCACAACCCCGATGACAAGCCAAGCAATTGTTTCATACTTTTGATGTTCTCAAACTTTTTCAACCTTCACACAATATATGAGTGTGAGCCATGGATATAGCACTATGGTGGAATAGAATGGTGGTTGTGGAGAAGACAAAAAAGAGAAGATAGTATCACATCAACTAGGCGTATCAACATGCTATGGAGATGCCCATTAATAGATATCAATGTGAGTGGGGAGGGATTGCCATGCAACGGATGCACTAGAGCTATAAGTGTATGAAAGCTCAACAAAAGAAACTAAGTGGGTGTGCATCCAACTTGCTTGCTCACGAAGACCTAGGGCAATTTGAGGAAGCCCATCATTGGAATATACAAGCCAAGTTCTATAATGTAAAATCCCACTAGTTTATGAAAGTGACAACATAGGAGACTCTCTATCATGAATATCATGGTGCTACTTTGAAGCACAAGTGTGGAAAAAGGATAGTAACATCGCCCCTTCTCTCTTTTTCTCTCATTTTTTGGGCCTTCTTCCTTTTTTTTCTTTTTTGGCCTATTTTCTATTTTTTTTGTCCGGAGTCTCATCCCGACTAGTGGGGGAATCATAGTCTCCATCATCCTTTCCTCACTGGGACAATGCTCTAATAATGATGATCATCACACTTCTTTTTACTTACAACTCAAGAATTACAACTCAATACTTAGAACAAAATATGACTCTATGTGAATGCCTCCGGCGGTGTACCGGGATATGCAATGAATCAAGAGTGACATGTATGAAAGAATTATGAACAGTGGCTTGCCACAAATACGATGTCAACTACATGATCATGCAAAGCAATATGACAATGATGAAGCGTGTCATAGCAAACGGAACGGTGGAAAGTTGCATGGCAATATATCTAGGAATGGCTATGGAAATGCCATAATAGGTGGGTATGGTGGCTGTCTTGAGGAAGGTATATGGTGGGTTTATGGTACCGGCGAAAGTTGCGCGGTACTAGAGAGGCTAGCAATGGTGGAAGGGTGAGGGTGTATATAATCACACAACGGTTCACCATACATGCATGCTACGGGAATCACAAAATTCAACACAAGTATTTCTCAAATTCACAACTACTCAACTAGCATGACTCTAATATCACCATCTCCATATCTCGAAACAATCGTCAAGTATCAAACTTCTCTTAGTATTCAATGCACTTGTATGAAAGTTTTTATTATGCCTAAAACCAAATTGCCATGTTGTTCTAAAGGACTCTCAAAATAATATAAGTGAAGCATGAGTGATCAATTATTTCTATAAAATAGAACCACCGCCGTTCTCTAAAAGATATAAGTGAAGCACTAGAGCAAAAACTATATAGCTCAAAAGATATAAGTGAAGCACATAGAGTATTCTAATAAATTCTAATTCATGTGTGTCTCTCTAAAAAGATGTGTACAGTAAGGATGATTGTGGTAAACTAAAAAGAAAAGACTCAAATCATACAAGACGCTCCAAGCAAAACACATATCATGTGGTGAATAAAAATATAGCTCCAAGTAAAGTTACCGATGAACGAAGACAAAAGAGGGGATGCCTTCTGGGGCATCCCCAAGCTTAGGATTTTTGGTGTCCTTGGATTTACCTTGGGGTGCCTTGGGCATCCAAAAGCTTAGTATATTACCACTCCTTGTTCCATAATCCATCAAATCTTTACCCAAAACTTGAAAACTTCACAACACAAAACTTAACAGAAAAATCTCGTGAGCTCTGCTAGCGAAAGAAAACAAAACACCACTTCAAGGTACTGTAATTAACTCATTCTTTATTTATATTGGTGTTAAACCTACTTTATTAGAACTTCTCTATGGTTTATAAACTTGTAACATCCCAAATTTTCAATTTGGAATGTTATACATTAGATCATCATGCATATCGTATTTTGTTGCATTTTGGTCGATCCTAGGAATTTCACGCAACTCAAGGACCTTCGGAGAGAGTTGGAGATTTCGTTATTTTCATATTTGAGAGTTTTCTCGAATTGAAAAGAGGATCATTTGATTTATTTATTTCATCTTCAATAATTTTTCCGATATCAAAAATATAAGAGAGGGAATAATATGACTTTCCCAAAATTGAGGAAAAATGAAGATTTAATAAATAGATCAAATTTTTGTTTGCCGGAGTTTATTTGCATTTTATTTGGATAGGGAAAAATGCGCGTTTTCAAAAATTGCATTTTAGGTCCATAGAAAAGTTCATTTTGTTCGGCTCATTTTTAGGAGTCGGGGAAAATTTACTTTAGGTTTTTTGGAGTTCGTTTAGATTTTCTTTCTTTTGTTTTTCTGCACGCGTAACCGTTTAAAAAAAACTTTTCCGCAGGCCAGCCACCGCCGCGCCCCAGCCCCAGCCTCCCGTGCGCGCTCCTGGCGCCAGAGGCAGGCCGCCGCCTCGCCTCGTCTTAGCCGAGTCCTAAAAGGACTCTAGGCTAGCCCTTTCCTTTGTTTCGTTTTCTTTTTCCTAATCCTAGTCTATTTCTTGTCCCCTACCCCAAGTAATCCCCCCCCCTCACCT